>NW_027516587.1:5537092-5864388 GCF_048772815.1 Callospermophilus lateralis | reverse complement strand
TGCTGGAAGTGAGAAGATCCTGGAACAACGTACTTCAAACACTGAAAGACAATGGATGCCAACCAAGAATTATGTATCCAGCAAAATTAAGCTTAAGGTAAGACAACGAGATAAAAATATTTTATGATAAACAAAACCTAAAAGAATTTGCAGCCAGATAACCAGCATTGCAAAGCATCTTGAGCAAAACACTACACGAGGAAGAAATGAAAATCAACAACGAAAACCATGAGTGAGAAGTGCCTCAGTAATGACAGAGGGCGGGGGAAAAGCTAATCATGGAGAAACAAACTAATTTAAAAAAAAGATATAAGCAAACATGGGTGGCAGTACAAACCATATATCAATAGTAACTCTAAAAGTAAATGGCTTAAACTCTCGAATATAGTGACATAGGCTTGTAACTTGAAATAAAAAAAAATCCAACAATATATTGCCTCCAGGGGACAAATCTGAATGGAAAAGACATACACAGGCTGAAGGTGAAAGATTGGGAAAATTTATACCATGCAGACGGTCCTCGTAAGCAAGCAGGGATGGCCATCCTCCTATCGAATAAAATCGACCTCAAGACTAATTTAATCAAAAGGGATAAAGAAGGACATTATATACTGCTAAAATGAACCATTCACCGGCAAGACATAACAATTATCAATATTCACGCAGCAAATTCTCCTCAAGTTAAAGAATCAAATAGACCACAATACAATAATTATGGGTGACTTCAACTCACCTCTCTCACCATTGGACAGATCCTCCAAACAAAAGTTGAAAAAAGAAACTATAGAACTCAATCTCGCAATCAATACCCTAGACTTAACTGACATATATAGAATATATCAACCATCATCAAGTGGATATACTTTTTTATGAGCAGCACATGGATCCTTCTCAAAAATAGACCATATGTTATGCCGTAGGGCAACCCTCAGTAAATATAAAGGGGTGGAGATAATACCATGAATTTTTTGTGATCATAATGGAATGAAACTGGAAACCAATGATAAAAGAAGGAAGAAAAAATCATACATCACATCCAAAATGAAGAATATGTTACTGAATGATCAATGGGTTACAGAAGACATAAAGGAGGAAATCAAAAAATTCTTAGAGATAAATGAAAATACAGACACAACATATCAGATTCTATGGGGTACAATGAAAAGAAGTTTTAAGGGGTAAATTCATCGCCTAGAGGTCATTCCTCAAAATAGAAAAGAAAAACAAATAAATGAGCTCACACTTCATCTCAAAGCCTTAGAAAAGGAAGAGCAAAACAACAGCAAATGTAGCAGAAGGCAAGAAATAATTAAAATCATAGCGAAATTGAAACAAAAGAAACTATTGAAAAAATTAACAAAACTAAAAGGTGCTTCTTCAAAAAGATAAATAAGATAGACAGACCCTTAGCCATGCTAACGAAGAGAAGAAGAGAGAGAAATCAAATTACTAACATACGGGATGAAAAAGGCAATATTACAACAGATGCTACATAAATACAGAAGAAAATTAGAAATTATTTTGAAAACCTGTATTCCAATAAAATAGAAAATAGTGAAGACATCGATAAATTTCTTAAGTCATATGATTTGCCCAGACTGAGTCAGGAGGAAACACACAATTTAAACAGACCAATATCAATGGATGAAGTAGAAGAAGCAATCAAAAGACTACCAACCAAGAAAAGCCCAGGACCGGATGGGTATACAGCAGAGTTTTACAAAACCTTTAAAGAAGAATTAATACCAATACTTCTCAAGTTATTCAGGAAATAGAAAAACTGGGAGCTCTGCCGAATTCATTCTATGAGACCAACATCACCCTGATTCTGAAACCAGACAAAGACACCTCAAAGAAAGAAAACTACAGACCAATATCTCTGATGAACCTAGATGCAAAAATCCTCATTAAAATTCTGGCGAATTGGATAGAAAGGCACATCAAAAAAATCGTGCACCATGATCAACTTGGACTCATCCCTGGGATGCAAGGAGGGTTCAATATATGGAAATCAATAAATGTTATTCACAACATCAATAGACTTAAAGATAAGAACCATATGATCATCTCGATAGACGCAGAAAAACCATTCAACAAAGTAGAGCATTTCTTTATGTTCAAAACATTTTAAAAACTAGGGATAACAGGAACTTACCTCGACATTGTAAAAGCTATCTATGTTAATCCTCAGGCTAGCATCATTATGAATGGAGAAAAATTGAAGGCATTCCCTCTAAAATCTGGAACAAGACAGGGATGTCCTCTATCACCACTTCTATTCAATATAGTTCTCGAAAAACTGGACAGAGCAATTAGAGAGATGAAAGACATTAAAGGCATAAAAATAGGAAAAGGAGTACTTAAATTATCACTATTTGTAGATGACATGATTCTATACATAGAAGACCCAAAAGGGTCTACAGAAAAAACTACTAGAACTCATAAATGAATGCAGCAATGTGGCAGGATACAAAATCAACATGAATAAATCAAAGGCATTTCTGTATATCAGCGACAAAACTTCTGAAACAAAAATGAGTCAAAACACTGCATTCCCAATTTCCTCAAATAATTAAATACTTGGGAATAAACCTAACAAAAGAGGTGACAGATTTATATAATGCAAACTACAGAACCCTAAAAAGAGAAATAGAATAAGATCTTTGAAGATGGAAAAATATACCGTGTTCATGGATAGGCAGAACTAACATCATCAAAATGGTGATATTACCAAAAGTTCTCTATAGGTTTAATGCAATGCCAATCAAAATCCCATAGAAACTTTTTGTAGAAATAGATAAAGCAATCATAAAATTCAAATGGAAAAATAAAAGACCCAGAATAGCAAAAGCAATTCTAAGCAGGAAGTGTGAATCAGGCAGTATAGCGATACCAGATTTCAAACTATATTACAGAGCAATCATAATAAAAACAGCATGGTACTGGTACCAAAACAGGCGGGTGGACCAATGGTACAGAATTGAGTACACAGAAACTAATCCAAAAAGCTACAACTATCTTATATTTGATAAAGGAGCTAATGGCCTGCAATGGAGGAAGGATAGCATCTTCATCAAATGGTGTTGGGTAAACTGGAAATCCATATGCAACAAAATGAAACTGAATCCCCTCCTCTCGCCATGCACCAAAGTTAACTCAATGTGGATCAAGGAGCTAGATTCAAATCAGAGTCTCTGCTTCTGATAGAATAAAAAGTTGGCTCCGATCTACATATTGTGTCGTCAGGCTCCAAATTCCTTAATAGGACACCCATAGAACAAGAGTTAATAATAAGAATCAACAAATGGGACTTACTTAAACTGAATTATTTTTTCTCAGAAAGAGAAACAATAAGAGAGGTAAATATGGAGCTTACATCATGGGAACAAATTTTTAGTCCTCACCCTTCACATGGAGCCCTAATATCCAGAGTATACAAAGTATACAAAGAACTTAGAAAATTAGACAATAAGATAACCAATAACCCAATGGGCCAAGGACCTGAACAGAAACTTCTCAGAGGAGGACATAGAATCAATTAACAAGTACATGAAAAAAATGCTCTCCATTTCTAGCAGTAAGAGAAATGCAAATAAAAACCACCCTAAAATACCATCTCAATCCAGTGAGATTGGCAGCCATTATGAAGTCAAACAACAACAAGTGCTGGCGAGGATGTGGGGAAAAGGGTACTCTTGTACATTGCTGGTGGGACTGAAACTGGTGCGGCCAATTTGGAAAGCAGTATGGAGATTCCTGGGAAAGCTGGGAATGGAAGCACCATTTGACCAAGCTATTGCCCTTCTCGGACTATTCCCTGAAGACCTTAAAAGAGCGTACTACAGGGATACTGCCACATGGATTTTCATAGCAGCACAATTCACAATTGCTACACTGTGGAACCAACCCAGATGCCCTTCAATAGATGAATGGATAAAAAAATGTGACTTTTATATACTATCGAGAATTACGCAGCACTAAAAAATGACAAAATCATGGAATTTGCAGGGAAATGCATGGCACTGAGCAGATTATGCTTAGTGAATCTAGCCAATCCCTAAAAAACAATTACCAAATGTCTTCTTTGATATAATGAGAGCAACTAAGAACAGAGCAGGGAGGAAGAGCATGAAGAAAAGATTAACATTAAGCAGAAACATGACGTGGGAGGGAAAGGGAGAGAAGAGGGAAATTGCATGGTAATGGAGAGAGACACTTATTGTTACACAAAATTACATATAAGAGGTTGTGGGAAAATAAACAAGGAGAGAAATGAATTACAGTAGGTATGGTAGAGAGAGAAGATGGGAAGAGAGGGGAGTGGGGATAGTAGAGTATAGGAAAGGTAGCAGAATACAACAGTAACTAATAGGGCATTATGTAAAAATATGGATGTGTAACTAATGTGATTCTGCAATCTGTATTTGGAGTAAAAATGGGAGTTTATAACCCACTTGAATCTAATGTATGAAATATGATATTCAAGAGCTTTGTAATGTTTTGAGCAACCAATAAAAGAAAAAAAAGTAGCAACATATATGCCAATAGAAATTCATCATGAAATGTATATAATCCACAGATCGAAAAATGTTCATTTTACTGAACATGGATTCATGTATAATGTTTTTCAACTAGGAAGCTCACCCATAGGTTGAATTTTCAGTTCCAACAGCGTTTAGGAGGAGTGAACTCTTCTCTCAATTTGCATCTGTCAATTCAGCCACCTCTCAAGTGTATACGAGTGATATCAGGTAGAATTCTATATGTGCATATAAAAATACATGTGCTGAATAGGCTACAGAGAAAGGGAGACAGGGATTCACACATTTGCTAATTTTAAAAACACATTTAGAACTATTTCAACAAAAAAATTGACTAGACTTATAACTCCTACATTATATAATGCAAAAAGCAATTCCAACTATACACAATGCGTCCTCTGAACTGCTTGTGTTTCTTCTCTTTTTGGCTTATTTTTCACCATCATATTAGGATTATTAGTCAGAGACTAGTAGGGTATGGGTTAGTGTCAGGGATTCAGTATTTCAAATGGAAAATTGAAAAATGAATCCAATGTGTATGTAAATATGTGCTACACAAAAATCTTCCCACTCACATCCAGAACAATGCCTTGACATTACCTACGCCCCAAGTAAAACACAATTAGAGTAGAAAAGTGTGAAAATCTATGAATACATATATGGAATGGAATATGCTCCGGAGTTCACAACCTTGGAGGTGGTAGAGGAGTTTCCAAAAGTAAAGGACAGGGTAAACACTCCACAAAAAGGAGCTCTGCTGGCCTAAGAATCCTTGGGAAACGGCTTCTGAGGTTGGGCACTTGAAATATATGTTGTTGTCATGAGCTTTAGCTTCCTTTGTAGTGAGACCATCATAGCTGGGTCTGCATCTATGTAACCGAAAGACATGGTTTCTTATATTCCAATGAACATGAGGCAGCAGTGCTCAATTCTCTCTTTGTAGCTAAACTGTGTCCATTGGAAGATAAGTGTCTCCCAGTGGGGACTGTGAAGACATTTGGTCATTCTCCACTTTTCGTGGTATTTCTTGCTGCTGCACTGGGAATTTGGTATTTGCTTCACAAAACATAAAAAGTTCATCTGAGATACAGTGCTGGAGGGAGTTCTGTCACGTGTGGTGGGTCAGGGTCTGCAGGAGAATGCACCAACCAGGCTTGTATCCCACATAGCTTGCCCCAATAACCATAGCAACCTGATTCTGAATATTGCCCTGAAAACTTACCATTTAACAAGATGCCTTTACATATAAGGGTCTGATGTCTGCACTATATCAGTCACAAAAAATTTTGAAGCCAATGGCAGATTCACATGGCCCCACCATGATGTTTTATCACACACCTGCCCACCACTGCTCTAGCCCCCCTACTCAGCAGGCTCCAAATTACTGGCTTCTCTTGTTCTACACCATTTTAATGAAACCCAGTCAAAAACAAGGCACTGTCTGGTATACACATGATCAGCAACAGGACATCAAAAGTTTCTGCACTGCCACCTGGTCATGGGAATTTCAAAAATTTCATGGTATTTATCTAGAAATTTTTCAAGGATGAAGTTAGAGGCACTGTGGGTTTCAATTCATTCAGGAACCATTAAGTGTTGAGAAAGTTCATTACAATGAACGCTCTGGAGAACTCTCACAGTCAATGCTTCTCAAACAGTTGCCAAAAGGTCTCCTAAAGCCAGGCCAACTGACATCTACAATGTGAGGTCCATGTGTGTTTTGACTCTCAAATATGGGTGCTAAGTCTTTCAGAATAAAATCATGTGATATCCTGGCTGAGATTCTAAGGCCTCTGTGGAAACCACCCTGGGCCTAGATCTCAGTTTCCAAGAGTGAGTCTCATGCGTGGCCTCCTAAAATCCCAACACAATTCATGACAATACTTCTCTGAGGTCAGATTCAGAACTCAGTCTCTAAGGGGAATCACACCAGAGTTCAAGCCCAGGTGGACCCAGTCATCCCTTCCATCCACCAAAAAATGACCACAATTAAAATCAAAACACTCCCACAGGGCCATCATCTTCTTCCATGTAGACACTCATCATAACCTCCAGCTGGAGGTTTCTATGAGCCCAAATAAGCTCACTTGCCCCTCATTTGCCTAAAATCATGATGGCCTGGACACTCTTCCTGTGAACCAGGAATGATCAAATATTCCTGCTGTTAAAGTGTTCCACTTCTCCAATTTGAGGCCTACTGGCTGTAGGGTATAGATTCTTTATGTGATTTGGAGTCATGCGAAAACCCAAGCAAATATGGGCTAGCCTCTGCAGGGATTTCAAGAACTCATTTGACCCAAAGGATCCCGATTCTCACTTTATGGAGGTCAGGAACCTAAAACAAGAAGGCAAAAATATTCATCAACAATGACTGCTCTTTTGGCCATTTTAGTTTTGGAAGCACATGGGATCTTTCTTTAGATTCATCAGGTGCTGAGAATCAAAGCCACAACCTCATACAAGGACAAGAGGCTGATTCAGACACATCTCATTCAAAATCAATTAAGCAAAGAGCCACAGGTGATGTCCATACATTTCCATATGAAAACAGTTTTCTTCAGGCTACACAAAGGGGTGGCCTGAGGCAAAGACCTTCCTGACATTCAGGGTAATAGAAATAGAAGTAAGCAAATGGACCAAAGAAGGGTTTCTCCACTGAGACTTTACTGGTCACACTGAAATCTGAGTTTTCTTAGATGCTCCCATTCCCTTCAGCAATCCAGTACATGGCCATGTCACAGAATCTTGTGGTGTTACATATTTGGGAAACAAAACCATGAGCCTATTCTGGAGAGTGGCCAGAATTCACGAAGAAAACAGGAACTTTAGAAGATAGTAGATGTTGCCCATCCATAAGGCAAGCTGCAGTCCATTCATTAATTGGGCAGTATGAATGCGGGGAAGCTTTCAACTAGAGACAACACATCCATTGATGCATTCTCTTTTCTAATGTCTACAACCACGGATACAGTGGGATACACAGACCTAGAAACACTCACCATGTCAAACGACTTACTAGAAACAGTCCACTCCAAACCAAACAAACCACTTTTCCTACCTATTCTCAGAACATGAGAAAAAACCACAAACTCACACCTACAACGGCAAAGGCACTTACTTCCCCCAAATAGGTCTGTGACTATCCGGAGTGTCTTCTGACTGGTGGGCCATATTATGTTCCCCCAAAATGGCCTGTCCTGTTTCAGATCTGGTCTCCTTGTCCAACTCTGTGAAGTTGTCAGGAGCCAAAGGTGAGCCACTACCTGCTTTCTCAGGAAAGGCCCCTCATCAGAGCTCTGCTGGCATTTTCCATCCTCACATCAGTAGGTACCAAGAAAGACTGACTATGTCTTTGGGAAAAGCAAACAAGTTAGCCCACTGGAACTGGGAGTGGGACTGGCTCTGGGTGCCTTCCTTCCTGGATCCCAGGTTGAGAGAATTCCATCACCAAGGAAGTGAAGTGAGGTCACTTCTTTCAGGAACTGAATATGGTCACTACCTTGGTAACCACTTTGTGCTAACAGTTGCATCCAGGGTTCCCATGAGATGGAGGCTGCCCCAACATCCTGTGACACATTCAGAAGTTAGAATGGAATATCAACCATAGGCACCAGGGAACAGCTCTCCACAGAGGCCTGGTTCAGTCCATCTTCTCTTCATTAAGAAGAGAGAGGCTGATTCAGACTATCAATTAATCCTGACCAGGTTGTTTGCCATGGAAGATGACTATTGCTCTCTCAGGTCCTACATAGCTGCCTATATCTTCTGCAAGGATCATTTCTCCATGGATCTTTGATGTTCTCAGCAGGTGGAAGATCATCTACATTCCTATATTGTAAGACCCACACTGTCCCTGCTCTTAAGTAAGTTATACTGAGTGAACAGTGTATGGTTAGGGTTAATAACATGTTCAATTTGGGTTACAAATCATTCTGCGGGATGAATAATGGTATTGGCAAAATGCGATATTTACAAGAGTATATATGTGAAACATAAGTATGAAAGCAGAAATCTAGGTAAGATTTGAAGCCCAGAAGGGCATTGGGGACTTGAGTGGGATACTTAGCTTTGAGTAATGTGCAGCACAGATGTCTCAGATAAATCAATATACACTGGCATCGTACCTTGTACCTTGGATATTGAATGTTGAAGAGAACATCCAGTCAAAAACTGATAGTCGGTAGGATTAGGAAGGTAGATGGTAGGTTTAGAAAGAAGAGTGAGTATAGGATTTGGACCAAAAGTTCTTTTGCAATAAGATTTCGGGTAGAGAGTGTATGTAAATGTAAGCACATGTGAAGAGTCAGTCACAATGATGAGCTGGGGAAAAATATAGGAAAGCAGATCTCAATAGAGACATTAGGAAATCAAGCAAAGTATAAATTGTGTGATAGGGTTAGACATTTTCAACAGGTTTGAAGTTGAATATATAATCTTAAGAAGAAACAAATATGTAGTCAAAAATAGAATTGATATTTGAGAGCATTAGGCAACCTGGACATGGATGTTTTTAGTAATCCATGCTCACTTTCCATTTACGCTTTGGTACAATTGTAAGTGTGACCTTTGCTTTTTGTGTCCAGAATATTTCTGTAATAAAATGTGTATGTAGATCAGGTGAAAAGAGTATTTCTTCCACCAATTCTGCGAGCAATATTTTGAAGACTTACAAATTAGTATGGGGGTACAAATAGGTGTACCCTGTTTCAATGAATATAGACATAATGCATGAATAGACCATACTGTGAATAAATAATATAACTGGATCCACTTTAAATAATGGATTGAATAAATATCTGAAAATTTATAAGAAATTTTATATTGATATGCAATCATTCATTCCAACCAGTTATATATCTAACGATAATCTTAGGATTATGGTTTATCATGAAGGGTGTGTGAGTTTTGGTTCAAAATTGATTATGGAAATCGAAAATAATATATTTGGAAAAAAGTCTCATGAATAGACCAGTCAAGAAACATAGAGGAATACATGTGTTCTGGAGCAGGAAGTGATTGAAAGTGAAACAAATGCCTATAAATTTGCTAACTAGTGAATAAAATATATATACTGAGATTTGCATAAACTGAAGAAATAGTAATGTACCAGTGTGGAATAAAAATTAATGTCAAAATACACATCATGTCCCATAGGTACCTACATGCATTGATGTTAAACTGGGTCAGTTAAAATAGACATATTAGGATTTGTATGCACCTTTTACTGAAGTTAGTTTTCAGTACTAGGAAACAAATATGTATTTCGGGTGGATGAATATTTCTAAGAATAATCTTGTGAAAAGTTGATTATTAATCCACATACATGAACATGAATGAATTTAGGGAGTGTATATAAGACACATATATTTCATATTTTTAAAAATATGGAGAGTATATATATATATATATGTGTATATATACACATATATATATATACACACACACACACACACACACACACACACACAAACACAGACATTAAAAAGTAGCAATATATATGCCAATCGAAATTCATCATGAAATATATATCATAAAGATGCAAAAACATTCATTTTAGTGAACATGGGTTTATGTATAATGTTGTTCCACTGGGAAGCTCACCCATAGGTTGAATTTTCAGTTCCAACAGCGTTTAGGAGGAGTGATCACTTCTCACACTTTGTATCTGCTAAGTCATATACCTCACAAGGATGTACGTGTGATACCTTGTAGGATTCTATTGGTGCATATAAAAATACATGTGCTGAATAAGCTCCAGAGAATGGGAGACAGTAATTCACATATTTGTTAACATTAAAAACACATGGAGAACTATTTCAATTAAATATTGAATAGATTTATAACACCTACCCTTTATCATGCAAAAGGCAAGTCCAACTCTGAACTGCAAGTATTTATGTACTGTTTGGATTATTTTCTTCCATCATATTTGGATTAGTAGTCAGAGTCTAGTAGAATATGGGTTAGTGTCAGGGATTCAGAATTTCAAATGGAAAATAGAAAAATTAATCTTCTGACTCTCATCCAGAACAATGCCTTGTCATTACTTTCGCCCCAAGGGAGACACAATTAGAGTAGAAGAGTTACAAAATCTGTGATTACATTTCTGGAATAGAAAATGCTCAGGAGTGCACAAACTTGGAGGTGGATTAGGAGTTTCCAAAAGTAAGGACAGGGTACACACTCCACAAACATGAAGCTCTGCTTGCCTAAAACTTCTTGAGAAACTGCCAGTGAAATTGGGCACTGAAATATAGGTTGTTGTCTGGAGTTAAGCTTCCTTTGTAGTGAGACCCTCAAAGCTGTGTCTGCATCTATGAGACCTGGAGGACAACATTTCTTATTTTCCAATGAACACGAGGCAGCAGTGCTGAATTCTCTCTTTGTAGGTAAACTGTGGGCACTGGGGGCTTATTGTCTCCCCGTGTGGACTGTGAAACCATTTGGTCATCCTCCACTTTTCGTGGTGTTTCTTGCTGCTGCACTTGGAGTTTGGTTCATGCTTCACGAAATACAAGGAGTTCAACTGGGAAACAGTGCTTGAGGTAGTTCTGTCACGTGTGGTGGGTCAGGGTCTGCAAGAAAATTCACCAACCAGGCTTCTATCTCTCAAAGATTGCCCGCTTGTCCATAGCAACCTGATTCTGAACATTGCCCTGAAACTACGCCATATAACAAGATGCTTTTACATATAAGGGTCTGATGTCTGCACTCTGTCAGTTACAAGCCATTTGGAAGCCAATGGGAGATACAAATGGCCCCACCATGATGTTTTATCACACACCTCTCCACCACTGCTCTAGGCCCACTACTCAGCAGGCTCCAAAATATTGGCTTCTCTGTTCTAAACAAATTTCATGAAACCCTGTTAATCAAGGCACTGTCTGGTACACTCATGGTAAGCAACAGGACATCGAAAGTTTCTGCAGTTCCACCTGGTCATGGAAATTTCAAAAATTTCGTGTTATTTATCTAGCCATTTTTCAAGGATGACGTTGGATGCACTGTGGATTTCAATTATTCAGGAACCATTAAATGTTGAGAAAGTTCATTTCAAAGAAAATTCTAGAGAACTCTCACAGGCAAGGCTTTCCAAAGAGTGGACAAAGGTCACTTGAAGCCAGGACCATTGAGGTCTACAATGTGAGGTCCTATGTCTTTTGACTCTCAACTATGGCTGCCAAGTCTTTCAGAATAAAATCATGTGATATCCAGGCTGAGATTCCCAGTTCTTTGTGGAAAGCCACCCTGGTCCTAGATCTCAGGTTCCAAGGGCGACTCTCATGCGTGGCCTCCTAAAATCCCAACACAATTCATGGCAATACTTCTCTGAGATCAGTTTCAAAACTCAGTCTCTACGTGGAAACACACCAGAGTTCAAGACCAGTTGACCCAGTCATCTCTTCCAACCGCCACACCAATGACCAGAATTAAAACCAAAACACTCCCACATGGCCCTCATTTTCTTCCATATAGTCACTCATCATAACCTTGGCTGGAAGTTTTTATGAGGCACACAGCACAAGACAATGTCAAAATAAGCTCCCTTGCCCTTCATTTGTCTAAAGTCAGTGTTTCCTGGACAACGTTCCTGTGAACCAGGACTGATCAAAGAGGCATGCCATTAATACTGTTCCGCTTTTCCAATTTGAGGCATACTGACTGTCGGGTATAGTTTCTTTATGTGATTTGCAGTCATAAGAAAACCCAAGCACCTATGGGCTAGCCTCTGCAGGGCTTGAAGAACTCAGTTGACCCAAAGATCCCTGTTATCACTTGATGGAGATCAGGAACCTTACAGAGGAAGGCAAGAGACTTCATCACAATGACTTCTCTTTTGGCCATTTTGGATTTGGATGCACACATGGGATCTTTCTTTAGATCCATCAGGTGCTGAGAATCTAAGCGATAATCTCAAACTGCACTGAGAGGCTGATTCAGACATATCCCTTTGCAAAGCAATTAAGCCAGAAGCCACAGGTGATGCCCATTTATTTCCATTTGAAAACTGTTTTTTTCAGGCATTGAAAATGTGGGGCCTTAGGCAAAGACCTTCCTTACATTCAGGGCAACAGAACAATAGGTAAGCAAAATCCCAAAGCAGATTTTCTCCACTGAGACATTCCTGGTCACACTGATATCTGAGTTTTCTGAGATATTCACCATTCTCTTCAGCTATCCAGTACATGGCCATGTCCCAGATTGTGGAGGAGATACATATCTTGAACACAAAACCATGAGCCTATGGGAGAGTGGCCAGAATTCAGGAAGAAATCACGAATGTAGGAAGGTAGTAGGTGTTGCCCATCCATAAGGTAACCTGCAGTCCATTCATAAATTGGACAGGATGAATTCTGCGAAGATTTCTATTAGACAGGACACATCTATTGATGCATTCTCTTTTCTATTGTCTACAACCACGGACACAGTGGGATATCCAGACATAGAAACACTCGCCTTCTCAAAGGACTTACTAGAAACAGTCCACTCCAAACCAAACAAACCGACTTTCCTACATATTCTCAAAACATGAGACAAAATCAAACACACACACACACACACACACACAAAGGCACCTTCTTTCCCCAAAAAGGTCTGTGACTATCCAGAGCGTCCTCTGACTGGTGGGCCATACTATGTTCCCCCGTGCTATGTGCTATGTCAGATCTGGTCTCCTTGGCCAAAACTGTGATGTTATCAGGAGCCAGCGGTGAGCCACTGCCTGTTTTCTCAGGTAAAGCCCCTCTTCAGAGCTTTCCTGGCATTTGTCCATCTTCAATTTAGTTGCCAAGAAAGACTGACTCTGTCCTTCTTAAATCCAAACATTTGAGACCACTGGGACTTGGACTGGGACTGCCTCAGGGTGCCTGGCTTCCTGGATCCCAAGTTCAAAGTGTTCCATCAACAAGAAAGTGACATAGGTCACTTCGTCTAGAACTGAATGAGGTCACTGCCTTGGCAACCACTTTGTCTTAACAGTTGCTTCCAAGGGTCCCTGAGATGGATCCTGCCCCTACTTCCTATGACAGTTTCACAAGCTAGAATGGAATATCAACCACAGGCACCCGGGAACAGCTCTCCACACAAGTCTGGTTTGGTCTATCTTCTCTACATTAAGAAGAGAGAGACTGCTTCAGACACATCCCTTCATCCTGACCTGTTTTTTTTTTTTTGTCATGAAAGATGACTTTCGCACTCTCAGGTCCTTCATAGCTGCCTACATCTTCTTTATGGATCATTTCTGCATGGACCTTTGAGGTTCTCTGCAGGTTGAAGATCTCCTACATTCCTGTATTGTAAGACCAACTCTGTCCCTGCTATTCTGTAAAGTTAGATTGAGGGAACAGTGTATGGTTACGGTTAATAACATGTTTGATTTGGGTTAGGATCATTCTGCTGGATGAATAATGGTATTGGGAACCTGCGATATATATAAGATTATATAGGTGAAATATATGAATGAAAACAGAAATCTCGGTAACATTTGAAGCCCAGAAGGGCATTAGGTCCTTGATTGGGATACTTAGCATTTAATTATGTTCTGCACAGATGTCTCAGATAAATCTATACAAAATGGCATAGGACCTGATACCTTGGATGATTGAATGTTGAGGAGAACAACCATTCAAAGAGGGAGAGTCGGTAGGATTAGGAAGATAGTTGGTAGGATTAGAAAAAAGTGTGAGTATAGCATTTGGACAAATAGTTCTTTAGCAATAGGTTTTCAGGTAGACAGAAAATGTAAATGTCAGCACATGTGAAGAGTCAGTCACAGTGATGAAATGGGGAAAATATGTAGGAAAGCAGATATCAATAGCGACATTAGGAAATCAGGCAAAGTATAAAGTGAGTGATAGCAATAGACACTTTCAACAGGCTTGAGATTGAATATATAATCTTAGGAAGTAACAAATATGTAGTCACCAATAGGATTGACATTTGAGAGCATTAGGCAACGTGGACATGGGTGATTTTCATAACCCATACTCACATTCCATTTAGGCTTTGGTACAATCGTAAGTGTGACTTTGCATTTTGTGGCCAGAATATTACTGTGATAAAACGTATATGTAGATCAGGTGACATGAGTCTTTCTTGCACCATTTCTTGGAGCAATATTTTGAAGGGGTATAAATTAGTATTGGAGGTACATATAGGTGTACCATGTATGTATGAATATAGAGATAATGCATGAATAGACCATACTGCGAATAAATAATATAACTTGTTCCAACTTTAAATAATGGATTGAATTGATATCTGAAAATACACAGGAATCATATATTGATATATATACATTCATTCCAACCAGTAATACATCTAATGGTAATATTACGGTTGTGGTTTATCATAAAGAGTGTGTGAATTTTGCTTCAAAATTGATTAAGGAAATCGAAAATAATGTGTTTGGAAAGAAGTCTCATGAAATGACCAGTCAAAAACAAGGAGGAATACATATGTTCTGAAGCAGGAAGTGATTGAATGTGTTACAAATTTCTTTAAATTTGTGAACTTGTGGATGAAATGTATATTCTATGATGTAAAAAAACTGCAGAAATAGTAATGTACCAGTGTTTAATAAAAATGAACGTCAAAATACACATCATGTCCCATAGGAATCTACTTGCATTGATGTTAAAGTGGGTCAGCTACTGTAAAAATATAAGGATTTGTTTGCACCATTCACTGAAGTAACTTTTTAGTACTAGAAAACAAATATGTATTTCAGGTGGATGAATATTTTTAAAATAATCTTATGAAAAGTTTAATATAAAACCACATACATGAACAAGAATGAATTTAGGGAGTGTATAATAGGACACATATATTTTATATTTTGAAAAATCTAGAGAGTATATATATATATACACACACACACACACACACACACACAAAACACACACAGAGACATTAAAAAGTAGCAATATATATGCCAATTAAAATTCATTGTGAAATATATATCATCCACAGATCCAAAAATATTAATTTTACTGAACATGGATTTATGTATAATGTTCTTGAACTAAGAAGCTCACTCATAGTCTGAATTTTCAGTTCCAAAAGTATTAATGAGGAGTGATCTCTTCTCACACTTTGTATCTGCCAAGTTAGCCACCTCTCAAGAATATACGTGTGATACCAGGTAGGATTCTATATGTGCGTATAAAAATACATGTGCTGAATAGGCTACAGAAAAATGGAGACAGGAATTCACAGATGTGTTAACTTTAAAAACACATGCAGAACTATTTCAACAAAAAATTGACAAGATTTATAACTCCTACGCTATATCATGCAAAAGGCAAGACCAACTATACACCATGCCTCTTCTGAAGTGCTAGTATTTCTATTCTGTTTCGGTTATTTTTCTCCATCATATTAGAATTAATAGTCAGAGTCTAGTAGGGTATGGGTTAGTGTCAAGGATTCAGTATTTCGAATGGAAAATTGAACAATGAATCCAATGTGTATGTAAATATGTGCTACACAAAATTATTCCCACTCTCAACCAGAACAATGCCTTGACAATCCCTTCACCCCAAGTAAGACACAATTAGAGGAGAAGATTTAGAAAATCTGTGAATAAATTTGTGGAATGCAATATGCTCAGGAGCTCACAACCTTGGAAGTGGTAGAGTAGTTTCCAAAAGTATGGGACAGGGTAAAAACTCCACAAACATGGAGGTCTGCGGGCCTAGAGACTTCTTGAGAAACTGCCTGTGAGGTTGGGCACTTGAAAAATATGTTGTTGTCAAGAGCTTTATCTTCCTTTCTAGGGAGACCATAAAAGCTTGGTCTGCATCTATGAGACCTGGAGGACATGGTTTCTTATTTCCCAATGTACATGAGGCAGCAGTGCTGAATTCTCTTTTTAGATATACTGTGGCCACTGGGGGCTAAATGTGTGCCGGTGTGCACTGTGAAGGCATATGGTCATCTTTCATTTTCGTGGTGTTTCTTCCTGCTGCACTGAGAGTTTGGCATTTGCTTCACAAAATACAAGGAGTTCAACTGGGTCACAATGCAAGAGGAAGTTCTGTCATGTATGGTGGGTCAGGTTTTGCAGGAGGGTACAAGAACCAGGATCCTATCCCACATATCTTGCCCCCTTGACCATAGCAACCTGATTCTGAACAATGTCCTGAAACCTCTCCATATAACAACTTGCCTTTACATGGAAGGTTCTGCTGGCTGCACCATGTCAGTCACAAGCCATTTGGAAGCCAATGGAAGATCCACATGGCCCCACCACAGATGTTTTATCACATACCTGCCCACCACTGCTCTAACCTACTACTCAACAAAGTCCAACTTACTGGCATCTCTGTTCTACACCATTTACATGAAACCCAGTCAATCAAGGCACTGTCTGGTATATTCATGATCAGCAACAGGACATCAAAAGGTTTTCCAGTGCCACCTGGTGATGGGAAATTCAAAAATTTCATGGTATTTATCTAGCCATTTTTTAAGGATGAAGTTGGAGGCACTGTGAGTTTCAATTTTTTCAGGAACCATTAAATGGTTAGGAAGCTCATTTCAATGAAATCTCTGGAGAACACTCACAGGTAAGGCTTCCCAAAGAGTGGCCAAAAGATCATATGATGTTATGCCCATTTAGGTCTACAATGTGAGGTCCATATGAGTTTTGACTCTCAACTATGGGTGCCAAGTCTTTCAGAATAAAATTTGTGGTATCCTGGCTGAGAGGCTCAGTGCTCTGTGGAAAGCCACCCTGGGCCTAGAACTCAGTTTCCAAGGGCGATGCTCATGCCTGGCTTCCAAAAATCTCAACACTATTCATGGCAATACTTCTCTGAGGTCAGTTGAAGAACTCAGACTCTAAGGGAATCACACCAGAGTTCAAGAACATGTGGACCAAGTCATCTCTTCCAACCGCCACCCAAATGACCACAATTTAAACCAAAACACTCCAACGTGGCGCCCATCTTCTTCCATATAGACACTCACAAAAAACTCCACTATGGCTGGAGTTTTCCATGAGGGGCATAGCCCAAGACTGTGTCCAAAATAAGCTCTTTTGCACCTAATTTGCCTAAATTCAGGGTGGCCTGGACACCCTTCTTGTGAACCAGAAGAGATTAAATAGGCCTCCCGTTAATACTGCTCCGCTTCTTCAATTTGAGGCCAAATGACTGTGGGGTTTGGATTCTTTATGTGAATTGGAGTCTTGAGAAAACCCAAGCAAATATGGGCTAGACTCTGCAAGGCTTTGAAGAACTCATTTGACCCAAAGGATCCCTAATCTGACTTGATGGAGGTCAGGAAAGTTACAGAGGAAGGCGAGAGGCTTCATCCACAAGGACTGCTCTTTTGGCCATTTTGGTTTTGGATGTACACATGGGATCTTTCTTTAGATCCATCAGGACCTTAGAATCTAAGCCACAGCCTCACACAGGGTAAAGAAGCTGATTCAGACACATCCTTTCCAATGCAATTAAGCAAAGAGCCACAGGTAATGCCCATTCATTTCCATTTGAAAACTGTTTTCTTCAGGCTTCACAAAGTGGTGGACTGAGGAAAAGACCTTCCTGACATTCATGGCAACAGAAGAGTAGGTAAACAAAAGGCCCCAAGCAGGGTTTCTCCACTAAGACTTTCCTGGTCACACTGATATCTGAGTTTTCTGAGATGCTCACCATTCCTTCAGCTATACAGGACATGGTCATGTCACAGAGCTTCGAGGTTGTACATATCTTAAACAGAAAACCATGAACCTATTCTGGAGAGTGGCCAGAATTCAGGAATAAAACAGAAACTAAGGAAGATAGCAGGTGTTGCACATCAACAGGCAAGCTGCAGTCCATTCATAAATAGGGCAGGATGAATGCTGTGAAGCTTTCTACTAGACAGGACATATTAATTGATGCATTCTGTTTTCTAATGTCTACAACCACGGACACAGTGGGATACACAGACATAGAAATTCTCGCCTTGTCAAACGACTTACTAGAAACAGTTCACTCCAAACAAAACAAACCACCTTTCATACCTATTCTCAGAACAT
Organism: Callospermophilus lateralis; assembly: GCF_048772815.1. NCBI lineage: Eukaryota > Metazoa > Chordata > Mammalia > Rodentia > Sciuridae > Callospermophilus > Callospermophilus lateralis. Next base: position 5,845,818 of record NW_027516587.1, on the reverse strand, counting down.
GAGACAAAACCACAAACCCACACCCACACCACAAAGGCACCTCCTTCCCCCAAGTAGGTCTGTGACTATCTGGATTGTCCTCTGTCTGGTGGGCCTTATTATGTTCCCTGGAAATAGCCTGTTCTGTCTCAAATCTGGTCTTTTGGCCAACTCTGTGAAGTTGTCAGGAGCCAGCGGTGAGCCACTGCGTGCTTTCTCAGGAAAGGCCCCTCTTCATAGCTTTCCTTGCATTTGGCCATCCTTACATCAGTAGGTCCCAAAAAAGACTGAGTCTGTCCTTGGTAAATCAAAATAAGTTTGACCACTGGGACTGGGACTGGGACTGGCTCTGGGTGCCTGGCTTCCTGCATTCCAAGTTCAGAGAGTTCCATCACCAAGGATGTTAGGTGAAGTCACTTAATTTTGGAACTGAATGAGGTCACTGCCTTGGCAACAACTTTGTCCTAACAGTTGCTTCCAAGGTTCCCATGAGAGGGAGGCTGCTCCTACTTCCTGTGACACTTTCACAGGTCAGAGAGGTATGTCAACCATAGGCATGCAGGAGCAGCTCTCAACACATGCCTGCTTTGGTCCATCTTCTCTACATTAAGAAGAGAGTGGCTGATTCAGACACATCCCTTCATCCTGAGCAGGTTGTTTGCCATGGAAGACTTTTGCTCTCTCAGGTCCTTCATACTTGCCTACATCTTCTCCAGGGATCATTTCTACGTGGACCTTTGAGGTTTTCAGCAGGTGGAAGATCCTCTATTTTCCTGTATTTTAATACCAATTCTGTCCCTGCTCTTCTGTAAAATTAGATTGAGAGAACAGTGTATGGTTAGGATTAATAACAGGTTCGATTTGGTTTAGAAAGAAAACTACACGGTTGAGCAAACAGGGTCCTACAGTTAGCAATAATATGAGGAATTTTAATGGACCGGCCATGGCAGATAAAAGCGCAGTTAATCAGGTCACTATGTGAACCAAGACTCAAACCTCCCTTTTGGGGCCTCTGTCTCTCTTTGACGCTCTTCAAGTCGTTTTCTTAATTTATTCATAGATTCTTTTACAACTCCAGTATTGTCGGCACAAAAACAACATTCTTCCCTCAATGCAAGAAAAAAGGCACCTTTCTCTCATGAAGAGGAGGTCCAACACTCGCCTGCTTTGTAAAACAACTTCAGAAAGAGAGAGGTTAAAATTCCTGTAAAGCTGTGATGTCGGTTTTTAATGTCTTTAAGGTTTGGCCTATTTCTGCTTCTAATTGTGTCTTTGTTGTGTCTCATGGACTAGCCCACCCCTTAAGCAACAATTATTTCTAATAGGATGGCTAAAGTGAGGGATACAGGTTCCCGCTGGAACCGGGTTGTATGCCCCCCTATTTGATCTTTAAATGAACCTACGTCATGATAGAGAACTCTGGAAAACATCTGCATCATTACATAATTAATCACATATATTGACCATTTTATGAAAACATAAATAATGTTAAAGTGTATAGAATTATACTGTTGTAGGGATGGACAAGGAAAGGGACCTAAGATAGCACCAAACACAGGAAAACAGCCTTATTTGGTTGCATCCGGATTTAGAGGGCATTGCTTCTGTTTAATCAATTAATCCCCTGAACCCCAAGTTTTGGTAGTTTTAGAATTTGTACCCAACATGTAAGGGAAGTGGATCAGAAGTTCACAGTCTGTAGAAGTTCACAAAAATCAGTTTTTGTTTCTGTTTTTGTTCCTCTGTTCTGGGCAAGTTAACATTTCAAGGACACCTTGGAAAGGGAGAGCTTTTTTGTCTCTTTTTTTTCTCCCTGCCAGCTGTCACCATGAAGCCCAGTTGGTAACTTTTTTATCTTAGAAATGTAGTCATCTCTGTGAAGCCCCAGCTCAAGGCCAGAGGCTTTGTTCACATATTTTGTGAAAACCTAGTAAGGCGGTGTCAAGCTTAGGGGTGGTGATTTTTCCAGCCAGTGGCCAAGTAGAACAGGGCAACACGAAAAGTGGAAGTTTATCTACATTGAACTCTTTCAGAGGGACTCTTTGGCTGAAAGACCTAATGTAAGCCTCGGTGAAGACTTCTGGAGAAGGTTATTTAAGACATATCTATGGACCTGGTACAGAGGGGGAAGACTGGGAAGGCGAGGCTGAGAGCAGCTCCGTGGATCTGAGAATGAGGAAGATGAGATGTAAAAGAATAATGGAAAAGGGGTTTGGGATTTTCCTAGAACAAAACTTGAGCAGTAGAACAGGTAGAGCAGAGGTGAAGATGGGAGTGAGTATCCCAAAAACCCCTGAGGGACTTTAAATTTTTAGAAACCTGTTTTCAGTGATGACAAAGCAACTTTAAAGGCCATTTTTATTACAACTTGGATAGGGGTCTGAGGGCTCTTCTCAGCTGGTTTGAGCTTTGGTTTAGCTTCTTAGAGGACTTGGTGGGACCTAGTGCATGCACAGACAGAAAAAGAGAGGAGTGAGTGAGTGGAGGGGTACCTCGGTACCTGCTACCTCAGCAAGGGGGCAATGGTCTGAGAACTGGCAGAGGTTTGGGTTTTTGATCTAGTAATTGGAGGTGAGAAATCACGTTGCTGAGGTGGGAGTGACAGCAGAGACTCTAGAGCAGAAGGCTGAGGGTGAGGAACTATTGGAGAAGCATAGTACAGGATGTGAGTGAAGGAGGGAAAAGGATTCCGCATAGGGGAATTTTCCCCTTTTGAGCACTTGCCGAAGTTAAAAATGTCACGCAGAATTTGAGGATCTAGAGAACCCTCTGGGGGCCATAGCTTTTGGTTGTCTAATTGGTAATATGGCCAATGCTGTGTACTGAATGTGATGAGGAGTTTGGGTTCCACCAGGCAGCCCCGGTATGCTCACATACCCATGAGTTACACAAGAAGTTGGCTTTTCCCCCACACAGCCATGGCTGTTCGTGGCTTTGATAGTCCGCCGGGCATACATCGTAATCTAGGCTAGCCAACCTGAATCTGGCTCGCGTTTCTGTGCATCCATAATGTTTGTTTCAATTATCTATGGAACGGAAGGGATTTAATGAAACTTTAGTGGGATCCTCTTCATCAGGGTTATCTCAATAGGAAAGACGTATACCAAGCTGAAAAATGTCTGGGTGGAGAGATAGCCACCAGGTCCCTAAGGGGGCTGTATGCGAGATATACCATACTTCTTGTCTAGTAGGATTTGAGATCAGCCTTCACTGCTGAACAGGCTGATGAGGGTTAGGAGTAGTGGTGGCCAAGTTGAGAGTCTACAGTCTTGTCCACATAGCGAATACGAAATTTGAAATGGTTACCAGTCTTTTCCAGTTTCCAACCAGAGTCTGGACACAGCGAAGGCTTTAGATGAGAGGCATGGATCCAAAAAGTGATTCTGTCTACTTTTACCGCTGTAGGTGTTATAAGTAGCACCTGGTATGTTCCTTTCCAGCGGGGTTCTAGTAATGACACCTGATGTTGTCTTATGTAGACGAAGTCTCTTACTTGATATTGATGTGGAATCCCCTCGTCCCCAGGTTGGTAGGCAGTGGCCAGCTGTTTCCACAGTTATCACTGAGTTCTTTCAATGGCTTTAAGTCTGTCAAGCAAGGGGTGTGGAAGGGATTGTTAGGCCTTAGAGTTGGGGATTAGGTCCCTTACTGGATGATGGGCATCATAGAGAATTTCATAGGGGGTGAGGTTACACAAAGAAACTGAGGGAGTATTTCTCGCATGAAACAGTGCATAAGGCAGGAGCATAGTCCAATCTTTTATGCCAGTCTCTAAGCTTAATTTTGTTAAGGTCTCTTTAATGGTTCTATTTATTTTTTCTACCTCTCCTGAGCTCTGGGGTATATAAGCATAATGTAACTTACAATTAATCCACACGTGACTTACCTGGGCCATAAACACAAGTCCATTATCAGACCCTATTACCTTAAACAGACCATATCTTGGAAAAATATCTTCCAGGATCTTCTTGAGAACCATTTGGGCCGTTTTTTTTTTTTTCCTGTGTGTGTGTGTGTGTGTGTGTGTAAGGCTTCAATCCATCCTGAAAATGTATCTACAAAGACTAGGAGATATTTAAGTCCATACCTTGCTGGCTTAATTTCAGTAATGTCCACTTCCCAGAATTGTCCTGGTCTGGTTCCTCATAGGTGCTTTCCTCTAAGAAACTTGGAAGGGTAAGCATTAAACAATTGACTGACCCAACAGGCTTTTGTTACCGGTTCAGTTTTTTTCTTTCGCTGTGTGTTGGTTAGTGGAAAACTCTGTTGTTAATCCTACAGGAGTGCCTGCAGTTTCTTTGAACCAAGGTGAGTGAGTTGACATACATTTTTAACTTAGTGTAGGGCTTTCTGTAATTGCAGGCTGAGCTCAGTAAAGTTGAGGCTTTCAGTGTCAGTGTCCTTAGATGTTATCTAAGACTTCCTGTTACTCAGGGGTCCATTGGAATTGGGCATCTCCCTTTAACAGCGGGTATAAAGGAGCAGCTAAGGACGCGAACCCATTTATCCATAACCTGCAATACCCAGCAATCCCAAGAAACTCTCTTAGTTGTCTGCTGTAAGATGGGGTTGGTATCTGCTCAACGGTTTGTTTTCTGGGCTCAGTGAGCCATCGTTTACCGCCCCTGAGGAAATAGTCATGGAAGGTTACTTCTTGCTGGCAAATTGGGCAATTTTGGCAGAAGCTCTATACCCGAGTTGAGCAAGCTCCGATAATAGTGCTTGGGTCCCAGTTCAGTTTTCCTTGGTGTTGGATGCCAGTAGCAGGTGATCCACGTATTCAAGCTGGGTGACTTCGGGGTGTGTAGTTCTGAAATTGTTGAGATCTCTGTGGAGGGCTTCATCAAAGAGAGTGGGGGAGTTTTTGAACCCCTCTGGGAGTCTAGTCCAAGTTAGTTGACTATACTTTCCGGTTTCTGGGTCTACCCACCCAAAAGCAAACAGCCACTTACTATCTTTCTGCAGAGGCAAGCAAAAGAAAGCTTGTTTTAAGTCCAGAACAGTATACCATTTCTGCTCAGGGTTCAGAGTGCTAAGCAGTTTGAACAGATTAGGTACTGTGGGGTGAATGTCCTGCACTCTGTTGTTGATCTCTCTTTGATCTTTAACAGGTTGATAGTCCCCGGTTCCTGGCTTTTTCTTCTAATAACAGGGGAGTGTTCCAGGCCAATTGACAGGGCCTTAGGACCCCTAAGGCCAGATATTTCTGAATATAGGGCCTTATCCCATCTTTAGCTTTTTATGCTTAGAAGATATTATTTGACATTGATTGGGGAGGCTGAGGTTTTTAACTCCACTGTTATTGGAGGTTGTTTCACGGCCAGGCCAAACACAGCAGTTTTTGCCCAGGCATTGGGTAATCTGTTATCCATTTCTGCGGTAGCTTGCCTGTTTGATCAGTCTTGGGGGGTGTGAAGAGTGGATGTTTATCTTCTACTAATATAGTTACAGCCGTGACTATAGGAGTTTTTACTGAAGGATTTAGAAATTTCTTTTGGGGGCTTTCAGGGTTAAAAGTTATTTTGGCCCAGAGCTTGGTGAGCAGATCTCTGCCCATCAATGGGTGCGGGCATTCTGGGATTACTAGGAAGGAGTGATGGATTTTTCCTTTCCCCAGGTCCATGGTCCTCTTAGTAGTCTAAGCCCGATATTTACTGCCATTAGCCCTTTGAACTACAGACCTTTTATTTGATAGACGGCCCAATGGGGCCCTAAGGGCTGAGTATACTGCTCCTGTATTCATTTCAAAGTTTACTGGGGTCCCCTACTCTTCAAAAGTTACCCTGAGCTAGGGGAAGGAATCTGAGCCCCAACTTTCTTAGTCATCCTCCAGAGTCAGAATGGCTGGCTGGCGTGTCTGTCTCTTTATAGGGCACTCTTTGGCCCAGTGTCCTTTTTTTTACGGTAGGCACATTGATCTGAGGCCAGGGGTGGCCTCTGGCACGGGCCCAGGTATCCCTTCCTGTCACCTTATGTCTTAATTTCTGGCCTCTTTCTTGTTGTGACCAGGATCTAAGTCAATGCCTTAGTCTTTCTTTTGCTTCTCTCATCATCCCTTTGCTCCCTTTCTTTTTCCCTGTTTCTCTTTTATAGTATTTTTTTTTTGGCTTCTCTGACTAAATCTCTCTTTTAACTTTTTTTTGTTTTAATATCCATGGCAGCTTCCCCAATTAAGGCCATCATGACAGATGCCTTTTGATCTGCTGCCTGAGGATCGAAAGGAATATATCTCTTATATGCCTCCATAATTCTCTCTAGAAACATAGAGGTAGATTCATCAGGCCTTTTAATAATTTCTCTTACCATGGCCAAATTAGTTGGTCACCTAGCGGCCCCTTGGATACCCGCTATTTGAGCCTGGCAATAATTGGACATATGCTCCCTATCTTCAAAGGTGTTGGGGTCTCAGTTGGGTTGGTTTAAGGGGAAGCCGGCTTTGATTATGTTGGGAAGTTGTGTTGTTCACCCATCAAGTCCGAGGATATTTTTTTCTAGCTTCCAGGAGGTTTTTCCTCTCATTCCTCTGTCGTGAAGAGAGTCCCTAGGAGTTGTTGGCAGTCATCCCAAGTAGGCAGGTGTGAAAACGTTGGCGACTTCTCTGAGTTTTTTTAGCCTGGCCAGCTTCCTCTAGGAAAGGAGGGGCTGTGTGTGCCATTGGACAGTCATCTGGAGGGTGCTGGGCCATCCTGGCTTCCTCGAATGGTGGAGAGGCTGAGTAAGCAGCAGGGGAATTACTTACAGGGTTTTGGGGGTTGGGGGACAAGGGCAGAGGATAAGGACGAGTAGAGTCTTGAGACTCAGGGAGAACAGAGGGTGGAGGTTGAGGAGCAGAGAGTTTGAGAGATAGAATCGTAGGGGAAGGAGTAGGAGTGGGTGCAGGGACAAGGAAAGGCTTCACCCATGGAAGAGGAGATTTGCAGAGTTCCTGACAAGTTAAGATATATGGCTATTGATCTGGATGGCTATGTGGCCCCGGCTGAAAGACAATATCTCAGACTTTTCAAATTAGTGCGAAGTAGAAACATCTTTCTAGGGGCCATCCAAGTACAAAGGTGGGTTATTCTGAGACACAGAATCTGCCAGGTCTGGTGTTTTAATGAAAAAGAAAGAATCTGAGCCCTTAAGCAGACTTTGGTCCAGTGATTAAGGGTCAGGGACAGAGGCATTGAAGTGCTCTGTCCCATAATGAAACATACACAGACAGTGAAAACAAAGACACACGACACAGACAAGACAAGACAATAAAGACAGACAATGGACGTCCAATACTGAGACCAGGACTGAGTAGCGGGCAAATCCTGATGGGCTGCCAATTCCAAATCTGAAAGAAAATATCACTGAGTCGAGGAGACTATGGTTCCTCGATTTCCCGAGTCCATCCCACAGGAACATGGCCTGTGGCTCTGTGACATGTATGTCAGCCACCGTGGGATAGAGCTCACGCTCTTTACCAATAGCCATTTTGTCAAACCCTAACCTGAATCCTGAAACCAGAAAGAGGGGCCTTATTTACCCCCAGAGGAGCCCATTGGGGGTCTTTCATCTGCAGCTGCCGGATCTCGCTGGGGCCACCAGAAGTAAAGGTCGGGTGAGCGTCGGTGGAAGAGACCACCAAGAGACTGTCTAATGCAACCTCAAAGGGTTTATTGGGAGTCCGGCATGCAAGGGCTCAGAGATCAGTTGAATAGAGCAGAGAGCCCTGAGAACAGCTTAAGAAGTGCTTATATATTTTCCTTGGAGAGGGCAGGGAGGGAAGTTTATTGATGGTTAAGGGCGAGTGGGCGGTTTGCGTGCAAATGGTTGATGGAGTACATTCTGCAGTTTGGCAGTTGGGGGCAGCACATTCTGGGAACAAGAAGAGCAAACAGTTCTCAAGATTTCAACAGTGTTTCATTAAGCATACAGAAAAACAGGACGTGACAAGTACCTATTTTATTAACCTTTCAATATAAGTATGAAAACAGAAATCTAGGTAAGATTTGAAGCCCAGAAGTTCATTTGGTCCTTGATTGGTATACTTAGCTTTGAATTACATTCCGTAGAGATGTCCTAGAATTATGGATATACAATGACACAGGACCTTGTACCTTCTCAGAGGTCAGTTCCAAAACACAGTCTCTAAGGGGAATCACACCAAAATTCAAGACAAGGTGGACCCAATTATCTCTACCAACCGCCACACAAATGCCCACAATTAAAACCAAAACACTCCCAAATGGCACTCATCTTCTTCCAAATAGACACTCATCATAACTTCTGGCAGGAGAATTCCATGAGAGGCGCAGCACAAGAGAGTGTCCCAAATAATCTCCCTTTCCCCTCATTTGCCAAAAGTCAGAGTGGCCTGGACACCCTTCCTGTGAACCAGGAGTGATCAAATATGCCTGCCATTAATACAGCTCTGTTCTTCAATTTGAGGCCTACTGTCTGTGGGGTTTAGAGTCTTTATTTGTATTGGATTCATAAGAAAACCCAAGAACCTATGGGCTAGCATCTGCAGTGCTTTGAAGAACTCAATTGACCCAATGGATCGCTTTTCTCACTTGATGGAGAGACTTCATCAACAATGACTGATTTTTTGGCCATTTTGATTATGGATCCACACATGGGATCTTTCTTTAGACCCATCAGGTGCTGATAATCTAAGCCACAGGCTCACACAGGGCCAAGAGGCTGATTCAGACACATCCCTTTACAACGCACTTAAGCAAAGAGCCACAGGTGATGCCCATTCATTTCCATTTGAAAACTGTTTTCTTCAGGCTTCACAAAAGCGTGGCCTGAGGCAAAGAACTTCCTGACATTCAGGGCAACAGAACAATAGGTAATCAAAGGGCCCTTTGCAGGGTTTCTCTACTGAGACTTTCCGGGTCACACTGATATCTGACTTTTCTGAGATGCTTGCCATTCTCTTCAGCTATCCAGTACATGTCCATGTCACAGTGGTTGGAGGTGGTACATATCCTGGATGCAAATGCATGAACCTACTCTGGAGAGTGGCTAGATTTCAGGAAGAAAACAGGAACTTAGGAAAATAGCAGGTGTTGCCCATCGATAAGGCAAGCCCTAGTGCATTCATAAATTGGGCAGGATGAATGCTGGGAAGCTTTCTACTTGACAGGAAACATCCATTGATGCATTCTCTTTTCTAATGTCTACAAGCACGGACACTGTGGGATACACAGACATAGAAACACTCGCCTTGTGAAACAACTTACTAGAAACAGTTCACTCCAAACCAAACAAACCGTCTTTCCTGCCTATTCTCAGAACATGAGACAAAACCACAAACACACATCTACACCCACAAAGGCACCTCCTTCCCCAAGTAGGTCTCTCACTCTCCAGAGTATCCTCTGACTGCTGGGCCATACTATGTTCCCCCAATATGGCGTGTCCTGTCTCAGATCTGGTCTCCTTGTCCAACTTTGTGAAGTGTTCAGGAGCCAGCTGTGAGCCACAACCTGCTTTTTCAGGAAAGGCCCCTCTTCAGAGAACTCCTGGCATTTGGCCATCCTCACATCAGTAGGTACCAAGAAAGACTGACTCTGTCCTTGCTAAATTGAAGCAAGTGAGACACTGGGACTGGGACTGAGACTGACTCTGTGTGCCTGGCTTCCTGGATCCCAAGTTCAGAGAGTTCCATTACCAAGGAAGTGAGGTGAGGTCTCATCTTTCAGGAACTGAATTAGGTCTCTGCCTTGGCAACCACTTTATCCAAACAGTTGCTTTCAAGCGTACCATGAGAAGGAGGCTTACCCTATTTTCTGTGGCACTTTCACAAATTAAAATGGTATATCAACCATAGGCACCAAGGAACCGCTCTCCACGAAGGCCTGATTTGGTCCATCTTCTTTATATTTGGAAAAGAGCCTTTAGTCCAGGGAGCACTACAGTGAACCTCTGCACTAAAACTATTAGCAAGCACCTGATGGAGGAGGCCTCCATAGGTAAGTGGCTCCTTTATAACATCTGATATCCAGTTAAGGGAGATCTCTTCTGATGACAGAGATGTGGCACAGGGAGGCTCACATATACTTCTGTGCAGAACAGTAACGAGAATCATTCTGTCCTCTGTTCTGTTCTGTAGGGAATTCCTCTGGAACTGTAGAGAGGTGCCGATGAGCACGCACGCGCTCCTACCCTGGAGCTTTAGCAAGATGTTGCACTGTTCCCCTGTTTCTGTGTTTAGCCACCGGGTTTCTGTTTATTTGTGTTCTGTGTTCTATTTTTTGTTTTTTTGTTTGTTTGTTTTTGTTCGTTTTGTTGTGTGATTTTGGTGGTAAAAACTTAAGTATATTGGACATGAAAATCAGAAATAAAGAGAGTAAGCCTGACACCCCTTTGGACTGTGTTTTAAGGAACTGCAATGAACTTTATCCCCCTTTGCGAAGCAGGATGATAGAAGCCCCTAGCTGGCTGCCTGGAGCACACCCATTGCAGAGGGAAATGCCTGCTGGGGACCTAAGAACAGAGTATCTCCCAGGTTAACAAGTGAAACTCCTTTAAAACCCCTTGTCCCTCCAGATAAAGAGAGTCACAACTTTGGCAGAGTCCCCTGTGTTTCTCCTTTGTTAGCCAAGCAATAAACCTCCTTTTTTTCTTTTTCAAAACCCAGTCCTCATTATTAAATTGGTATTAATTGGCTTCAAGCTCAGGAACCAAACTTTAAGTTACAAATCTTGTACCCCCCCTCCGCCCCGGAACTTTGTGAGACCTATCTAATGAAATGTTAGGAGATAGAGCATGCTTGGTGTGGAACTGAATCAGAGGAGCTAATCCTGTATGTAAAAGGAGAAACTGAGGGACTCCCAGCAGCTGCCAAAGCCCTGTTGATTCAGGGAATTACCTCCTTCCTTCCCTGCACTGTAAGGATTATGCCACCTCTGTCTTGTTAAAAAAAGAGAAAAAGAAAAAGGGGACACTAAATGCAGTAAAATCACCATGGAGACACTTTATTTTACATTTCAGGTTGCCCCTCTGTGAAAACATCTGGTCCCCTTGTGGGGACAGCTATGGTCCCACTGGTGTACGAGATTTTTCTCTTATCTGCTCTGGTTTAAAGGGTTCTCTCTGACAGCCATAGTCTGGACCTCCTTTTGGTCTGTATTGTGTCTTTGTTTCTGGCCCTTTAAGGCATGTGCAATAATGTGTTGATATTATAAATTGTTTTTTGGGAATGATCTTAGCTGAATGTGTGTCGAAATGATGATGTTTTATTTTAACAATCTGGTATCTGAATGGGTTTTTGAAGCATTGCACAATCTTGCAGTTAAAAGTCGGGTTTAGGTAATTGTTTAGTTTATGATTTCAGATAATTCATGCCAGAGAACTTAAATACTTACAATGGATAACTGAAGAACTCTACTTCCAAGTTGGCAAGAAACTTCCCAATCATACAGTCTTTTTTTTTCACCAATTTTGAATTGGGTAGCCTGGGAAAATGTCACTGTGTGTACCAGTGCATTAATTTGGACATGGATAGTAAATCATAGTATGGTGTCTGTTGACCAAACAAGATGTAAAGATATAAAATTTTGTGAATTGTATCTTAAACTTGTGTCATAATTTTCAACATCCGAACCTGAAAATTATGGTTAAAATGCCTTAGTCCTGAGATGTCTGTTCAGAATAGCAGTTTTTTTCCTGCTCCTTCCAGACCTCAGCCATGACTTATGTTGAAATGCAAATGAAAGAAGCCTGCAAGCTTTGTAGGAGACTGATTTGAGATCTAAGGGAAAAAAAGGTAAATTGTATGGTATTTTCTAATTACTGGCAAGTCATTTTTTCTAGGACTCTTATTTTTTTCTGAGATACTTTATGTTTTTTGACCTCATGATTTTGAGCATACAGACCTAGGTTAATGTTTTTCTGATCAGTTCTATCTTTGACCAACTGTGGACTTCTTGAAACATTGCAATAAAGATTTCACCTGGGAAATGTTACGAGGCCTTTACTATTATTATGTGTGCACAATTTTGTTATGTGTTGTATGTCTATATATACATATGTCCGTATATCATATATATGATACATAAATTAACATATATAAGGAGCGCTCATAAAAAAAAAGCGCTCATAAAAACAAATTTTAAAAAGTGGATCCAAAGATCTTTAATTCACGTGATTTAAATGTTTCAATTTAAATTGGATAAAGAGATAAAAACAAATGTCTTTAAATTTAAGCTTACAAAGTTTTCTAGGTGTTCAAACATCTAACAAAATATTAACATCTACAAAATGTCTAATATGCCTTGGCTCTAGTACCTTTCCTTCAACATAAAAATGGTTTACACTGTTCAATACGTTTCTCTAACTTTTTGATAAATAAGTAAAGTAAATTTGATATTGGATTACTCATTCATGAGTACTTTAGTTAGATATCTGATTGATTTACTAAGATCTGTATTTTTTTTAGTAAACTCTGTGTAAGATTGTAAAAATCAGTCATGTGTTAATGAGGCAAAAATTTCTTAAAACATAAGTTTACCCATAACATTGAGTTTATTAAGATTTATGTTTTCTAGAGCAAGCAACCATAAAAACTAAACAACTGATTAAATAAGAACTGTTATTTTAGAGCACTGTACTGCCATTTCTTTAAAAGCCAAACTTGATTAATGTAGAAACATAAATGTAATTGTTATGCTATTAATGTTTTCATATCTTACAGGTATGCAAGTCTGTAAGGTAGAAACCTTAAAAGAGCATTATATCAAGCTGGTGCTCTGAAGTTGTGTGGTAAAAAATATATTGTGGATTTATTTACCTGTTATCATTAAGATATGTAAATTTTTATGTTACTTTTTACATTGGGGAACAATTTAAATGTATTTTTAAGTTAATTAGAGCCTAATCTTTGTAAAGGTTAAAAACTTTCACCATTTCTTTAATTCATGTTTTAAATGTGATATCATATGGTGTTAGCTAATGTTCATGTGACCTCAAACAAGTTATGTAAACTTTGTCAAAAGATATTTAAAAATAAAGATCAGCTTTAGAATTAAAATACTTAAGATTTATAAAGAGCCCTGCCTTACCTGAGATAAGGCTGTGTGTCCCATCTTACTACATGTGAGAATGACTATGAAACATGTAGGTCAGATAATATTTCTTTAAAGTTATGTTAAAAAGTTTTTTTTTTTTATTGTCAATATTCCTAGGATCTCAAACAGGGGATATAATGTATAACTCAGCCAAAAAATTCAGGGAAGATATTACACGAACTAAGTATTTTTACTTTTGTTAATTTTAGTTTGAAATTTTCTTATAAGTGATCTAAAGATTCCCTGTTAGTGTTTTACAAATGCGTTGCTTTAAGAACACAACATGGGTTTATTCAAGATAATAAGTCATCAACTACAATACAGACAGAATAATACAGATCCCAATTAATAAAAAGGTAATTATAAAGTTATAGACATTAAAGCCCAGTACTCTTAATATAAGGCTGTTAAAATTTATTTGCTGGATGTTTAAGATTAGGATTTAAAATTAATGTTAAATGAAAAGGGCCAAGAAAACCAATATTTGGCTCTTGCCCTCTGAGTCAGTCTGAATCCAGGGAACAGGGGACTTCTCTAAAGAGCTTTGCAACTCTGAGCCACATAACCTCCTGATCAGGGAGATTAATGAGACCACTGGAGAACAGAAAGCCAATCAGTGCATTTGTTACAAAGAGGAGAGTCATCAGAGAAAGGAGACATCCCTGATGCTTCTGAGGGAAGCCAAATGGTCAAGCAAGACCTGGACCCACCTAGCGCAAATGGCACTAGCAGAACTGAGAATCTCCTCTCAAGTTTCCCCAGAATTGATTCCCACAAAAGCTCAGCTGACTGTTAACAATAGATAGAAACAAAAGTCAGTTTGACTGCTTCATCTTAAACACTTAGCAAAGACAGTTAAGACCAAAATACAGCCACTCCTGGGCATATTAAATAATAATAATAATAATAATAATAATAATAATAATAATAATAATAAAATTTTAAGGTATGCACTTTATCTTATCCTCCCAAAACAAGTAATACTGGAGGCTACAAAGAAGGATTCTCACACAGGAATGCCTAATACAGACCTACAGATATTCCTAACCTACAAAGGTAGGCGTGGTGTTTGCTAGTACGATTATCCAGCCCTGAGTAACAGAATTAAAGGTTTCTCTATTAGACGCAGAGGTCTTACTAGTAAAAGGATTTTACAAGATCAGATGACATTAAATTATTAAACTGTGTCTTATTGGGAGGGCCAACTGTAACACTTAAAGTTAAATATTAAGTTGACAGTCCTGATAACTGGGGATATTAAAGACTGGTGAGGGAATTTCTATACAGTGACATGTTCTAGCTGCTGCAACATTTATCCAGTACTCATGGTTTTTGTTTCACTCATAGAAGAACCCATTCACAGATGACTTTACAACCTGTTCTTCCCCAACCTGACTTCAAACCGAACTGACTTCTAAAAGGCAACTCATTTCTCTCAACTGACTTCTAATAGGCAACTCATGTCCCTCACGCCGAGCCCACTCATGTCACCCTGTCTCAGGACAGGAGAAGAAAAAATTAGTGATGCCACTCTTCTTACAACAATGGAGAGAAAGATAAATAGACTATCAATATAAGTAATTAAGAAGGGTAAAATCAGCGAGATCGGTTTTGGGTGAGTTCTAAAAATTTGGAGACTCTTACCTGAGGGATTAAAATTTCCTCAGTGCTCTTCCCATAATCTATCAAAGATTTGAAAGGGACACAGAGAAAAGGGGGGAATTGTAGACCCAACCTGATCTTTTATTAAAATTGGGAGCCATCATGCCACAAAGCCATGAAAAGATAATTTTGGCTTTACCATTAATTACTTCAAATTCTGAACCTGCGTGGAATGCCTGCCCGCGCCTTGAACTCACACATGCCTGGCTCTCTGACCAGATAGCAGCCCTCTCTGAAACTTTAGTGACACATCATAAATATTTGCCTTCTCTGGCAAGACAACAACCCTCTCTGAGGCTCTAATGGTCCTCATGAATTCTCATGTAGGGACAGCAAAAAAATTGTAAACTACCTTTAGTGTGATGTTTATCAGAGTTCTGTTATCTGTAACCCCCATTTTGTGTAACTTTCTGGGCTATAAAGCTGGGCTGTAGGAAAGCTGGGGTTGCTGTCTTGTTCCCTTCGTTTTGGGAGGGAGAGGCAGCATGGCCGGTGGAAATAATAAGCTTAATTTTATTTGATTTTAATTTGAGTCGGTGGTCTTTTCTAGCGTCCTGGTCTAACAGGTAAACACTCCAAAAACATGGAGCTCTGCCGGCCTAAAGACTTCTTGAGAAACTTCCTCTGAGTTTGGGCACTTGAAATATATGTTGTTGCAAGGAGATTTAGCTTCCTTTCTAGTGACACCATAAAAGCTGGGTCTGCATCTACGTGACCTGGAGGACATGGTTTCTTGTATTCTAATGAACATGAGGCAGCAGTGCTGAATATTCTATTTGTAGGTAAACTGTGGCCACTTGTTGCTAAGTGTCTCCCCGTGTGAACTGTGAAGCCATTTTGTAATCCTCCACTTTTCGTGGTGTTTCTTGCTGCTGCACTGGGAGTTTGGTATTTGCTTCATGAAATACAATGAGTTCAACTGGGACCCAGTATTAGAGGGAGTTCTGTCACTTGTGGTGGGTCAGGGTCTGCAGGAGAATGCAACAACCAGGCTTCTATCTCACAAAGCTTGCCCCTTTGTCCATAGAAATCTGACTCTGAACTTTGCCCGGAAACCTCTCCATATAACAAGAAGGGTCTGCTGGCTGCACCATATCAGTCACAAGCCATTTTGAAGGCAATGGAAAATCCTCCTGGCCACACCACAGCTGTATTATCACACACCTGCCCACCACTGCAAAAGGCCCACTACTCAGCAGGGTCCAACTTACTGGCATCTTTGTTCTACACCATTTTCATGAAATACCGTCAATCTTGGCATTCTCTTGTACACTCATGACCAGGAAAAAGACATCCAAAGGTTCTCCAGTGCCACCTGGTTAAGGGAATTTAAAAAATTTTATTGTATTTATCTAGCCATTTTTCATGGATGAAGTTGGAGGCACTGTGGGTTTCAGTTCAGTAGTGAGACACTACCTGCTTTCTCAGGAAAGACCCCTCTTCAGAGCTCTCCTGGAATTTGGCCATCCTCACATCAGTAGTTACCAAGAAAGACCGATTCTGTCGTCCTTGGTAAATCCAAACATGTGTGGCCACTGGGACTGTGACTGGGAATGCCTCTGGGTGCCTGGCATCCTGGATCCCAAGTTCAGAGAGTTCCATCACCAAGAAAATGATATAGGTCACTTCCTTCAGGAACTGAATGAGGTCACTGCCTTGGCAACCTCTTTGTCCTAACAGTTGCTTCCAAGTGTCCCAATAGATGGAGGCTGCCCCTACTTCCTGTGACACTTTCACAAGTAAGAATGGTATATCAAACATAGGCACCCGTGAACAGCTCTCCACACAGGCCTGGTTTGGTCCATCTTCTCTACATTAAGAAGAGATAGACTGCTTCAGACACACCCCTTCATCCTGACCTGTTTTTTTTTTTTTTTTTTTTTTTTTTTTTGTCATGAAAGATGACTTTTGCTCTCTCAGGTCCTTCATAGCTTTCTATATCTTCCCCAGGGTTCACTTCTGCATGGACCTTTGAGGTTCTCAGCAGGTGGAAGATCTCTTACATTTCTATATAAGACCAACTCTGTCCTTGCTTTTCTGTAAAGTTAGATTGAGGAAACAAAGTATGGTTAGGGTTAATAACATGTTTGATTTGGGTTAGGAATCATTCTGCTGCATGAATAATGGTATTGGGAACCTGCAATATTTATAAGTATATATAGAGGTGAAATATATGTATGTAAACACAAATCTAGGTAAGATTTGAAGCCCAAAAGGGCATTGGATCCTTGATTGGGATACTTCACTCTGAATTATGTTGTGCACATGTGTCTCAGATAAATCTATACATAATGGCATAGGACCTTGTACCTTGGATAATTGAGTGTCGAAGAGAACATCCAGTCAAAAAAGGATACTTGTTAGGATTAGGAAGATAGTTGGTAGGATTAGAAAAAAAGAGTGAGTATAGGATTTGGACAAAAAGTTCTTTAGCAATAGGGTTTCAGGTAGACAGAAAATGTAAATGTCAGCACATGTGAAGAGTCAGTCACAATGATGAACTGGGGAAAATATGTAGGAAAGCAGATATCATTAGAGACATTAGGAAATCAGGCAAATGATGAAGTGATTGATAGGATTAGACATTTTCAACAGGCTTGAGGTTGAATACATAATCTTTGGAAGAAACAAATATGTAGTCACCAATAGGATTGACATTTGAGAGCATTAGGCAACCTGGACATGGGTGATTTTCATAATCCATACTCACATTCCATTTAGGCTTTGGTACAATTGTAAGTGTGACTTTGCATTTTGTTGACAGAATATATATGTAGATCAGGTGACATGAGTCTTTCTTGCACCATTTCTGGGAGCAATATTTAGAAGAGATATAAATTAGTATTGGGGGCACAAATAGGTGTACCATGTGTGAATATATAATATAACTGATTCCAACTTTAGAAATTGGAATAAATTGATATCTGAAAATACACAGGAAATGTTATATTGACATACATACATTCATTCCAACCAGTTATACATCTAATGGTAATATTAGGGTTGTGGTTTATCATAAAGTGTGTGTGAGTTTTGCTTCAAAATTGATTATGGAAATCGAAAATAATGTGTTTGGAAAGAAGTCTCAATAAATAACCAGTCAAAAGCAAGGAGGAATACATGTGTACTGAAGCAGGAAGTGATTGAATGTGTTTCAAATGTCTTTAAATTTGTGAACTTGTGGATGAAATGTATATACTATGATGTACAAAAACTGAAGAAATAGTAATGTACCAGTGTTAAATAAAAATGAACGTCAAAATACACATCATGCCCCTTTGGAATCTACTTGCATTGATGTTAAATTGGGTCAGTTACAGTAGAAATATAAGGATTTGTTTGCACCATTCAGTGAAGTGAGTTTTCAGTACTAGAAAACAAATATGTATTTCAGGTGGATGCATATTTCTGAAAATAATCGTATGAAAATTTGATTATAAAACCACATACATGAGCATGAGTGAATTATTTAGGGAGTGTATAATAGGACACATATATTTTATATTTGGAAAAATCTAGAGAATATATATATATATATATATATATATATATATATATATATATATATATCTCACAGAGAAACATTAGAAAGTAGCAATATATATGCCAATCAAAATTCATCGTGAAATATATATCATCCACCGATCCAAAAATATTAATTTTACTGAACATGGATTTATGTATAATGTTGTTCAACTAAAAATCTCACTCATAGTTTGAATTTTCAGTTCCAAAAGCGTTTAGGAGGGGTGATCTCTTCTCATACTTTGTTTCTGCTAAGTTAGCCACCTCACAAAAATGTACGTGTGATACCAGGTAGGATTTTTTATGTGCATATAAAAATACATGTGCTGAATTGGCTACAGAAAAAAGGAGACAGAAATTCACATATGTGTTAACTTTAAAAACACATGGAGTACTATTTCAACAAACAATTGACAAGATTTATAACTCCTACACTATATCATGCAAAAGGCAAGACCAACTATACACCATGCCTCCTCTGAACTGCTTGTATTAATATTATGTTTGGGTTATTTGTCTCCATCATATTAGGATTAGTAGTCAGAGTCTATTATGGTATGGGTTACTGACAGGGATTCAGTATTTCGAATGGAAAATTGGAAAATGAATCCAATGTGTATGTAAATATGTGCTACACAAAAATCTTCCCACTCATCCAGAACAATACCTTGACAACACCTTCACCCCATGTAAGACACAATTAGAGGAGAAGAGTTAGAAAATCCATGAATACATATCTGGAATGGAATGCGATCAGGAGTTCACAACCTTGGAAGTGTTAGAGGAGTTTCCAAAAGTAAGGGACAGGGTAAACACTTCAAAAACATGGAGGTCTGTTGTCCTAGAGACTTCTTGAGATACTGCCTGTGAGGTTGGGCACTTGAAATATATGTTGTTGCCACGTGCTTTAGCTTCCTTTCTAGTGAAACCATAAACCTGGGTCTGCATCTATGTGACCTGGAGGACATGGTTTCTTATTTTCCAATGAACATGAGACACCAGTGCTGAATTCTCCCTTTGAAGGTAAACTGTGGCCCCTTGGGGCTAAATGTCTCTAGTGTGGACTATGAAGATATATGGTCATCCTCTATTTTCGTGGTGTTTCTTGGTGCTGCACTGGAAGTTTGGTATTTGCTTCATGACATACAAGGAGTTCAACGGGGACACAGTGCGTGAGGGATTTCTGTCACATGTGGTGGGTCAGGGTCTGTAGGAGAATACAAGAACCAGGCTTCTATTCCACATAGCTTGCCCTCTTGAACATAGCAACCTGATTCTGAACAATGTCCTGAATCCTCTCCATGTAACAAGATTCCTTTACATAAAAGGGTCTGCTGGCTTCACCATGTCAGTCACAAGCCATTTGGAAGCCAATGGCAGATCCACATGGTCCCACCACTGATGTTTTATCACACACATGCCCACCTTTGCTCTTGGCCCACTAATCAGCAGGATCCAACTTTCTGGCATCTCTGTTAAACACCATTTTCATAAAAACCAGTCAATCAAGGCACTGTCTGGTATACTCATTGTTGGGAAAAGTATAAACGGCAGCCATACCCCAGAAAAAAAAAAACCCAACATGGCGCCTAAGCACTTCTTCTTCCTACATTCTTCTTTTCTGCAGTGGTGCGAAATGTTCCCGCCCGTGTGAACTCTTCTGCTGGCGCCAATTTCAAATCTTGCTGGCCGGGAATCTTAGCCCCAATAAGAACTAATTCCTGGGCTCCGGAGCTGATATCTGAAAGAACTTGCCAATAAACGGATTGCCTGCCATTTATCTAAGCCCTCCCATCTCCTCCTTAGTTCTATATAAGCACACAGCTTTTTGCAATAAAATTGGAATTCTCCCGGTGAAGTGCCTTTGCGTGGGGAGTTCTTTCATTCTGGTGCCCCGTATGAGGATATGGGTGAGCTCTTTCCAACAAGAGCCCCGTCCACTGCTCCACCGTGGCACTCTGCCCTGGTCTGCTCTTTTCAGACGCAGGCTTCCTGCACTCACCACTGATTTGTTGTATGTAAGCCTCCCCTGACCCCGGCTCGCCAACTCCCTTCGGGCTACCGCTGGCTTTGTGACCATGATCTTCTGTCACACTCTAGACGCCTGGTAGGGGGGAGGGAATTTCTCCCACTAAGACCTTTACTGGTTGCAGTGGACCCTCTGGTGATCCATTTCCCTTTGGGGTGTGAGGCTTCTGAGTTTACATGAGAGGCTCTGTGGTTTTTCCTCCTCTGCTGCTGCTGCCGCTGCTGGCTAGAGTTGCTGTTTCCTGGGGGCCTGCTGTGTCTGGCTGAAGCTGCCTCTCTGCTCTGGGAAAACTGAACTCCCATCCTGGAACTGCATTCTGCTGGAGCCGGAGTTCTTTTTTCATTACTTACTTCTTCTGCTGCGTTCGAAAACTTTCCTGATGTCAGGTTGCCCGTGGCTCCGAACCCATTGGGTCTCACAGATCGCACTTCACTGGTGACCATCAGGTAGTGCCCTCTGTATTTCCTCATGACGGCTGGTCATTTTGGGGATGCCCACCTGACCCCCATTCGCCCTGAGCGCTTCCCGGAGTCCGTTCCAGGCCGGGTTTTCTCTTTGTCTCTCTTGCTTACACTTATTCTCTCTCTCTCTCTCTCTCTCTCTCTCTCTCTCTCTCTCTCTCTCTCTCTCTCTCTCTTCCATCTCTCCCTGTGACTGTGGACACCTCTTTATCTGTACCTGAAACCTCACCTCTCAAAAGTTTAATAAAAAATCTGGCCACACTCTCCCTCACACCAGACATCAAGCCCAAACTTCTAATCAAATTCTGTACCCAAGATTGGCCTACATATCCACTGGATAATGGCAATCATTGGCCTCCAGAAGGCTCCTTAGATCCAAACCTCCTCTTGGACCTTTTTAATTACTGCCAGCATCTGAAAAAGTGGAGTGAGATTCCCTGTATTGAATGTTTTAGCCTTCTCGCACAGCACCCTGTCTCTGCTCCTCCTGCCCTCCCTCTCAGGTCCTTCTTGCTTGCAAACCCCTCTCTTCCCCTAGTTCTACTCCTGACTTCGCAGATTCTTCCTCATTCGACCCAGCAGATCAACCCCCACCTTATCCCCCAGCCCCAACTGACCCTTCTCTCCCGCAAAATCCTCCTCTTCCTCTGCCTGATTCCACGGATCCTCAACCTTCCATTTCATCCCCCTCCCTTCCCCACTCTTCTGCCTGCTCCACCTCCTCCTCTTCCACAGAGACATTCCATTCCCCTCCCTCTCCTTCCTGTCCACCGCCTGCCTCTTTCAGTCCTCCTGTTACCAGGTCTAAGGGACTCCTTCCCACCCCCAAGACAATCGCACCCCTTCGTGAGGTAGCTGGTCCCAAGGGTGTCATCAGAGTCCACGTGCCCTTCTCCATGTCGGACATTACTCAGCTAGAGAGGAAGTTAGGCTCTTTCACCACTGACCCCACCACTTACATTCGGGAGTTTCAATGGGTACTGCAAGCATATAGCCTCACTCATCATGACATCTACATGCTCTTGGCCAATATACTTCTCCCCAAAGAAAGGCAATGGTTCTGGGAGCTAGCCCAAGCCCATGCTGATGAAAATCATAGGACCAATCATAACCACCCACAGGCCCTCATGCTGTCCCAGAGCAGGATCCCCTATGGGCTTACAGTCTAGTGACCTTTTTACATCCTGCCTCTTGGCGGGACTGAAAAAGGCCACCCGCAAGGCTGTTAACTTTCAAAAGATGCAGGAGGTCATTCAAAGGAAGAAGGAAACACCTTCAGAATTCCTGGATAGACTAACCAAGTCCCTTCAGCAGTACACAAACCTCGACCCAGAAACCCCTGATGGCCGTCATGTCTTAATGACATATATTCTGGCCCAAAGCTACCCTTACATTAAAACCAAGCTTAAAAAGTTTGAACAGGGCCCTGCTACTCCTCAGACCAAAATCCTCGCTGTCACTTTCAAGGTTTTTCATGGTAGAGAGGATGAAAGTGAATTCCGTAGGCAGAGGGCTGAAAATGCCAAATTCCAAATGTTGGCCCAGCTCATTCAGAGAAGGCCATCACCATGCCGTCCCAATATGACCCCCCCTGGAGCTTGCTTCAAATGAGGTAAGGAGGGACATTGGACCAGGAATTGTTCTTCGCCGAGGACACCCTACAACCCCTGCGCAAAATGCCATCAAAGTGGACACTGGGGGGCAGACTGCCCAACAACCCAGAAGGGAGG
Source organism: Callospermophilus lateralis (assembly GCF_048772815.1). Classification (NCBI taxonomy): domain Eukaryota; kingdom Metazoa; phylum Chordata; class Mammalia; order Rodentia; family Sciuridae; genus Callospermophilus; species Callospermophilus lateralis. The sequence goes on along the minus strand of NW_027516587.1, from coordinate 5,823,386 downwards.
TTGGTCTGCTGCCCAGCAACCCCAGCCTCACCTGGGCTTGGCAGAGGAGGATTGATGGAGTCCTGGGCCTTCCCTCCAGACTATTACCATCAAGAATCAAGAGCCTAGGGTCACCTTCCTGGTGGATGGACGCTTCATTAACTTCCTCTTGGATACTGGTGCCGCTTTTTCGATTTTGAGGGAGTATTAGGGTCCTACCACACCCTCAAAAACTCCTATTGTCAGGGTAGGAGGTAAAAAGATTTTTCCTCAAACCCCCCCCCCCCAATCATGTTATATGCAGCGATCCCTTTTTTCCTTCACTCACTCCTTTCTTGTTATGAGCCATTGCCCCATTCCCTTTCTGGGAAGGGACATACTCTCACTATTAAAAGTCACCATTCACTTATCACCCCACACCTCTCCTACCTCTCATTTCCTCATGATATTCCTAGGGGCAGATACACCTCCTTCATGCACTCTCCCACGACTATCTAAACCATTTAACCCTGAGGTTTGGGACACAATTACACCCTTTATGTCTAAATGCAGTCCTATTCATATTGTCTTACGGGACCCTTCAAGATATGTTAGTCAACCACAATATCCACTCACAACCACATCCCTCCTTGGATTAGAACCCATCATCCAGGATTTATTATGAAAGGGGTATCTTAGGCCTACACACTCTCCTTTCAACACACCCATTCTGGCAGTTAAGAAACCTAACGTGTCCTACAGGCTGGTTCAAGAACTTCGCCTTGTCAACTCCTCTGTGGACCCCATCCACCCGCTAGTGCCCAACCCTTACACCCTCCTCTCTCAGATCCATGCCACTACTACTCACTTCTCAGTCCTAGATTTAAAAGATGCATTCTTTTCCATTCCCTTGTTCTCAGAATCTCAGGATATCTTTGCTTTTTCATGGACTGACTCTCACACCCGCCATTCTCATCAGCTTACCTGGACTGTCCTCCCACAGGGATTCAGGGATAGCCCCCATCTCTTTGGCCAATTTCTTGCCCAGGACCTCACAACCTTTCACCTGACCTGTCCTGACTCTACTCTACTTCAATATGTCTATGACCTTCTTCTATGTAGTCTTTCTGGAGCACTCTCATTCCCACACCGCTCAGCTTCATAAATTCCTAGAAGACAAGGGATATAGGGAGTCTCCCCACAAGGCCCAGGTTTCCCAGTCTTCGGTCACCTATCTTGGTTTTTGCCTTACACCCGGGAAAAAGGAAATAACACTGGATAGGAGGCAACTCCTCTGTGATCTTTCAGTGCCCTATACGAAAGCCAAAATACTATCATTCCTAGGATTAGCAGGTTATTTTAGGGCCTGGATCCCAAATTATTCTCTTCTCTCCAAACCCCTGTATGACCTAGCAAAGGGACCCCCTAGTGAATCTCTTGCCTCCTTTCCCATCTACCACTTCCGCAGGCTTCAGCAACTCCTCTTAAAGGCACCTGCCCTTCACCTTCCAGATCTTTCAAGAACATTTCATCTATATGTCCATGAAAAAGGGGGGCAAGCACTTGGGGTCTTAGGTCAAAACTATGGGCGTACATTTGCACCTGTGTCATATTTGTCCAAGCAACTAGACCCTACCATCCGTGGGTGGGCCCCTTGCTTAAGAGCTCTGGCTACTGGACAAATTTTACACAAAGAAGCCTCTAAGCTGACTTTTGGGGCCCCTTGAACTATCCACTCCCCACATCACTTGAAGGATCTTTTAGCTTAAAAGGGCCTTCAAACTCTCCCTACATCCAGATTTCTGTCGCCCCTAACTTCCTTTCTGGAAAACCCTAATATTATTTTCCTCCCCTGCTCTGCACTGAACCCTGCCTCACTGCTCCCAATGACTCCCATGTCTCACATACCAACTCATAATTGCTTGGAAACCTTAGAAGATTTCCTCCCCTGTCATTCTTCCATTTCTGAGAGACCACTCAGCAAGCCTGACCTTATCTGGTTTACTGACAGCAGTTCCTTTAGGGAGAACGGAACTCATTACTCTGGATACGCTGTATTTTCAGCCACTGAGATTATAGAGGCCAAAGTTTTGCCTTCAGGAACTACAGACAAGTAGGCTGAACTTATAGCATCCACTCGTGCCTGCCTTCTAGCACAAGGCAAATCCCTCACCCTCTAAACTGATTCAAAATATGTCTTCCATATCTTATTATCCCATGCTGATATTTGAAAGTAGCGAGGCCTACTTACCACCAAAGGTAATGCGATCACTAATTCAGCTTTTATAACCAATCTAATAGAGGCCACTTACCCACCCAGTTGGGAGTTGTCCATTGTAGGTCCCATCAGAAGGACGGCTTTCTTATCACTGAGGGCAATGCCAAAGCTGACCAGGCGGCACGAATGGCTGCTACCACTTTCAATTATGGCCTCCATGGGGGACATATAATGGCCACTTTAGACAGCTCATCTGAAGCCCCGACGTCTTTCAGTAAGAACAAGCATCTTTTCAAGTTCCTTCATACTCTATTCCTTTCCGATTCTCAGTCTTTGACCCTCTTTTTACAGAGTTTCTTTTCCCTCACCCCCTCTGACAAGCCATGCTACAGAATATAGCCTCTAATTGTCAGATCTGTCAGCGGACCAACACTCATACTCCTTTAAGGCCCAAACCTTTCCCTTTCCACCAAGCCCGGGGACACATTCCCGCTGCTGACTGGCAGGTAGACTTCACCAACATGCCCACAGTATGGCGCACTAAATACCTCCTTGTCTTTGTGGACACTTTCTCTGGTTGGGTTGAGGCATTTTCCACTTCCAATAAAAAGGCTTCCACTGTAGCTTCAATCTTACTGACAGACATCATCCCCAGGTTTGGTATGCCCACTTCCCTACAATATGACAATGGCCCTGAGTTTACTTCTAGGATCACACAAAAGGTGTCTCAAGCCCTCTCCTTCAAGTGGCATTTCAACTGTCCATATTCCCCCCAGGCTTCAGGGAAAGTAAAAGGGTAAATCGTACTCTAAAGGAAGTCCTTACCAAATTGACAATGGAATTAAACATAGACTGGTTCAAACTCCTTCCCTTGGCTTTGCTTTGAATCAGAGCTCTCCTTAAGAAACCATCTTTACTGTCTCCTTTTGAGATAATGTATGGAAGATCTCTTATAACCCTTCGGTTGGTCATTTCACAAGGACCTCTCACCCGAGATTTGTCTTTGCCTCTCTTGCTCCATCTCCTCTCGGAACTCTGGAAATATCAGGACTGGCTTCTTCCGGACCCAGTCTCCTCTCCAAACACTCCTCCCTTAAAACCTGTTAGTCTAGTCTATTATAATACCCCAGAGGAGAAAGGGACTCTTGCCGCAAAATGGGAAGGCCCCTATCCTGTCATTCTCTTTACCCTTACCGCCGCCAAACTCTCCTTACCAGACAACTGTCTCACTCCCTGGATTCACATGTCTAGGTTGAAGCCACATCACCAGGAGGCCCCACCTGCTGAAGACAGGGCCACCCCAGAGGAACTCCAAGAATCACCTACTGAACCTCCCCTTTACTCCTGCTCTCCACACCCATCTCACCCATTTTAGTTGTGGCTCACACGGTTTTCCTTGCAACCCAATTCCTCTTAAAGAAGGCACAATGAACTCTCCCAACACCCTAGTCTTCTCTAACTGCTTGTTTTTTGTGCTCTGCTTATTTTCTGTGCTCTGTCAGGACTGGTCTTTACCCTCCTCACCTACCATGCATTTATTCACTTTTCGGGAACGATACTCAGAACATGGCATGCAGAAGGTCTGCGCAGTGGATGCAACTACTTGCTTCATCCACAACTGCACCTCTATTTCCCTAAAATTGTCACCTTCAAGGACCTTCGTCCCTGGTAGCTGGAACTGGCCTTTCATTTGCTTCCTTTTTGATCAAACAAAAGACTATTGTCATTGGTGGCCTGAGATATATAATGGGTGCCCCTATTGGTCATGCATGTTCCATGATGAACGTGGTAGCTATTCTTACCACTCATTTGGTTACCCTGAAGGGTGGACTTCTAGTTACATAAAGTGGCATAAAGGCTCTTCATCCAGTAACAATGGATGGTATACTTTAGATAAACCTGACCCCAAGGCCAAACGATGGGGCTATGTTGAGTTTGCTGTCTATGCTCGGACAACCTCAGTCAGACCCACAGGGTGGATGACTATTGGCCGCACCCTGATTACGCAACCTAAGGCAACCATCCAGGTAGTCGAACACATTAAGGACTCAGAATCAAAACTTCGAGATCATATCCATAGCTCATCCAAAGAGGATTCAGAGCCTTCAACCCTCTCAGGTCCCCCTCCCACATGGCTCAATTTGCTACACCAAACTTTTTGATTATTAAACTCCACCCCTCTCTGTGCCTACTTCTCAGTGCTTTCTCTGTGCTTCACTTAGTCGTCCACTTCTAGCAGCAGTCCCATTAGCGGCAGGAAATATTCCAGCAAAACCCTACAATTTCTCTAAAAAGGACAACCCCTACATGTGACACGTATCCCACTGTGGGAAAGTTATTCCACCAATACTTTATTTCCTTTCATCTGTTTCCACCTGCCAATAATGAATCCTTTACCCGTTTGTTCCTTGAGCTACAGCACCCCATAGAGCCCTGTGTTTATGCAACCTGGACATTTCCTCTGGTGTAATGGGTCTTTAAGTACCTCAACCATCAATGTCTCTGGCGCCTGTTTCTTGGTTACTGTAGTTCCTCAGCTATCTTTGTATACTCCCACCGAATTCTGACAGTTGGCCCTACCTTCCCGCACCCGTAGGGTAGTCTTTCTGCCGGTTCTGGTAGGCCTCATTTTAACAACCTCAGTGACGGGTCTTGGACTCTCTGGTGGAGCTATAGGTCATGCTCTATGGGATCCAATGACCTTCAACAAAAACTGCAGGAAACACTCAATACCATGGCTGAGTCTCTGGGTTCCTTGCAGCTGCAGGTTACTTCATTGGCACAAGTGGCTTTACAGAACCAAAGGGCAATTGATCTTCTCACTGCAGAAAAAGGGGTTACATGACTATTTCTCAGAGAGGAATTTTGCTATTATGTTAATGAATCTGGGCTAATAAAAAAAATGTTGTTAAATTGCAGGAATTATCGACCCAATTGCTCAAACCTACCTCCTCCAATCCCATAACGGGGTTCTTCCAATCCTATCTTGACATGTACTTACTACATATCTTGGGTCCCCTTATTTGGATGCTCCTTTTTTGTGCTCTCTTGCCCTGCATAATGAAGTGCCTTCAAACCCAACTGCATAAAATTCCTAATCAAACTTTCAACCAGCTTTTGCTTAGTCACTACCAGCCTCTGATGACCGATGAATCTCCAACATCTCCAAGAGAACAGTTCACTCAGTGATGAAGCTCACTACCAGGCACGATGGAATGCAATGGGTATTAGACAGCAGGAGACAACGAGCTCGGAGAACCTCTTAATCTGCCATCCTGGATTCATAGTCTTTACCACCTTCTAAGCTTTCTCATGGCCCTTGACCTCTTCTATGTCATTCCCCCCACATGGAACTTCTGCCAAAAATTGACATTTGCTTTAATTTTTATCTTCATTCTGTTTTTATTCGCTCTGATCTTCTTCAGGTGCTGGCGACACCATGTCCAGGCAATGCTTCCAGTATTTCCTTGAGTCTCTGTTACAGGACCAGTGGCTGATACCAACAATCTCTTCCATCCAGGACTGGTTCCATGCCATCGACATCTTTGGCTTCAGGGAACATTCATTGACTTCACCCCTATGAAAATAGCTGTCTATAGCCACTGGGTTTTATTTCTGGCTGCCATGATATCCCCATACCTGCCCCCTGAGCATTCCTCCACTTCTCTTTCTAGGCCCCACACCACCCCCACACAGCAGGAAGCAGCCGGATCTGACAAACGACGCCCCACTTCCTAAGAAAACAAAAAGGGTGGAATGTTGGGAAAAGAATAAATGGCAGCCATACCCCAGAGAAAAACCCCAACATGGCGCCTAAGGACTTCTTCTTCCTACCTTCTTCATTGCTGCAGTGGCGCAAAAAGTTCCCGCCCTTGTGAACTCTCCCGCCAGCGCCAATTTCAAATCTCGCTTGTGGGGAACCTTAGCCCCAATTAGAACTAATTCCTGGGCTCTGGAGCTGATATTTGAAAGAACTTGTCAATAAACGGGTTGCTGCCATTTATCTAAGCCATACCATCTCCCCCTTAGTTCTATATAAGCACACAGCTTTGAGCAATAAAATTGGAATTCTGCCGGTGAAGTGTCATTGTGTGGGGAATTATTTCACTCATGTTCAGCAACAGGATATCCAAAGGTTCTCCAGTGCCACCTGGTAATGGGAATTTCAGAAATTTGATGGTATTTATTTAGCCATTTTTGAAGGATGAAGTTGGAGTCACTGTGCGTTTCAATTAATGCAGGAACCATTATGTGGTGAGGAAGCTCATTTAAATGAAATCTATGGAGAAATCTCACAGGCAAGGCTTCCCAAAGAGTGGCCAAAAGGTCACATGAAGCCAGGATCATTGAGGTCTACAATATGAGTTCCATTTGTGTTTAGACTCTCAATTATGGCTGCCAAGTTTTTCAAAATAAAATCATGTGATATCCTGGCTGAGATTCTCACTGCACTGTGGAAAGACACCCTGGCCCTCGATCTCAGTTTTCAAGGGCGCATCTCATGCGTGGCCTCCTAAAATCCCAACACATTTCATGGCAATACTTCTTTGAGGTAAATTCCAGAACTCAGTCTCTAAGAGGAATCATGCCAGAATTCAAGCCCAGGTGGATCCAGTTATCTCTTCCAACCGCCAAACAAATGACCACAATTAAAACCAAACATTCCCACATGGCCCTCATCTTCTTCCATATAGACACTTATCATAACCTCTGGCTGGAGTTTTTCATGAGGGGTGCAGCCCAAGATAGTGTCAAAAATAAGCTCCCTTGCCCCTCATTTGCCTAAAGTCAAGGTGGCCTGGACACCCATCCGGTGAACCAGGAGTGATCAGATAGGCCAGCTGTTAATACTGCTCTGCATCTCCAATTTGAGGCCTACTGACTGTCAGGTATAGATTCTTTATATGATTTGGAGCCATGAGAAAACCCAAAAACCTATGGGTTAGCCTCTGCAGGGCTGTGCATAACTCATTTGAACCAAAGGATCCGTATTCTCACTTTATGGTGGTCAGGAACCTTACAAATGAATGTGAGAGACTTCATTCACAATAATTGCTCCTTTGGCCATTGTGGTTTTGGATGCACACATGGGATCTCTCTTTACATCCATCAGGTGCTGAGAATCTAAGCCACAACCTCACACATGGCCAAGAGGCTGATTCAGACACATCCCTTTCCAAAGCAATTAAGCAAAGAGGCACAGGTGATGCCCATTCATTTCCATTTGAAAACTGTTTTCTTCAGGCTTCACAAAGGGGTGGCCTGAGGCAAAGACCTTCCTGACATTCAGGGAAACAGAACAATTGATAAGCAAAAGGCTGAAAGCATGGTTTCTCCACTGAGACTTTCTTGGTCACACTGATATCTGAGTTTTCTGAGATGCTCGCCATTCCCTTCAGCTATCCAGGACATGGCAATGTCACAGAGCTTGGAGGTGGTACATATTTTGGACACAAAACCATGAGACTATTCTGGAGAGTGGTGAGAATTCTGGAAGAAACAGGAACTTAGGAAGGTAGCAGGTGTTGCCCATGGATAAGGCAAGGTGCAGTCCATTCATAAATTGGGCAGGATGAATGCCGGGAATCTTTCTACTATACAGGACATATCAATTGTTGCATTCTATTTTCTAATGTCTACAACCACGGACACAGTGGGATACACAGACATAGAAACACTTGCCTTGTCCAACGACTTACTAGAAGAAGACCACTCCAAATCAAACAAACCGTCTTTCCTACCTATTCTCAGATCATGAGACAAAACCACAAAATCACACCCACACCCACAAAGACACCTCCTTCCCCCATGTAACTCTGTGACTATCCGGAGTTTCCTCTGAGTGGTGGGCCATACTATGTTCCCCCAAAATGGCCTGTCCTATCTCAGATCTGGTCTCCTTGGCCAACTCTGTGAAGTTGTCAGGAGCCTGCGGTGAACCACTACCTACTTTCTCAGGAAAGGCCCCTATGCAGAGCTCTCCTGGTATTTGGCCATCCTCACATCTGTAGGTACCAAGAAAGACTGACACTCTCCTTGGTAAATTCAAACAAGTGAGCCTACTGGGTCTGGGACTGGACTGGCTCCAGGTGCCTGGCTTCCTGGATCACAAGTTAAGAGAGTTCCATCACCAAGGAAGTGAGGTAGAACACTTCTTCAGGAACTGAATGAGGTCATTGCCTTGACAACCACTTTGTCCTAACAGTTGCTTTCAAGAGTCCCATGAGATGGAGGCTGCCCCTACTTCCTGTGACAATTTCACAAGTTAGAATGGTATATAAACCATGGGCACCCGGGAACAGCTCTCCACCTAGCACTGTTTTGGTCCATCTTCTCTACATTAAGAAGAGAGAGGCTGATTCATACACATCCCTTCATGCTGACAAGGTTGTTTGCCATAGAAGATGACTTTTCTCTCTCAGGTCTTTCGTAGCTGCCTACATCTTCTCAAGGGATCATTTCTGCATGGACCTTTGATGTTCTCAACAGCTGGAACATGCCCTACATTCCTGTATTTTAAGAGCAACCCTGTCCCTGCTGTTCTGTAAAGTTCGATTGAGAGAACAGTGTATGGTTTGGGTTAGTAACATGTTCAATTTGGGGTTAGGAATCCTTCTGCATGACGAATAATGGTATTGGGAAACTATGATATTTACAAGAATATATAGGTGAAATATAAGTATAAAAACAGAAATCTAGGGAAGATATGAAGTCCAGAAGGGCATTGGGCCCTTAATTGGTACACTTAGCTTTGAATTATTTTCTGCAAAAATGTCTCAGATAAATCTATATACAATGGCATAGGAGCTTGTACCTTGGATGATTGAATGTCGAATTGAACATCCACTCAAAAAGGGATTGTCGGTAGGATTAGAAAGATAGTCAGTAGGTTTACAAAGAAGAGTGAGAATAGGATTTAGACCAAAAGTTCTTAAGCAATAGGGTTTCAGGTAGACAGTGAATGTAAATGTCAGCACAAGTGAAGAGTCAGTCACAATGATGAAGAGGGGAAAATATGTAGGAAAATAGATATAAATAGAGACATTACTAAATCAGGCAAAGTATAAAGTGAGTGATAGGATTAGACATTTTCAACAGGCTTGAGGTTGAATATATAATCTTAGGAAGAAACAAAAATGTAGTCACCAATAAGATTGACATTTGAGAGCATTAGGCCACCTGGACATGGAAGGTTTTAGTAATCCATGCTCCCTTTCCATTTAGGCTCTGGTACAACCTTAAGGGTGACCTTTGATTTTTTTGTCCAGAATATTAGTGTGATAAAATGTATATATAGATCAGGTGACATGAGTATTTCTTCCACCATTTTTTGAGGAATATTTTGAAAACGTATAAATTAGTATTGAGGGTAAAAATAGGTGTACCCTGTGTCTATGAATATAGAGATAATGCATGAATAGACCATACAGTTAATAAATAATATAACTGGTTCCACTTTAAATAATGTATTGAATTGATATCTGAAAATACATAAGAAATCATATATTGATATATAATCATTCATAACAACTAGTTATACGTCTAATTGTAATCCTAGGGTTATGGTTTATCATGAAGAGTGTGTGAGTTTTGCTTCAAAAGTGATTATGGAAATCAAAAATAATGTGTTTGAAAAGAAGTCGCATGAAAAGACCAGTTTGAAACATGGCGGAACACGTGTTTTCTGAAGCAGAAAGTGATTGAAAGTGAAATAAATGCCTATAAATTTGTGAAATTGTGGATGAAATATATATCCAATAATGTGCATAAACTGAAGAAATAGTAATGTACTAGTTTTGAATAAAAATGAACTTCAAAATACTTATCATGTCCCATTGGAATCTACTTGCATTGATGTGAAAATGGATCAGTTACTGTAGAAATATTAGGATTTATATGCACCATTCACTGAAGTTAGTTTTCAATACTTTGAAAAAAATACGTATATCAGGTGAATGAATATTTCTGAGAATAATCTTGTGAAAAGCTGATTATAAATCCACATACATAATCATGAATGAATTTAGGGAGTGTATAATAAGACACATATATTAAATATTTTGAAATATCTGGAGAGAATATATATATATATATATATATATATATATATATATATATATATATCCACACACAGATTTTAAAAATTAGCAATATATATGCCAATCAAATTACACCGTGAAATACGTATCATCCACAGATCCAAAAATATTCATTTTACTGGATATGGATTTATGTATAACTTTTTTCAACTAGGAAGCTCACCCATAGGTTGAATTTTCAGGTCAAACAGCGTTTAAGAGGAGTGATCTCTTCTCACACTTTTTATCTGCCAAGTCATGTAACTCACAAGAATGTACGTGTGATACCAGGTAGGATTCTATATGTGCATATAAAAATACATGTGCTGAATAGAATACAGAGAAAGGGAGACAGGAATTCACATATTTGTTAACTTTAAAAGCACATGGAAAACAATTTCAACAAAAAATTGACTAGATTTATAACTCCTACCCTATATAATGCAAAAGGCAAGTCCAAGTATACAACATGCCTCCTCTGAACTGCTTGTATTTCTATTCTGTTTCCGTTATTTTTCTCCATCATATTAGGATTAGTATTCAGAATCTAGCAGGGCATGTGTTAGTGTCAGGGATTCAGTATTTCAAATGTAAAATAGAAAAATGAATCCAATGTGTATGCAAATATGTGCTAAACAAAATCTTCCCACTCTCATCCAGAACAATTCCTTGAAATTTTTTTCGCCCAAAGTAAGACACAATTAGAGGAGAAGAGTAATAAAATCTGTGAATAATATGCTCAGGAGTTTACAACCTTGGAAGTGGTAGAGGAGTTTCCCTAGTATGGGACAGGGTAAACACTCCATAAACATGGAGCTCTGCTGGCCTAAATACTTCTTGAGAAACTGCCTCTGAGTTTGGGCACTTGAAATATATGTTGTTGTCAGGAGCTTTAGCTTCTTTTTACTGAGACTATCAAAGCTGTGTCTGCATCTATGTGACTTGGAGGACATGGTTTCTTATTTTCCAATGAACATGAGGCAGCAGTGCTGAATTCTCTCTTTGAAAGTAAACTGTGGCCACTGGGGGCTAAGGGTATTCCCATGTGGACTGGGAAGCCATTTGGTCATCCTCCACTTTTCGTGGTGTTTCTTGCTGCTGCACTGGGACTTTGGCATTTGCTTCATGAAATAAAAGAAGTTCAACTGGGACACAGTTCTGGAGGCAATTATTTCATGTGTGGTTGGTCAGGGTCTGCAGGAGAATGCACCAACCAGGCTTCTATCCCACATAGCTTGGCCCCATGTCCATAGTAACCTGATTCTAAACATTGCCCGGAAACATCTCCATATAACCAGAAGCCTTTACATGGAAGGGTTTGCTGGCTGCACCATGTAAGTCACAAGCCATTTGGGATCCAATGGCAGATCCACATGGCCCCACCACAAATTTTTTATCACACACCTGCCTACCACTGCTCTAGGCCCACTACTCAGCAGGTTCCAACATACTGGCATCTCTGTTCTACACCATTTTCATGAAACCCACTCAATCAAGGCACTGTCTTGCATTTTTACGATCAGCAACAGGACATCCAAAGTTTCTCCAGTGCCACCTGGTCATGGGAATTTCAAAAATTTCATGGTATTTATCTAGGCATTTTTCAAGGATGACGTTGCAGGCACTGTGGGTTTCAATTCATTCAGGAACCTTTAAATGGTGAGGAAGCTCATTTCAATGAATGCTCTGTAGAACTCTCACAGGCAAGTCTTCCCAAAGAGTGGCCAAAATGTCACATGAAGCCAGGCCTATTGAGGTCTACAATGTGACGTCCATGGGTGTTGTGACTCTCAACAATGGCTGGCAAGTCTTTCAGAATTAAATCATGTGATCTTCTGGCTGAGATACCCAGGGCTCTGTGGAAAGCCACCGTGGGCCTAGATCTCAGTTTCCAAGGGTGATTCTCATGGGTGGACTCCTAAAATCCCAACAAAATTCATGGCAATACTTCTCTGAATTCAATCTCTAAGGGGAATCACACCAGAGTTCAAGCCCAGGTGGTCCCAGTCATGTCTTCCAACCGGACACAAATGACCAAAATTAAAACCAAAACCCTCCCATATGGCCCTCATCTTCTTCCATATAGACACTAATCACAACCTCTGGCTGAAGGTTTCCATGAGTGGCGGAGTCCAAGAGAGTGTCCAAAATAACTCCCTTGCCCTTCATTGGCGTAAATTCAGGGTGGTCTGGACACCCTTCATGTGAAACAGGAGTGATCAAATATGCTAGACGTTAATACTTCTATGCTTCTCCAATTTGTGGAAAACTGACTGTCAGGTATATATTTTTATGTGATTTGCAGTCATGAGAAAACACAAGCTCCTCTGCAGGTCTTTGAAGAACCCATTTGACCCAAAGGATCCCTATTCTCACTTGATGGAGTTCAAGAACTTTAAAGAGGAAGGCGACATACTTCATCCACAAGGACTGCTTTTTGGCCATTTTGGTTTTGGATGCACACATGGGATCTCTCTTTACATCCACCACGTGCTGAGTATCTAAGCCACAACCTCACACAGGGCCAAGAGGCTGATTCAGACACATCCCTTTTCAAAGCAATTAAGCAAAGAGCCACAGGTGATCCATATTCATTTCCATTTGAAAACTGTTTTCTTCAGGCTTCACAAAGCGGTGGCATGAGGCAAAGACCTTCCTGACATTCAGGGCAACAGAACATTAGGTTAGCAAACGGCCCAAAGCAGTGTTTCTCCACTGAGACTTTCCTGGTCACACTGATATCTGAATTTTCTGAGACGCTCGCCATTCCCTTCAGCTATCCAGTACATGGCCATGTCACAGAGCTTGGAGGTGGTACATAACTTGGTCACAAAATCAAGAGCCTATTCTGGAGAGTGGCCAGAATTCAGGAAGAAAACAGGAACTTAGGAAGATAGCAGGTGTTACCCATCCATAAGGCAAGCCGCATTCCTTTCATACATTGGGCAGAAAGAATTCTGGTAAGCTTTCTACTAGCCTGGACACATCCTTTGATGCATTCTCTTTTCTAATGTCTACAACCATGGACACAGTGGGATACACAGACATAAAAACACTCGCCTTGTCAAATCACTTGTTAGAAATCGTCCACTCCAAACCAAACAAACTGCCTTTCCTACCTATTCTAGAACATGAGACAAAATCACAAACACACAATCACACCCACAAATTCACCTCCTTTCCCAAAGTAGGTCTCTGACTATCGGGTGTGACCTCTGACTGGTGGGCCGTACTATGTTCCCATCAAATGGCCTGTTCTGTCTCAGATCTGGTTTCCTTGGCCAACTCTGTGAAGTTGTCAGGAGACAACAGTGAGCCACTTCCTGCTTACTCAGGAAAGGCCACTCTTCAGAGCTTTCCTGGCATTTGGCCATCCTCACATCAGTAGATACCAAGAAAGACTGACTCTGTCTTTGGTAAATCAAAAGAAGTGAGACCACTGGGACTGGGCCTGGGACTAGATTTGTGTGCCTGGATGCCTGGATCCCAAGTTCAGAGAGTTCCATCACCAAGAATGTGAGGTGAGGTCACTTCCTTCAGGAACTGAATGAGGTCAATGCCTTGGCAAGCAAGTTGTCCTAACATTTGCTTCCAAAGGTCCCATGAAATGGAGGCTGTCCCTAATTCCTTTGACACTTTCACAAGTTAGAATGGTATATCAAACATTGGTAACCGGGAACAGCTCTCCACAGAGGCCTCGTTTGGTCCTTCTTCTCTACATAAAGAAGAGAGAGGCTGATTCAGACACATCCCTTCATGCTGACCAGGTTGTTTGCAATGAAAGATGACTTTTGCTCTCTCAGTTTCTTCATAGGTGCCTACAACTTCTCTAGGGATCATTTGCGCATAGACCTTTGAGTTTCTCAGCAGTTGGAAGATCCCCTAAATTCCTGTATTTTAAGACGAACTCTGTCCTTGCTCTTCTCTAAAGTTAGATTGAGGGAACAGTGTATGGTTAGGGTTAATAACAGGTTTGATTTGAAATAGAAATCATTCTGCTGGATGAATAATGGTATTGGGAACCTGCGATATTTTCAAGAATATATAGGTAAAATATATGAATCTGAAAACAAAAATCTAGGTAAGATTTGAAGCCCAGAAGGGCATTGGGCCCTTGATTGGGTATTAAGCATAGGACCTTGTAACTTGGATGATTGATTTTCAAAGAGAACTTCCAGTCAAAATGGATAGTCAGGAGTATTAGGAAGATAGTCGGTATGTTTATAAAGGAGAGTGAGTATAGGATTTGGACCAAAAGTTCTTTAGCTATAGGGTTTCGGGTATTGAGTGAATGTAAATGTCAGCACATGTGAAGAATTAATCACAATGATGAACTGGGGAAAATATGTAGGAATGCAGATATCAATAGAGACTTTAGGAAATCTGGCAAAGTATAGTCGGTAGTGAAATGTTAATAAAATAGATTCTTGTCACTTCCTGTTTTTCTGTATGCTTAATAAAACACTGTTGAAATCTTGAGAAGTGTTTTCTAAACTTTTTCCCAGAATGTGCTGTCCCCAACTGCCAAACTTCAGAATGTACTCCCTCACCCAGTTGCACGCAAACTGCTCACCCGCCCAGGCCCATCAATAAACTTTCCTCCCTGCCCTCCTCAAGTAAAGTATATAAGCTCTGCTTAAGCTGTTCTCAGGGTTCTCTGCTCTATTCAAATGAGCTCTGAGCCCCAGCATGCTGGACCCCCAATAAACCCTTTGTTTTTGCATGAGAGAGTCTCTTGGTGGTCTCTTCCCCCAATGCTCTTCCGATATTTATATATGGAGGTTCCACCGAAATCCAGCAGTGGTGAACGAGAGACCCCAATGGGCTACTCTCAGGGTAAGTAAGGCACCTCTTTCTGGTTTCAGGTTTCAGGTTAGGGCTTGGCAAAATGGCTGTCGATGAAGTGTGTGAGCTCTCTTTGATGGTGGCTGGCAGACGTGTCACAGAGCCACAAGCCAAGTCCCTGGGGGACCCCACAGAGGACTCGGGAATCGAGGAATAATAGTCTCCTCGACTCAGTGATACTTTGTTTCAGATTCGGTATTGCCAGCCCATCGGGTTTTGCCACCTGCTCAGTCTTGGTCTCAGTGTTGGACGTCCATTGCCTGTCTTTATTGTTTTCTCTTGTCTGTGTCCTGTGTCGTTGCTTTTACTGCTTGTGTATCTTTCATTATGGGACAGATCACTTCAATGCCTCTGTCCCTGACTCTTGATCTATGGACCAAAGTCCGCTTAAGGGCTCAGAATGTTTCTATTTCAGTAAAACGCTGGACCTGGCAGACTCTGTGTGCCACAGAATGGCCCACCTTTGGATTTGGATGGCCCCTAGAAGGATCTTTCTACTTCCCACTAATTTAAAAAGACAGAGATATTGTCTTACAGCCAGGGCCACATAGCCATACTGATAAACAGGAATATACCTTAACTTGGCAGGACCTCTGCAAATCTCCTCCTCCGTGGGTGAAGCCTTTCCTTGCTGTGTCCCCGTTCCTACTCCTTCCCCCATGATCTCTCAACCCCTCTGCTCCTCCTCCTCCTCCACCCTCTGTTCTCCCTGAGTCACAAGATTTGACTCTACTGGACTCTCGTCCCCCTTCTTATCTTCTACCCTTGTCCCACAACCCCCAACACCCTCTAAGTGATTCTCCAGCTGCTGACTCAGCCTCTCCGCAATTGGAGGAAGCTAAGCCAGCCCAGGGCCCTCCAGATAACTCCCCTGCGTCCCACACAGCCCCTCCTCCCCTGGAGGAAGCTGGAGTTGCTAAAGGAACTCGCCGGTGGCAAATGATTGAAAACCCTGGAACTCCCGTGTTACTTCCCTCCATCCCTAAGGACCAATGATTGACGATGGCCATAGGGAAAAAATGCAAGCCTACCAGTATTGGCCTTCTCCTCTTCAGACCTATATAAATGGAAAAATAACAATCCCCCTTTTACCGAGGACCCAACCTGGCTCTCAGGTCTGGTGAAGTCATTGATGTTTTCACACCAACCTACTTGAGATGACTGCCAACAACTCCTAGGGACTCTCTTCATGACAGAGGAACAAAAGAGAATCCTCCTGGATGCTAGAAAAAAGTATCCTCGGACCAAATGCGTGACCGACAAAACTTCCCAATATATTCAAAGCCGGCTTTCTCTTGAAATGACCCAACTGGGACCCCAACACCTTTGAAGGTAGGGAGCATCTGTCCACTTATCGCCGGGCTCTAATAGTGGGTATCTTAGTGGCCGCTAGGTGACCAACTAATTTGGCCAAGGTAAGAGAGATTATTTAAGGGCCTGATGAATCTCCCTGTATGTTCCTAGAGATAATTATGTAGGCATGTAAGAGACATACTCCTTTCGATCCTCAGGCAGAGGATCAAAAGGCATCTGTCACAATGGCCTTTATTGGGAAAGCTGCCCAGGATATTAAAAGAAAGTTACAATGCTTAGATGGATTACAAGATATGACTTTGAGGGATTTAGTCAGAGAACCCGAGAAGGTATACTTTAAGAGAGAAACTGAGGAAGAGAAGGGAGTTGAGTGAGGATAAAAGAAACAAAAGACAGACTAAGGCATTGACTAAGGTCCTGGTCACAACAACAAATAGGCCAGAAATTAAGAAACAGAGAGACAGGAAGGGATACCTGGGCACACACTAGAGGCCACCCCTGGCCTCAGATCAATGTGCCTACTCTAAAGAAAAAGGACACTGGGCCAAAGAGTGCCCTAGAAAGAGACAGCCATGCCAGCCAGATATTCTGACTCTGGAGGAATACTAAGAAAGTCCGGGCTCAGATCCTCTCCCTGACCTCAAGGTAACTTTTGAAGTGGAGGGGAACACAATAAACTTTGAAGTAGATGCAGGGGGAATATACTCAGCCCGTAAGGCCCGTTGGGCCCTCTACCGAATAAAAGGTCTCTAATTCAAGAGTCTAACAGAAGTAAATATCGGGCTTTGACAACTAAGAGGACCATGGACCAGGGAAAAGGAAAAATCCATCACTCCTTCCTAGTAATCCCAGAATGCCTGGCCCCATTGATGGGCAGAGTTCTGCTCACCAAGCTCTGGGCCAAAATAACTTTTAACCCTGAAGGCCCCCAAGTGGAATTTTTTAATCCTTCAGTAACTACTCCTATAATCATGGCTCTAACTATGTCAGTAGCAAATGTTCATCAACTCACTCACCTTTGTTCAAAGAAACTGCATTCATTCGTGAAGGATCAAGAACACAGTTTTCCACTAACCTACTCACAGCAAAAGGAAATAACTGAATGGGTAACAAAAGCCTGTCAGGTCCATTAATTGGTTAAAGCTTACACTTCCAAGCTTCCTGCAGGAAAGCACCTATGAGGAACCAGACGAGGACAATTCTGGGAAGTGGACTTTACTGAAATTAAGCCAGTAAGGTATGGACTAAAATAACTCCTAGTCTTTGAACATACATTTTCAGGATGTATTGAAGCCTTCCCCACACACACAAAAAAAAAGAAATAAAAAAGAAGAAAAAAGAAACATCGCAAATGGTTGTAAAGAAGATCCTGGAAGATATTTATTCTCCCCTTGACGACCAGTAGTCTTAACCCTCATCAGCCCCTTAAGCTACGATGGCTGATCACAAATCCTACTGGACACGAAGTATGGCCTATCTCGAATACAGCCCCCTTACGAACCTGGTGGCCATCTCTCCACCCAGTCATTTGTCAGCTGGCTATAGGTCTTTCCTATTGGGATATCCCTGATTAACAGGATCCCACTAAAATTCCAATAAATCCCTTCCGTACCATAGATAATGGAAACAAACATTATAGATGTAGGGACACGTGAGCCAGATGCAGGTTGGCTAGCCTAGATTACTATGTTTGCCCGGCAGACTATCAAAGCCACAAACAGTCACGGCTGTGGGGGGGGGGAGAGCAGACTTCTATTGTAAGTCATGGGGATGTGAGCATACAGGGACTGTCAGATGGAACCCAAACTCCTCATCAAATTCTGTACACAGCATTGGCCATATTACGAATTAGATAACCAAAACCGATGGCCCCCAGAGGGGTCTCTAGATCCTCAAATTCTGTGTGACGTTTTTAACTTCTGCAAGTGCTCAAAAGGGTGAAAGGAGATTCCGCTATGTGGAGGCCTTCTCTCTCCTTTGCTCACATCCTGAACTGTGCTTCTCCAATAGATGCTCACCCTCAGCCTTGTGCTCCAGACTCTCTGCTGTCACTCCCACCTCAGCAACTTGATTTCTCCCTTCCAATATCTAGATCAAAAACCCAAATCTCGACTGGTTCTCAGACCATTGCTCCCTTGCTGAGGTTGCAGGTACTGAGGTACCACTCCATTCACTCACTCCTCTCCTCTCCTGTCAGTGCCCGCACCGGGTCTCACCCAGTCCTCTTACCACCTAATGCAAAGCTCAAACCCGCTGAGAAGAATCCTCAGACCCTAATACAAGATGTAATGAAAATGGCCTTTAATGTTGCTTTGTCATCACTAAAAACAGGTTACTAAGAATTTAAAGTCCCTCACAGGCTTTTTGGAATCTCACTCCCGTCTCCCCCTCTGTTCTATCTGTTCTACTGCTCAAGTTTTTGTTGCTATTAAGATCCCAAAGCCCTCTCCCAATATTCTTTTACATCTCTCCTTCCTCATTCTCAGATCCACAGAGCTGATCTTATCCCTGCCTTCCAAATTGTCCCCCTCTGTACCAGGCCCACAGAAAAGTCTTAACTGACCTTCTCCAGAAGTCTTCACCATGGCTGATTTAGGACTTTCAGCAAAAGAGTCCCTATAAAAGAGTTCACTGTAGATAAACTTCCTATTTTTGTGTTGCCCTGGTCTCCTTGGCAACTGGCTAAAAAATTCAGCACTCCTGATCTAGACACACCCTTACTAGTTTTTCACAAAATATTTGAAAAAAAGGCCTCTGGCCTTGAGCTGGGGCTTCACAGAGATGGCTACATTTCTAAGATAAAGAAGTTACAAACTGGGCTGTATGGAAACAGCTGGAAGGGGGAAAAAAAGAAAGGGAAGACACCCCCACCCAGGTGTCCTTGAAAAGTTAACTTGCCCAAACTGAGGAAAAAACAGAAACAAAAACTGCTTTTTGTGAACTTCTGCAGACCGTGAACTTCTGAGCCCCTTCCCTTACGTGTTGGGTACAAAATTCTGAAACTACGTAACTTGGGTTTCAGGGGATTAATTGATTACAACAGAAGCAATGCCCTCTGAATCTGGTTGAAACCAAAAAAGACTGTTTCCGTGTCTTTGGTGCTATCTTAGGTGCCTTGCCTTTTCCGTCCCTACAACAGTATAATTCTATATACTTAAACATTGTTTATGTTTTCATGAAATGGTCAACAGATGTGATTAATTGTGAAATGGTGCAGATGTTTCCCAGAGTGCTCTATCATGACGCAGGTTCATCTGAAGATCAAAGAGGGGGACATACAACCCAGTTCCGCTGGGAACATATGTCCCTCACCTTAGCCATTCTATTACGAATAGGAGTTGCTGCAGGGTTGGGCACAAGAACCACTGCTCTGGTCCATGGGACACAACAAGTGACCCAATTAGAAGCAGCAATAGATCAAAACTTAAAGATTTTAGAAACCTCCATCACAGCTTTGCAGGAATCTTTAACCTCTCTCTCTGAAGTTGTTTTACAGAACAGTGGAGGGTTGGACCTCCTTTTCATGACAGAGGGGGGCCTTTGTGCTTCATTGAGGGAAGAATGTTGTTTTTATGTGGACAATACTGGAGTTGTAAAAAAATCTATGAGTAAATTAAAAAGATGCCTTGAAGAGCAACAACGAGAGAGAGAGGCACAAAAAGGGTAGTTTGAGTCTTTTTTTACACAGTCCCCCTGGTTAATTACGTTTTTATCAACCCTGGCCGGTCCAATAATAATCCTCATATTATTACTAACTGTAAAACCCTGTTTCCTCAACCATGTAATTTCTTTTCTCCAAGCTCAAATTGGACAAATTAAAATTATGGTAATACCCCACTAGCAGACATAGAATGTGACACCCCACAAAGATCACTTTTATGATTAAAAGTAGCCAGAAAAAGAAGTGGGGAATGAAAGGTTAATAAAATATGTACTTGTCACTTCCTGTTTTTCTGTACACTTAACGAAACACTGTTGAAATCTTGAGAACTCTTTGCTAATCTTGTTGCCAGAATGTGCTGTCCCCAATTGCCAAACTGCAGAATCTACTCCCTCACCCGGTTGAATAGAAACCTGAACTGTACTTGGATCATTGAATGTAGAAGAGAACATCCATTCAAAAAGTTATAGTCAGTTGGATTAGAAAGATAGTCGATAAGTTTAGGAAGAAAAGTGAGTATAGGATTTGGAACAAAAGTTCTTTAGCAATAGGGTTTTGGTTAGAGAGTCAATGTAAACGTCAACACAAGTGAAGAGTCAGTCACAATGATGCACAGGGCAAAATATGTAGGAAAGCAGATATCAATAGAGACATTAGGAAATCAGGAAAAGATTAAAGTGAGTGATGGGATTTGATATTTTCAACAGGGTTGAGGATGAATATATGAGCTTAGGATAAAACAAATATGAAGTCAACAATAGGATTGACATTTGATAGCATTAGCGTAGCCCAAGACAGTGTCCAAAATAAGCTCTGTTGCCCCTCATTTGCCTAAATTCCCAGTGGCCTGTACACCCTTCCTGTGTACCAGGAGTGATCAAATAGGCCTGCCCTTAATACTGCTCTGCTTCTCCAATTTGTGTCCTACTGAGTGTCGGGTACAGATTCTTTATGTGAATTGGAAAGATGAGAAAACTCAAGCACCTATTGGATAGCCTCTGAATAGATTTGAAGAACTCATTTGACCCAAAAGATCCCTATTCTCACTTGATGGAATTCAGGAACCTTAGAGAGGAAGGCAAAATACTTCATCAACAATGACTGCTCTTTTTCCATTTTGGATTTTATGCACCCATGGGATCTTTCTTTAGATCCATCAGGTACTGAGAATCTAAGTCAAAGAATCACACTGGGCCAAGAGGCTGATTCACACACATCTCTTTCCAAATCAATTAAGGAAAGAGCCAAAGGTAAAGCATATTCATTTCCATTTGAAAAATCTTTCCTTCAGGATTCACAAAGGGTTGGCCTGAGACAAAGACCTTCCTGACTCTCAGGGCAACAGAACAATAGGTAAGCAAATGGCCCAAAGCAGGGATTCTCCACTGAGACTTTACTGGTCACACTGATATCTGAGTTTTCTGAGATGCTCGCCATTCCATTCAGCTATCCAGTACATGGCCATGTCACAGAGCTTGGAGGTAGTACATACCTTGGACAAAAAACCATGAGCCTATTCTGGAAATTGGCCATAATTCAGGAAGAAAACAGCAACTTAGGAAGGTAGCAGGTATCGCCCATCAATAAGGCAAGCCGCATTCAATTCATAAATTGTGCTGGATGAATGCTGGGAAGCTTTCTATGAGACAGGACATATCCATTGATGCATTCTCTTTTCTAATGTCTACAAGCACGGACACAGTGGGATACACAGAAATAGAAACACTTGCATTGTCAAACTACTTACTAGAAACAGTTCACTCCAAACCAAACAAACCGCCTTTTCTAACTATTCTCAGAACATGAGACAAAACCACAAACCCACACCCGCAATGGCACCTCCTTCCCCCAAATAGGTCTGTGACTCTCCGGTGTGTGCTCTGACAGATGGGCCATACTATGATCCTCCGAAATGGCCTGACCTGTCTCAGATCTGGTCTTCTTGGCCAACAATGTGAAGTTGTTAGAAGCCAGGAGTGAGTCACTATCTGCTTTCTCAGGAAGAGCCCCTCTTCCGAGCTTTCCTGGCATTTGGCCATCCTCACATAAGTAGGTATCAAGAAAGACTGACTCTGTCCTTTGTAAATCCAAAAAAGTGAGACGACTCTGACTAGAACTGAGACTGGCTCTGGGTGCCTGGCTTTCTGTATCCCAAGTTCAGAGAGTTCCATCACCATGGAATTGAGATGAGATCACGTCCTTCAGGAACTGAATGAGATCACTGCCTTGGCAACCACTTTGTCATAACAATTGCTTCCAACGGTCCCATGAGATGAGGGCTGCCCCTACTTCCTGTGACACTTTCACAAGTTAGAATGGTATATCACCCGTAGGCAAAAGGGAACAGCTCTCCACACAGGCCGGGTTTGGTCCATCTTCTCTACATTAAGAAGAGATAGGCTCATTCTGACGCAACCCTTAATCCTGACCAGGTTGTTTGCCATGGAAGATGATTTTTGCTCTCTCAGGTCTTACATAGCTGCCTACATCTTCTCCAGAGATCATTTCTGCATGGAGCTTTGAGGTTCTCAACAGATGGAAGATCCACTGCATTCCTGTATTGTAAGACCAACACTGTCCCTGCTCTTCTGTAAGCATAGATGTGAATTGGAGTCATGAGAAAACCCACGAACCTATGGGATAGCCTCTGCAGGGCTTTAAAGAATTCACTTGACCCAAATGATCCCTATTCTCACTTAATGGAGGTCAGGAACCTTACAGACGAAGGCGAGAGACTCTATCCACCATGACAGTTCTTTTGTCCATTTTGGTTTTGGATGCACACATGGGATTTTTCTTTAGACACATCATGTGCTGTGAATCTAAGCCACAGCCTCACATAGGGCCAAGAGTCTGATTCAGACACATCCATTTCCAAAGCAATTAACCGAAGAGGCACAGGTAATGACCATTCAATTCCATTTGAAAACTATTTTCTTCAGGCTTCACAAAGTGTGGCCTGAGGCAAAGACCTTCCTGACATTCAGGGCAACAGAATAGGTAAGCAAAAGGCCCAAAGCAGGGTTTCTCCACTGAGACTTTCTTGGGCATACTGATATCTGAGTTTTCTGAGATACTCACCATTCCCATCAGCTATCCAGTACATGGCCATGTCACAGAGATGGAGGTGGTACATATCTTGGACACAAAATCATGAGCGTATTCTGGAGAGTGTCTAGAATTCAGGAAGAAAACAGGAATTTAGAAAGATAGCAGGAGTTGCCCATCCATACGGCAAGCTGCAGTCCATTCATAAATTGCACAGGATGAATGCTTTGAAGCTTTCTAGTAGACAGGACACATCCATTGATGCATTCTCTTTTCTACTGTCTACAATCACGGACACAGTATGATATATAGACACAGAAACACTCACGTTGTCAAAGGACTTACTCGAAACAGTTCACTCCAAAACAAACAAACCAGCTTTCCTAACTATTCTCAGAACATGAGACAAAACCACAAACTCACACTCACACCCAAAAAGGCACCTCTTTCCCCCAAGTAGGTCTGTGTCTCTCCGGAGTGTCCTCTGACTTGTGGGCCATACTATGTTCCCCAAAAATGGCGTGTCCTGTCTCCGATCTGGTCTCTTTAGCAAACTCTGTGAAGTTGTCAGGAGCCCGTGGTGAGAAACTACCTGCTTTCTCTGGAAAGGCCAGTCTTCATAGTTTCCAGGCATTTGGCTGTCCTCACATCAGTAGATACCAAGAAAGAGTGACTCTGTCTTGTTAAATCCAAACAAGTGAGCCCACTGGGACATGGAGTGGGTTTGACTCTGTGTGCCTGGTTTCCTGGATCCCAAGATCACAGACTTTCATCACCAATAATGTAAGGTGAGGTCACTTCCTTCAAGAACTGAATGAAGTCACTGCCTTGGAAACCACTTTGTTTTAACAGTTGCTTCCAAGGTTCCCAAAAGATGGAGTCTGCCTCTACTTGCTGTGACTCATTCATAAGTTATAATGGTATATCAACCATAGGCACCGGGGAACAGCTCTCCACACAGCCATGGTTTGGTCCATCTTCTCTACATTAGGAAGAGAGAGGCTAATTCAGACACATCCCTTCAACCTGACCAGGTTGTTTGCCATGGAAGATGACTTTTGCTCTCTCAGATCCTTCATACCTGCCTACACCTACTCAAGGGATTATTTCTGTTGGGACTTTTGAGGTTCTCAGCTGGTGGATGATACCCTACCTTCCTGGATTTTAAGACCAACTCTGTCCCTGCTCTTCTGTAAAGTGAGATTGAGGGAACAGTGTATGGTTAGTGTTAATAGCATGTTCGATTTCTGTTAGGAGTCATTCTGCTGGATGAATTATGGTATTGGGAACCTGTGATATTTATAAGAATATAAATGTGAAATATATGTATGAGATCAGAGATCTAGGAAAGATTTGAAGCCCAGAAAGGCATTGGGCCCTTGATTGGTATACTTAGATTGAATTATGTTCTGCACCGAGGTCTCAGATAAATCGATATACAATGGCATAGGACCCTATACCTCGGATGATTGAAAGTAGAAGAGAACATCCAGTCAAAAAGGGATAGTCTGTAGGATTAGGAAGATAGTCAGTAGGTTTAGGAAGAAGAGTGAGTCTCGGAGTTGGACCAAAAGTTCTTTAGCAATTGGTTTTCAGTTAGAGGGTGAATGTAAATATCAGCACATGTGAAGAGACAGTCACAATGATGAACTGGGAAAAATATGTAGGAAAGCAGATATCAATAGGGGCATTAGGAAATCAGGAAAAGTATAAAGTGAGTGATAGGATTAGATATTTTCAACAGGCTTGAGGTTAAATATATAATCTTAGGAAGAAACAAATATGTAGAAACCAATAGGATTGACATTTGAGAGCAGTAGGCACCCTGGACATAGATGCTTTTAGTAATCCATGGTCACTTTCCATTTAGGCTTTGGTACAATCGTATGTGTGACCTTTGCATTTTGTGTCCAGAATACTACTGTGGTAAAATGTATATGTAGATCAGGTGACATAAGTATTTCTTCCACCATAAATGGGAGTAATATTCTGGAAACTTATAAATTAGTACTGGGGATACAAATAGGTGTACCTTGTGTTGATGATTATTGAGATGATGCATGAATAGACCATATTGTGAATAAAGTATGTAACTGGATCCAACATTAAATAATGGATTGAGTTTGCATCTGAAAATATATTGGAAATCTTATATTGATATATATACCATCATTCCAACGAGTTATATATGCAATGGTATTATTAGGGTTACGGTTTATCGTGAAGAGTGAGTTTTATTCAAAAATGATTATGGAATCGAAAATAATGTGTTTAGAAAGAAGTCTAGTGAAAAGACCAGTAAAGAAACATGGAGGAATACATGTGTTCTGAAGTAGTAAGTAATTGAAAGTGAACCAAATGCCAAAAAAATTTGTGAAGTTGTGGATGAAAAAATACATCCTATGATGTCCATAAACTGAAGAAATAGTAATGTACCAGTGTTGAGTAAAAATGAACTTCAAATTACACATCATGTCCCATACCAATCTACTTGCATTGATGTTAAACTGGGTCAGTTACTGTAGAAATATTAGGATTTTTAAGCACCATCCACTGAACTTAGTTTTCAGTAGTAGGAAACCAAAATATATTTCAGGTGTATGAATATTACTGAGAATAATCTTGTGAAAATTTGAATTTAAATGAACATAAATGAATATGAATGAATTTAGGGAGTGTATAATAAGACACATATTTTTCATATTTTTTTAAAATCCGTAGAATATACACACACACACGTGCACACACACACACACATGCACACACACACACACATTAATATTTAGCAATATATATGCCAATCGATATTCATCATGAAATATAATTCATTCACAAATCCAAAAATATTCATTTTACTGAACATGGATTTATGTATAGTGTTTTTCACTAGGAAGCTCACCCATAGGTGGAATTTTCAGTTCCATCATTATTTAGGGAGAGTCATCTCTTCTCACAATTTTTATATTCCAAAGTCAGTGATCTTACAAGAATGTACGTGTGATACCAGGAAGGATATTGTATATGCATAAAAAAATTACATGTGCTGAATAGGATACAGAGAAAGGGAGACAGGAATTTACATATGTGATAACTTTAAAAAATCATGGAGAAATATTAAAATGAAAAGTTTACTAAATTTAAAACACATACTCTTGATAAAGAGGAAGACAAATACAAATATACACCATGCTTCCTATAAAAGGACTGTACTTCTATTCAGTTACGTGTTTTTTTCTCCATGATATTAGGATTAGAAGTCAGAGTCTAGTAGGGTATGGGTTAGAGTCAGGGATTCAGTATTTCAAATGGAAAATAGGAAAATGGATCTAATGTGTATGCAAACATGTGATACACAAAAATCTTCCCTATCTTATCCAGAACAATACCTTGACATAACCATCGCTAAAAGTAAGACACAATTAGAGGAGAGGAGTTAGAAAACCTGTGAATACATATGTGGAATGAAAAATGCTCAGGAGTTCACAACACTGGAGGTGGTAAAAGAGTTTACAAAAGTATGGGAGAGGGTAAACACTCCAGAAACATGGAGCTGTGCTGACCTAAAGACTTATTGAGAAACTTCCTCTGAGGTTAGGCACAAGAAATATATGTATGGCAATATGTAAATCAATGGTTCTGCAACTGATGTGATTCTGCAATCTGTATATGGAGTAAAAATGGGAGCTCATATCCCACTTGAATAAAAGTGTGAAATTTGATATGTCAAGAAGTATGTACTGTTTTGAACAACCTACAATAAACATTAATTAAAAAAAGAAAAAGAAATATATGTAATTGTCAGGTGATTTAGCTTCGTTTGTAGTGACACCAAAAATCTGGGTCTGCATCTATGTGACCTGGAGGACATGGTTCTTTATTTTGTAATGAACATGAGGCAGCAGGTCTGAAATCTCCCTTTGTAGGTAAACTGTTGCTACTGGGAGCTAAGTGTCTTCCCGTGTGGTCTGTGAAGCCATTTGGTCATCCTCCACTTTTCAGGGTGTTTCTTACTGCTGCACTGGGAATTTGGTATTTGCTTCATGAAATACAATATGTTCAACTGGGACACAATGCTGGAGGGAGTTCTGTCATGTGTGGTTGGTCAGGGTCGGCAAGAGAATGTACGAACCAGGCTTCTATCCCACATAGCTTTCCCCTTGACTATAGCAACCTGATTCTGAACATTGCCCTGAAACCTCTACATATAACAAGATGCCTTTACATATAAAGGTCTGCTGCCTGCACCATGTCAGTCGCAAGATTTGGAAGCCAATGGAAGATCCAGGTGGTCCTACCAAAAATATTTATTTACACACCTATAGTCCACTGCTCTACGCCCACTACCCAGCAGGCTCCAACTTACTGGCATCTCTGTTCTACACCATTTTCACGAAACTCAGTCAATCAAGGCACTGTTTGTTATACTCATGATCAGCAACAGGATATCTTAAGGTTATCCAGTGCCACCTGGTCATGGGGATTTCAAAAATTTCATGGTATTAATCTAGTCATTTTTCAAGCATGAAGTTGGAGGCACTGTGTGTTTCATTTAATTCAGGAACCATTAAATGGTGAGGAAGCTCATTTCAATGAAAGCTCTGGAGAACACTCACAGGCAAGCCTTCCCAAAGAGTGGCCAAAAGGACACATGAATCCAGGCCCATTGAGGTATACAATGTGAGGTCCATGTGTGTTTGGACTCTCAACTATGGCTACCAAGTCTTTAAGAATTAAATCATGTGATATCCTGGCTCAGAATCCCTGAGCTCTGTGGAAAGCCATCCTGGGCCTAGATCTCAGTTTCCAAAAGCGATTCTCATGCGTGGTCTCCTAAAATCCCAACACTATTCATGGCAATACTTCTCTGAGGTCAGTTCCAGAACTCAGTCTCTAAGGGGAATCACACCAGAGTTCAAGCCCTTGTGGACCCAGTCATCTCTTCCAACTACCACACAAATTACCACAATTAAAACAAGAACCCTCCCATATGGCCCTCATCTTCTTTCATATAGACACTCATCATAATCTGGCTGGAGGTTTCCATGAGGGGTGCAGACCAAGACAGTGTCCCAAATAAGCTCCTTTGCCCCTCATTTGCCTAAAGTCAAGGTGGCCTGGACACCCATCCTGTGAACCAAAAGTGATCAAATAGGCCTGCCGTTAATACCGCTCCAATTTGAGGACTACTGTCTGTGGGGTTTAGATTCTTTATGTGAATTTTAGTCATGAGAAAACCCAAGCACAATGGGCTAGCCTCTGCAGGTTTTGTAGAACTCTTTTGACCCAAAGGATCCCATTCTCACTTGATGGAAATCAGGAACCTTACAGAGGAAGTCGAGAGACTTCATCCCAATAATTGCTCTTTTGGCGAATTTTCTTTTGGATGCACACATGGTAACTTTCTTTAGATCCATCAGGTGCTGAGAATCTAAGCCACAGCCACACACAGGCCAAGGGCCTGATTCAGACACATCCCTTTCCAAAGCAATTAAGGAAAGTGCCACAGGTATGCCCATTCATTTCCATTTGAAAACTGTTTTCTTCAGGCTTCACAAAGGGGTGGCCTGAGGCAAAGACCTTCAGGACATTCAGGGCAACAGAACAATAGGTAAGCAAAAGGCCCAAAGCAGTCCACTTCAAATGAAACAAACCGACTGTCCTACCTATTCTCAGAAAATGAGACAAAACCACAAACCCACAACCACACCCACAAAGGCACCTCCTTCCCCTAAGTAGGTCTGTGACTATCCAGAGTGTCCTCTGACTTGTGGACCATAATATGTTCCCCCAAAATGGCCTTTCCTGTCTCAGATCTTATCTCCTTGGCCAACTCTGTGAACTTCTTAGGAGCCAACCGTGTGCTACTACCTGCTTTCTCATGAAAATCCCTGCATCCGAGCTTTCCTGGCATTTGGCCTTCCTCACATCTGTAGGTACCAAAAAATACTGACCCTGTCCTTGGTAAATCCAAACAAGTGAGACCACTGCGACTGGGACTGGGACTGGCTCTGTGTGACTGTCTTCCTGGATCCCACGTTCAGAGAGTTCCATCACCAAGAAAGTGAGGTGAGGTCACATCCTTCCTGAACTGAATGAGGGCACTGTCTTGGCAGCCACTTTGTCCTAACTGTTGCTTCCAAGGGTCCCAAGAGATTGAGGCTGCCCCTACTTCCTGTGACATTTTCACAAGTTAGAATGGTATATCAACCAAATGCACCCAGGAATAGATCTCCACACAGGCCTGGTTTGGTCCATGATCTCTACATTAAAAAAAAATCTGATTCAGACGCAACCTTTTATCCTGACCGTGTTGTTTGCCATGGAAGATGACTTTTGGTCTCTCAGGTCCTTTATTGCTTCCTACATCTTCTCCAGGGATCATTTCTGCATGGACCTTTGAGGTTCTCAGCAGGTGGAAGTTTTTCTACATTTCTGTATTGTAATATCAACTCCTTCCCTGCTCTTCTGTAAAGTTAGATTGAGGGAACAGTGTCCGGTTATGGTTAAAAACATGCTCGATTTGGGTTAGAAATCATTTTGCTGGATGAATGATCGTATTGAGAACTTGCTATGTGTAGAAGAATATATAGGTGAAATATATGTATGAAAAAAGAAATCTAAGTCTGATTTGAAGCCCAGAAGGGCATTGGGCCCTTGATAGGGATACGTGGTGTTGAATTACGTTCTGCAGAGTTGTCTCAGATAAATCGATATACAATGGCATAGCACCTTGTACGTTGCATGAATTAATGTAGAAGGAACATCAAGTCAAAAAGGCATAGTCGGTAGTGAAAGGTTAATAAAATTAATAAAATAGGTACTTGTCACTTCCTGTTTTTCTGTATGCTTAACAAAACACTTTTGAAATCTTGAGAAATGTTTGCTAATCTTGTTCTAGAATGTACTGTTCCCAACAGCCGAACTGCAGAATGTACTCCCTCACTCGGTGTCATGCAAACCGCCCACTCGCCCTTACCCATCTCTAAACTTCCCTCTCTTCCCTCTCCAAGGAAAGTATATAAGCTCTGCTTAAGCTGTTCTCAGAGGTCTCTGCTCTATTTAATTTACCTCTGAGCTCCAGCATGCTGGACCACAAATAAACCCTTTGCTGTTGCATGAGACAGTCTCTTGGTAGTATCTTCCTCTGACACTCGCCTGACCTTTACATATTGAGGTTCCACTGAGTTCCAGCAGTGGCGAACGAGAGACCCCAACGGGCTCCTCTCGGAGCAAGTAAGGTGCCTCTTTCTGGTTTCAGGTTTCTTGTTAGGGCTTGGCAAAATTGCTGGCGATGAAGAGCCTGGGCTCTCTCCGACGGTGGCTGAGAGACATGTCACAGAGACAAAGGGCACCTCTCTGGAGGACCCCGCAGAGAACTCGGGAAATCAAGGAACAATAGTCTTCTCGACTCAGTGATATTTTCTTTTAGATTCGTTATTGCCATACCATTGGGTTTTGCCGGCTACTCATTCCTGGTCTCAGTGTTGGACGTTCATTGCCTGTCTTTATGGTCTTGTCTTATCTGTGTCTTGTGTCCTTGCTTTTACTGTTTGTGGAACTTTCATTATGGAACAGAGCACGTCAATGCCTCTGTCCCTCACCCTTGATCACTGGACCAAAGTCCGCTTAAGGGCTCAGAATCTTTCTTTTTTTAGTAAAACGCTGGACCTGGCAGAATCTCTGTGCCTCAGAATGGCCCAACTTTGGAGTCGTATGGCACCTAGAAGGATCTTTCTACTTCCCACTAATTTAAAAAGTCAGAGGTATTGTCTTTCAGCCAGCGCCACATAGCCATCCAGATCAACAGCCATATATCTTAACTTGGCAGGACCTCTGCAAATCTCCTCCTCCATGGGTGAAGCCTTTCCTTGCCCCTACCTCTGCTCCTACTCCTTCCCCCATGATCTCTCAAACCCTCTCAACCTCCTCCTCCTCCACCCTCTGTTCTCCCTGAGTCACAGATTTGACTCTACTGGACTCTTCTCCCCCTCCTTATCCCCTGCCCTCGTCCCCTAACACACAACACACTCTAAGTGATTCCGCTGCTGCTGACTAAGCCTCTCTACCATTGGAGGAAGCTAAGCCGGTAATAGGATCTGACAATGGACCGATGTTCATGACCCAGGTAATTCAGGGGTTAGCCAGGAACCTGGGGATTAATTGGAAGTTAAATTGTGCTTATAGACCACAGAGTTCAAGACAAGTAGAAAGAATGAATAGAACCATTAAAGAGACCTTAACGAAATTAAGCTTAGAGACCAGCATAAGATTGGACTATGCTCCTGCCTTATGCAATGTTTCATGCAAGAAAAAATCCCTTTGTTTCTTTGAGTAACCTTACCACATGTGAAATTCTTTATGGTCGCCCTCCTCCAGTAGGGGACCTAAGCCCAACTGTAAGACCTAAAGATCCTTTCCACACCCCCTTGCTTGACAGACTTAAAGATCTTGAAAGAACTCAGTAATACCTGTGAAAACAGCTGGCCACTGCCTACCCAACTGGGAACCAGGGGATTCCACATCCATATCAAGTAAGAGATTTCATCTATGTAAGATGATATCAGGTGTCAACTCTGGTACCCCGCTGAAAAGGACCATACCAGGTGCTATTATAACACCTACAGTGGTAAACGTAAACAGAATCACTTCCTGGATCCATACCTCTCATCTCAAGCCTGCTGCCTATACAGAATCTTTCTGGAAACTGAAAAAGACTGGTAACAGTTTCAAATTGTGTATTGGCAGTGTGAATAAGGTTATATACTCTCCCCTTGGCTACAAGTAGTCCTAACCCTCATCAGCCCATTAAGCAGTGATGGCTGATCACAAATCCTACTGGAAAAGAAGTATGGTCTATCTCGCATACAGCCCCCTTAGGGACCTGGTGGCCATCTCTCCACCCAGACATTTGTTAGCTGGCTATAGGTATTTCCTATTGTGATATCCCTGATGAAGAGGATCCCACTAAATACCATTAAATCCCTTCTGTACCATAGATAATGGAAACAAACATTATGGATGTAGGGACACGCGAGCCAGATGCAGGTTGGCTAGTCTAGATTACTAAGTTTGCCTGGCAGACTCTCAAAGCCACAAAGAGTAATGGCTGTGTGGGGGAAAAGCCGACTTTTTCTGTATGTCATGGGAATGTGTGCATACAGGGGCTGCCTGATGGAACCCCAATTCTTCATCAAATTCAGTACACAGCATTGGCCACATTACCAATTAGACAACCAAAAACTATGGCACCCAGAGGGGTCTCTAGATCCTCAAATTTTGCGTGACCTTTTTAACTTCTGCAAGTGCTCAAAAGAGTGAAAGGAAATTCCCCTATGGGGAAGCCTTTTCCCTCCCTCACTCACATCCTGTACTATGCTTCTCCAATAGATCATTATCCTCAGCCTTCTGCTCCAGACCCTCTGATGTCACTCCCATCTCAGCAACTTGATTTCTCCCCTCCAATAACTAGATCAGAAACCCAAAGCTCCACCAGTTCTCAGACCATCGGCCCCTTGCTGAGGTAGCAGGTACATAGGTACCGCTCCACCGACTCATTCCTCTCATCTCCTGTCAGTGCCCTCACCGGGTCCCACCAGGTCCTCTTACCAGCTAACCCAATGCTCAAACGAGCTGAGGAGAGCCCTTAGACCCTTATCCAAGATGTAATATAATTGGTCTTTAAAGTTGCTTTGTCATCACTGAAAACAGGTTACTAAAATTTAAAGTCCCTCTCAGGATTTTGGGATCCTCACTCCCGTCTTTCACTCTGCTCTACCTGATCTACTGCTCAAGTTTGCTGCTAGGAAATTCCCAATACCCTTTCGCATTATTCTTTTACATCTCTCTTTTCCCTCATTCTCAGATCCTCGGAGGTGCTCTCAGCCCCACCTTCCCCGTCTTTCCCCCTCTGTACCAGGCCCACAGAAAAGTCTTAAATGACCTTCTTAAGAAGTCTTCACCATGGCTGAGTTTTGAACTTTCAGCAAAACAGTCCCAATAAAGACTTTAATGTAGATAAACTTTCTCTTTCGTATTGCCCTGTTCTACTTGGCCACTGGCTAAAAATCTCAGTACTTCTAAGCTAGACAACCCCTAACTAGTTTTTCACAAAATACGTGAACAAGTACTCTGGCCTTCAGCTGGGGCTTCACAGAGATGGCTACATTTCTAAGATAAAGAAATTACCAACCGGGCTCCATGGTAACAGCTGGCAGGGGGAAAATAAGAAAGGGAAGAAAAAGCTCTCCTCCTCCCAGGTGTCCTTGAAAAGTTAACTTGCCCAGAACAGAAGGAAAAACAGAAACAAATACTGCTTTTTTAAACTTCTGAAGACTGTAAACTTCTGAGCCCCATCCCTTATATGTTGGGTACAAATTTCTGAAACTACCTAAACTTGAGATTCAGGGGATTAATTGATTACAATAGAAGCAATGCCCTCTGAATCCGGTTGCAACCAAATAGGACTGTTTCCCTCTCTTCAGTGCTATCTTAGGTGCCTTGCTTTGTCAGTGCCTACAACAGCATAATTCTATATACTTAAACATCATTTATGTTTTCATGAAATGATCAAGATATGTGATGAATTGTGTAATGGTGCAGATGTTTCCCAGCGTGTTCTATCATGACGCAGGTTCATTTGAAGATCAAATAGGGGGGGGGCATACAACCGGTTCCACTGGGAACATATATCCCTCACTTTAGCCATCCTATTAGGAATAGGAGTTGCTGCACGGGTGGGCAGAGGAACCAGTGGCATTGTCCATGGGACACAAAAGATGACCCAATTAGAAGCAGCAATAGAGCAAAAGTAAGATATTAGAAACCTCCTTCAGGGCTTTGAATGAAACTTTAACCTCTCTCTCTGAAGTTGTTTTACAGAACAGTTGAGGGTTGGACCTCCTCTTCATTAGAGAAGGGGGGCTTTGTGCTGCATTGAGGGAAGAATGTTGTTTTTATGCTGACTATACTGGAGTCGTAATAAAATCTATGAGTAAATTTAAAAGACACCTTGAAGAGCATCAACAAGTGAGAGAGGGCCCAAAAGGGTGGCTTGAGTCTTGGTTCACACAGTCCCACTGGTTAACTACGTTTTTATCAACCCTGGCCGGTCCAATAATAATCCTCATATTATTGCTAACTATAAAACCCTGTTTGCTCAACCGTGTAATGTCTTTTCTCCAGGCTCAAATTGGAGGAGTTAAACTTATGGTAATACCCCACTAGCAGACATTGAATGTGACACCCTCCAATGATCATTTTTATGATTAAAATTAGCCAGAAGAAGAAGTGGGGAATGAAATATTAATAAAATAGGTACTTGTCACATCTTGTTTTTCTGTATACTTAACAGAACACTGTTGAAATCTTGAGAAATGTTTGCAAAACTTGTTCCCAGAATGTTCTATTTCCAGCTGCCAAATTGCAGAATGTACTCCCTCTCCCAGTTCCATGCAAACCGCCCACTCGCCCTGACCCATCAATACAATTCCCTCCCTTCTCTCTCCAGGGAAAGTATATAAGCTCTACTTCAGCTATTCTCAGGGCTATCTGCTCTATTCAGGTGAGCTCTGAACCCCAGCATTCTGGACACCCAATAAACCCTTTGATGTTGCATGAGATAGCCTGTTGGTAGTCTCCTCCTCTGAAGCTCGCACCACGTTTACTTAGATGATTGAATGTAGAAGAGAACATCCAGTCAAAAAGGGATAGTCTGTAGCATTAGGAAGATAGTCAGAAAGTTTAGGAAGAAGGGTGAGTATAAGATTTGGAACAAAAGTTTCTTAGCAATAGGATTTCGATTAGAGAGTGAATGTAAATGTCAGCACAAGTGAAGAGTCAGTCACAATGATGAAGTGGGGAAAATATGTAGGAAAGCATATATCAATAGAGACATTACAAAATCAGGCAAAGTATAAAGTGTGTGATAGGATTAGACATTTTGAACAGTGTTGAGTTGAAATATATAATCTTAGGAAGAAACAAATATGTAGTCACAAATAGGATTGACATTTGAGAGCATTGGGCAAATTTCAGGTGGATGAATATTTTGAGAATAATCTTGTGAATAGTTGATTATAAATCCACATACATGAACATGAATGAATTTAGGGAGTGAATATAAGACACATATATTTCATATTTTGAAAAATCTGGAGAGTGTATATATATATATATATATATATATATATATATATATATATATATACATATATATATATACATATGTATATATATATACATATATATACATATACATAAAACAAACACACAGACAAAAAAGTAGCAATATATATGTCAATCAAAATTCATTATAAAATATATACCATCCACAGATCTAAAAATATTCATTTTACTGAACATGGATTTATGTATAATGTTGTTCAACTAGCAAGCTCACCCATAGGTTGAATATTCAGTTCCAACAGGGTTTAGTAGGAGTGATCTCTTCTAACAATTTGTATCTGCCAAGTCAGCCACCTCACAAGAATGTACGTGTGGTACCAGATAGGAATCTATATGTGCATATAAGAATACAGAGAAAGGGAGACAGGAATTCACATATTTGTTAACCTTAAAAATACAAGGACAACTATTTCAACAAACAATTGACTAGATTTATAACTCCAACTCTGTATCATGCAAAAGGCAAGTCCATCTATACACCATGCCTACTCTGAACTGCTTGTATTTCTATTATTTATGGGTTATTTTTCTCCATCATATTAGGATTAGTAGTCAGAGTCTGGTAGGGTATGGGTTAGAGTCAGGTATTCAGTATTTTGAATTGAAAATAGGACACTGAATCCAATGTGTATGCAAATATATGCTACGGAAAAATCTTCCCACTCTCCTCCAGAACAATGCCTTGACATTACCTTCGCCCCAAGTAAGACACAATTAGAGGAGAAGAGTTAGAAAATCTGTGAATACATATCTAGAATGGAAAATGCTCCAGATTTCACATCTTTGGAGGTGGTAGAGGAGTTTCCAAAAGTAAGAGACAGGGTAAACACTCCACAAACATGGAGCTCTGCTGGCCAAAAGACTTTTTGAGAATCTGCCTCTGAGGTTGGGCACTTGAAATATATGTTGTTGTTAGGAGCTTTAGCTTTATTTGTAGTGAAACCATCAAAGCTGGATCTGCATCTATGTGACCTGGAGGAAATGGTTACTTATTTTCAAATAAAAATGAGGCAGCAGTGATGAATTCTCTTTTTGTAGGTAAACTTTGGCCACTGAGGGCTAAGGGTCTTCCCGTGTGGACTGTGAAACCAATGGTCATCCTCAAATTTTCGTGGTGTTTCTTGCTGCTGCACTGGGAGTTTGGTATTTGCTTCATGAAATACAACGAGTTCAAATGGGACACAGTGCTGAAGGGAGTTCTGTCAGGTGTGGTTGGCAGGGTCTCCAGGAGAATGCACCAACCAGGGTTCTATCTCAAGTAGCTTGCCCCCTTGATAATAGCAACATGATACTGAACATTGCCCTTAAACCTCTCCATATAAAAATATGCCTTTACATATATGGGTTTGATGGTTGCACCATGTCAGTCACAGCCATTTGGAAGCCAATGGAAGATCCACATGGCCCCACCACAGATGTTTTATCACACATTTGCATAACACAGCTCTAGGCCCAATACTTACCAGGCCCCAACTTACTGGCATCTCTGTTCTACATCATTTTCATGAAACCCAGTCAATCAAGGCCCTGTCTGGTATACTCATGATCATCAACAGGACATCAAAGGTCCTCCAGTGCCAGCTGGTCATCGGAATTTCTAAAATTTCATGGTAATTATCTAGCATTTTTTCACAGATGCATTTGGAGGCAATGTTGGTTTCAATTCATTCAGGAACCATTAAATGGTGAGGAAGCTAATTTCAGGGAAATCTCTGGAGCACTCTCACAGGCAAGTCTACCCAAAGAGTGGCCAAAAAGTCACATGAAGCCAGGCCCATTGAGGTCTACAAAGCGAGGTCCAAGTGTGTTTTGAATCTCAATTATGCCTGCCAAGTCTTTCAGAATAAAATCATGTAATATCCTGGCTGTGATTCCCAGTGTTCTGTGGAAAGTCACTCTGGGCCTTGATCCCAGGTTCCAATGGCAACTCTCATTCCTGGCCTCCTAAAATCCCAACACAATTCATGTTAATACTTCTCTGAGGTCAGTTCCAGAACTCAGTCTCTAAGGGGAATCACAGCAGAATTCAAGCCCAGGTTTACACAGTCATCTCTTCCAACTGCCACACAAATGACCACAATTATAACCAAAACACTCCTACATGGCCCTCATCTTCTACCATAAAGATACTCATCATAACATCTGGATGGAGGTTTTCATGAGAGGCACATCCCAAGACAGTGTCCAAAATAAGCTACCTTGCCCCTCATTTGCCGAATGTCAGGGTGGCTTGGACACCCTTCCTGTGAACCAGGAGGGATCAAATAGGCCTGCCCTTAATACTGCTTCGCTTCTCTAATTTGATGCTCTCTGACTGTGGGGTTAGATTCTTTTTGTGAATTGGAGTCATGAGAAAAGCCAAGCCCCTCTGCGGAGATTTGAAGAACTCATTTCACCCAAAGAATCTCTATTCTGACATGATGGATTTCAGAAACCTAACAAAGGAAGGCAATATAATTCATGCACATTGATTGAACGTTTTTCCATTTTGGTTTAGATGCACATATGGGATCTTTCTTTACATCCATCAGGTGCTGAGAATCTAAGTCACAGCCTAAAACAGGGCAAAGGGCCTGAATCAGACACATCCTTTTCCAATGAAATTAAGCAAAGAGCCAGAGGTGATGCACATTTATTTCCATTTGAAAACTGTTTTCTTCAGGCTTAACAAAGGGGTTGCATGAGACAAAGACCTTCCTGATATTCAGGGCAACAGAACAATAGGTAAGCAAAAGGCCCAAAGCAGGGTATCTCCTCTGAGACTTTCCTGGTCACACTGATATCTAAGTTTTCTGAGATGCTGGCCATTCCATTCAGGTATCCAGTACATGGCCATATCAAAGACCTTGGATTTGGTACATATCTTGGACACATAACCATGAGCCTATTCTAGAGAGTGGCCAGAATTCAGGAAGAAAACAGGGACTTAGGAAGGTATTAGGTGTTGCCCGTGCATAAGGCAAGCCACACTCCATTCATAAATTGGGCAGGATGAATGCTGGGAAGCTTTATACTAGACATGGCACATTCATTGCTGCATTCTCTTTTCTCATGTCTACTACCACAGGCACA
The DNA here is from genome assembly GCF_048772815.1 of Callospermophilus lateralis. NCBI lineage: Eukaryota > Metazoa > Chordata > Mammalia > Rodentia > Sciuridae > Callospermophilus > Callospermophilus lateralis. Next base: position 5,785,009 of record NW_027516587.1, on the reverse strand, counting down.
GTGGGATACACAGACATGGAAACACTCACCTCTTCAAACGACTTACCGGAAACAGTTCACTCCAAAACAAACAAACCGCCATTCCTACCTATTTTCAGAACATGAATCAAACCACAAACCCACACCCACTCCCAAAAAGGCACCTCCTTCCCCATAGGTGTATGACTAACCAGAGTGTCCTCTGACTGGTGGCCATACTCTGTTCTTCCGAAATGGCCTGTCCTCTCTCAGATCTGTTTTCCTTGGCCAACTCTGTAAAGTTGTAAGGAAAAAGTGGAGAGCCACTACCTGCATTCTCAGGAAAGCTCCCTATTCAGAGCTCTCCAGGCATTTGGTAATCCTCACTTCAGTAGGTACCAAGAATGACTGACTCTATCTTTGGTAAATCCAAACAAGAGAGCCCACTGGGACTGGGACTGGGACTGCCTCTGGGTGCCTGGCTCCTTGGATACAAAGTTCAGAGAGTTTCATCACCAAGGAAATGAGGTATGTCACATTCTTTGGAACTGAATGAGGTCACTGCCTTGGCAAATGTATATCTTATGATGTGCAAAAACTGAAGAAATAATAATGTACCAGTGTCGAATACAAATGAATGACAAATTACATATCATGTCCCATAGGAGTCTACTTGCATTGATGTTAGACTGGGTCAGTTACTGTAGAATAATTAGGATTTGTATGCACCATTCACTGAAGTTAGTTTTCAGTACTAGGAAACAAATATGTATTTCAGGTGGATGAATATTTCTGATTATAATCTTGTGAAAAGTTGATTATAAATCCACATACATGAACATGAATGAATTTAGAGTGTGTATATTAGACACATATATTTCATATTTTGAAAAATTTGGAGAGTATATCTATATCTATATCTATATCTATATCTATATATACACACACACACACACACACACACACACACACACACAACACTCACAGACATTAAATAGTACCAATATAAATGCCAATCGAATTCATCAGTAAATATATATCATCCACAAATGCAAAAATATTTATTTTACTGAACATGAGTTAATGTATAATGTTGTTCTACTAGGACGCTCTCCTATAGGTTGAATTTTCATTTCCAACAGCATTTAGGAGGAGTGAACTCTTCTCACAATTTGTATCTGCCAAGACAGCCACCTCACAAAAATGTACGTGTGATACCTGGTAGGATTCTATATATGCATATAAATATACATGTGTGAATAGGCTACAGAAAAGGGAAACATGAATTCACATATTTGTTAAGTTTAAAAACACATGGAGAATATTTCAATTAAAATTTGACTAGATTTATAACTCCTACCTTATATAATGCAAATGTCAAGTCCAACAATACAACATGTCTCCTCTGAAGTGCTTGTATTTCTATTGTGTTGGGTTAATTTTCTCCATTATATTAGGATGAATAGTCTGAGTCTACTAGGTATGGGTTAGTGTCAGGGATTCAGTATTTCGAATGGAAAATTGGAAAATGAATCCAATGTGTATGTAAATATTTGCTGCACAAATATCCTCCTGCTCTCATCCAGAACAATGCCTTGACATTACCTTCACCCCAAGTAAGACACAATTAGAGGAGAAGAGTTACAAAATCAGTGAATACATATCTGGAATGGAAAATGCTCAGGAGTTCACAACCTTGGAGGTGGTAGAGCAGTTTCCAAAACTAAGGGACAGGGTAAACACTCCACAAACATGGAGCTCGGCTGGCCTAAAAATTTTTTGAGAAACTGCCACTGAGTTTTGCACTTGAAATATATGTTGTTTTCAGGAGATTTGGCTTCCTTTGTAGTGAGACCATCAAAGCTGTGTCTGCATCTATGTGACCTGGAGGACATGGTTTCTTATTTCCAATGAACTAGATGAAGCAGTGCTGAATCCTCTCTTTGTAGGTAAACTGAGGCCACTGGGGACTAAGTGTCTCCCCGTGTGGACTGTGAAGCCATTTGGTCCTCTTCCACTTTTTGTGGTGTTTTTGCTGCTGCACTGTGAGTTTGGTATTTGTTTCACGAAATACTAGGAGCTAAACTGGGACACAGTGCTGGAGGGAGTTCTGTCACGTGTGGTGGGTCAGGGTCTGCAAGAGAATGCACCAACTAGGCTCCTATCTCTCACAGCTTGCCCCATTGCCCCCTTGTCCATATCAACCTGATTCTTAATTTTCCTCTGAAAACTCTCCATATAACAATATGCCTTCACATATAAGGGTCTGCTGGCTGCACCATGTCAGTTACAAGCCATTTGGAATCCAATGGTAGATCCACATGGCCCTACCACGGATGTTTTATCAAACACCTCCCCACCACTGCTCTAGACCCACTACTCAGCAGGCTCCAACTTACTGGCATCTCTGTTCTACACCATTTTCATGAAACTCAGTAAGTCAAGGCACTGTCTGGTATAATCATGATCAGCAACAGGACATCCGATGTTTCTCCAGTGCCACCTGGTCATAGGAATTTCAAAAATTTCATGGTATTTATCTAGCCATTTTTCAAGCATGAAGTTGGAGGCACTGTGGATTTCAGTTCATTCAGCAAACATTAAATGGTGAGGAAGCTCATTTCAATGAAGTCTCTGGAGAACTCTCACAGGCACGGCTTCCCAAAGAGTGGACAAACGGTCACATTAGGCCAGGCCCATTGAGGTCTACAATGTGAGGTCCATGTGTGTTTTGACTCTCAAATATGGCTTCCATTTCTTTAAGAATAAAATCATGTGATATCCTTGCTGAGATTTCCAGTCCTCTGTTGAAATCCACTCGGGGCCTAGGTCTCAGTTTCCAAGAGCGACTTTCATGCGTGGCCTCTTAAAATCCCAACAAAATTCATGGCAATGCTTCTCTGAGTTCATTTCCAAAACCCAGTCTCTAAGGGGAATCACACCAGAGTTCAAACCCACGTGTACCCAGCCATTTTTTCCAATGCCACACAAATGACCAAAATCAAAACCAAAACACTCCCACATGGCCCTCATCTTATTCCATATAGTCAATCATCTTAACCTCTGGCTGGAGGTTTCCATGAGGGGCGCAGCCCAAGACAGTGTCCAAAATCAGCTCCTTTGCCCCTCATTTGTCTAAAGTCATGGTAGCCTGGACACCGTTTCTGTGAACCAGGAGTGAACAAATAAGCCTGCCTTTAATACTTCTTTGTTTTCTCCAATTTCAGGCCTACTGATTTTAGGTATCAATTCTTTAGGTGATTTAGAGTCATGCGAAAACACAAACACCTCTGCAGGGCTTTGAAGAACTCATTTGACCCAAAGAATCCCTATTGTCATTTGATGGAGTGCAGGAACCTAACAGAGGAAGGCAAGAGACTTCATCCACAATGAATGATATTTTTTGCCATTTTGGTTTTGGAAGCTCACATGGGATCATTCTTAAGATCCATCAGGTGCTGAGAATCTAAGTCACAGCCACAGACAGGTCCAAAGGCTGATAAAGACACATCTCTTTCCAAAGCAATTAAGCAAAGAGCCACAGGTGAGGCCCATTCATTTCCATTTGAAAACTGTTTTCTTCAGGCTTCACAAAGGGGTGGCCTGAGGCAAAGACCTTCCTGACATTCAGTGCAACACAACAATAAGTAAGCAAAAGGCCCAAAGCAGGGTTTCTGCACTGAGATTTTTCTGGTCACACTGATATCTGAGTTTTCCGGGATGCTCGCCATTCTCTTCAGCTATCCAGTACATGGCCATGTCACAGAGCTTGGAGGTGGTACATATTTTGGACACAAATCCATGAGCCTATTCTGGAGAGTGGCCAGAATTCAGTAAGAAAACAACAACTTAGAAAGATAGCAGGTGTTGCACATCGATAAGACAAGCTGCATTCCATTCATATATTGGGCAGGATGAATTATGGGAAGATTTATACTAGACAGGACACATCCATTAATGCATTCTCTTTTCTAATGTCTACACAACAGACACAGTGGGATACACAGAAACAGAAACACTCGCCGTGTCAAATGACTTACTAGAAACTGTCCACTCCAAACCAAACAAACCGCCTTTCCTATCTATTCTCAGAACATGAGACAAAACAACAAACCCACACCCACTCCCACAAAGGCACCTCCTTGCCCCAAGTAGGTCTGTGACTATCCGGAGTGTCCTCTGACTGGTGGGCCATACTATGTTCCCCCGAAATGGCCTGTCTTCTCTCAGACCTTCTTTCCTTGACCAACTCTGTGAAGATGTCAGGAAAAAGTGGTTAGCCACTACCTGTTTTCTCAGGAAAGGTCCATCTTCAGAGCTCTCCTGGCATTTGGCCATCCTCACATCATTAGGTACCAAGAAAACTGACTCTGTCCTTGGTAAATCCAAACAAGTGAGCCCACTGGGACTGGGACTGGGACTGCTTCTGGGTGCCTGGCTTCTTGGATACCAAGTTCAGAGAGTTCCATCACCAAGGAAATGAGGTATGTCACATTCTTTGGAACTGAATGAGGTCACTGCCTTGGCAACCACTTTGTCCTAACAGTTGCTTCCAAGGGTAACATAAGATGGAGGTTGCCCCTACTTCCGGTGACACTTTCATAAGGTAGAATGTATATCAACCATTGGCACCCGGGAACAGCTCTCCACTCAGGCCTGGTTTGGTCCATCTTCTCTACAATAAGAAGAGAGAGATTCAGATTCAGACATATCCCTTCATCCTGACCAGGTTGTTTGCCATGGAAGATGACTTTTGCTCTCTCAGGTGCTTCATACCTGCCTACAACTTCTCCAGGTATCATTTGTGCATGGACATTCGAGGTTCTCATCAGGTGGAAGGTCCCCAACTTTCCTCTATTGTAAGAACCACTCTGACAGCTCTTTTGTCCATTTTGGTTTGGGATGCACACATGGGATTTTTCTTTAGACCCATCATGTGCTGTGAATCTAAGCCACAGCCTTACATAGGGCTGAGAGGCTGATTCAGAAACATCCATTTCCAAAGCAATTAAGCAAAGAGGCACAGGTAATGACCATTCTTTTCCATTTGAAAACTATTTTCTGCAGGCTTCACAAAGTGTGGCCTGAGGCAAAGACCTTCCTGACATTCAGGGCAACAGAATACGTAAGCAAAAGGCCCATAGCAGGGTTTCTCCACTGAGACTTTCTTGGGCATACTGATATCTGAGTTTTCTGAGATACTCACCATTCCCATCAGCTATCCAGTACATGGCCATGTCACAGAGATGGAGGTGGTACATATCTTGGACACAAAATCATGAGCGTATTCTGGAGAGTGTCCAGAATTCAGGAAGAAAACAGGAATTTAGAAAGATGGCAGGAGTTGCCCATCCATACGGCAACCTGCAGTCCATTCATAAATTGCACAGGATGAATGCTTTGAAGCTTTCTCGTAGACAGGACACATCCATTGATGCATTCTCTTTTCTACTGTCTACAATCACGGACACAGTATGATATATAGACACAGAAACACTCACCTTGTCAAAGGACTTACTAGACACAGTCCACTCCAAAACAAACAAACCAGCTTTCCTAACTATTCTCAGAACATGAGACAAAACCACAAACTCACACTCACACCCAAAAAGTCACCTCCTTTCCCCAAGTAGGTCTGTGACTATCCGGAGTGTCCTCTGACTTGTGGGCCATACTATGTTCCCCCAAAATGGCATGTCCTGTCTCCAATCTGGTCTCTTTGGCCAACTCTGTGAAGTTGTCATGAGCCCATGGTGAGAAACTACCTGCTTTCTCTGGAAAGGCCAGTCTTCATAGTTTCCAGGCATTTGGCTGTCCTCACATCAGTAGGTACAAAGAAAGAGTGACTCTGTCTTGTTAAATCCAAACAAGATAGCCCACTGGGACATGGAGTGGGTTTGACTCTGTGTGCCTGGTTTCCTGGATCCCAAGATCACAGACTTTCATTACCAAAACTGTAAGGTGATGTCACTTTCTTCAAGATCTGAATGAAGTCACTGCCTTGGAAACCACTTTGTTTTAACAGTTGCTTACATGGTTCCCAAAAGATGGAGGCTGCCTCTACTTGCTGTGACTCATTCATATGTTAGAATGGTATATCAACCATAGGCACCGGGGAACAGCTCTCCACACAGGCATGGTTTGGTCCATCTTCTCTACATTAGGAAGAGAGAGGCTAATTCAGACACATCCCATCAACCTGACCAGGTTGTTTGCCATGGAAGATGACTTTTGCTCTCTCATGTCCTTCATAGCTGCCTACATCTTCTCCAAGGATCATTTCAGCATGGACCTTTTAGGTTTTCAGCAGCTGGAAGATCGCCTATATTTCTGTATTGAAAGACCAACTCTGTCCCTGCTCTTCTGTAAAATTAGATTGAGGGAAAAGTGTATGGTTAAGGTTAATAACATGTTCAATTTGGGTTAGGAATCATTCTCTGGAATGAATATTTGTATTAGGAACCTGCGATATTTATAAGAATATATAGGTGAAATATAAGTATGAAAACAGAAATCTATGTAAGTTTTGAAGCCCAGAAGGGCATTGGGCTCTTGATTGGGATACTTAGCATTGATTTATGTCCTGCACAGTTGTCTCAGTTAAATCAATATACTATGGCATAGGACCTTCTAATTTGGATGATTGAATGTGGAAGAGAACATCCAGTCAAAAAGGGATATTCGGTAGGATTAGGAAAATAGTCGGTAGGTTTAGATAAAAGAGTGAGTATAGGATTTGGACCAAAAGTTCTTTAGCAATAGGGTTTCAGGTAGAGAGTGAATGTAAATGTCAGCACATGTGAAGAGTCAGTCACAATGATGAACTGGGTAAAATATGTAGGAAAGCAATATTTTGAAGAGGTATAAATTAATTGGGGGTACAAATAGGTGTACCTTGTGCCTATGAATATAGAGATAATGCATGAATAGACCATACTGTGAATCAATAATATAACTGGTTCGAACTTTAAATAATGGATTGAATTGATTTCTGCAAATATAGAGGAAACCTAATTTTGATATACAATCATCCATTCCAAACAGCTATGCATCTAATGGTGATATTAGATTTATGGTTTATCATGAAAAGTGTGTGAGTTTTGCTTCAAAACTGATTATGAAATTAAAAAAAAATGTGTTTGCAGAGAAGTCTCATGAAAAGACCAGTCAAGAAACCGGGAGCAATACATGTGTTCTGAAGCAGGAAATGATTAAAAGTGAAAAAATACCTATAAAGTTGTGAACTTGTGGATGAAATATATATCCTATCATGTGCAAAAACTGCAGAAATATTAATGTAGCAGTGTTGAATATAAATGAACGTCAAAATACACATCATGTCCCATAGGAATCTACTTGCATTGATGTTAAACTGGGTCAGATACTGTAGAATTATTAGGATTTGTATGCACCATTCACAGAAGTGAGTTGTCAGTACAAGGAAACAAATATGTATTTCAGGTGGATGAATATTTCCAATAATAATCTTGAGAAAAGTTGATTATATTTCCTCATGCATGAACATGAATGAATGTATGAATGTAGAGAGTGTATACAAGACACATATATTTCATGTTTTGATAAATCAGGAGAGTATATATATATATATATATATATATATATATATATATATATATATACCAAAAAAACACACAGAGAAACATAAAAAAGTAGCAATATATGCCAAATGAAATTTATAATGAAATATATAACATCTACTGATGCAAAAATATATACTTTACTGAACATGGAATTATGTATAATGTTGTTGTACTAGGAAGCTCACCCATAGGTTGAATTTTTAGTTCCAACAGCGTTTAAGAGGGGTAGTCTCTTCACACAATTTATATCTGCCGAGTCAGCAACCTCACAAAAATGTACGTGTGATACCAGGTAGGATTCTATATGTACATATAAAAATACATGTGCTGTATAGGCTACAGAGAAAGGGAGGCAGGGATTCACATATTTGTTAATTTTAAAAACACATGAAAAACTATTCCAAATAAAAATTCACTAGATTTATAACACCTACCACTTATTATGCAAAAGAAAAGTTCAAAAATACACCATGCCTCCTCTGACCTGCTTGTATTTCTATTCTATTTGGGTTATTTTTCTCCATCATATTAGGATTAGTAGTCAGAGTCTAGTAGGGTATGTGTTAGTGTCAGGGATTCAGTATTTTGAATGGAAAATAGGAAAAAGAATCCAATGTCTATCAAATATGTGCTACACAAAATATTTTCCCTCTCTCATCCAGAACAATGCCTTGACATTACCTTCGCCCCAAGTAAGACACAATTAGTGGAGAAGAGTTATAAAATCTGTGAATATATAACTGGAATGGAAAATGCTCATGAGTTCACAACCTTGGATGTGGTAGAGAAGTTTCCATAAGTAAGGGACAGGTTAAAAACTCCACAAACATGGAGCTCTGCTGACCTAAAGGACTTCTTGATAAACTGCCTCTGAGGTTGGGCACTTGAAATATATGTTGTTTTCAGGAGCTTTAGCTTCCTTTGTCGTGAGACCATCAAAGCTGGGTCTGATTCTATGTGACCTGGAGGACATGGTTTCTTATTTTCTAATGAACATGAGGCAGCAGTGGTGAATTCTCTCTTTTAAGTAAAATGTGACCAGTGCGTGCTAAGTCTCTCCCCATCTGGGCTGTGAAGCCATTTGGTCATCCTCCACTTTTTCATGGTTTTTCTTTCTCCTGCATTGGGAGTTTGGTATTTGCTTCACGAAATACAAGGAGTTCAAAAGGGACACAGTGCTGGATGGAGTTCTGCCACATGTGGTGGGTCAGGGTCTGCAGGAGAATGCACCAACCAGGCTTCTATCCCACATAGCTTTTTCCCTTGTCGATTGCAACCTGATTCTTAACATTGCCATGAAACCTCTCCATATAACAAGACGCCCTTACATATTAGTGTCTGCTGGCCTCACGATGTCTGTCACAAGCCATTTGGATGCCAATGGCAAATCCATATGGCCACATCAGAGATGTATTATGACACACATACACACCACTGCTCTAGGCACACTACTCAGCAGGCACCAACTTACTGGCATGTCTGTTCTAGATCATTTTCATGAAACACAGTCAATCAAGGCACTGTCTAGTATACTCATGATAAACAACAGGACATCCAAAGGTTCTCCAGAGACATGTTGTATAGTTGGACTTGACATTTGCATTATATAAGGTAGGAGTTATAAATCTAGTCAAATTTTAATTGAAATATTCTCCATGTGTTTTTAAACTTAACAAATATGTGAATTCTTGTTTCCCTTTTCTGTAGCCTATTCACACATGTATATTTATATGCATATATAGAATCCTACCAGGTATCACACGTACATTTTTGTGAGATGGCTGTCTTGGCAGATACAAATTGTGAGAACAGTTCACTCCTCCTAAATGCTGTTGGAAATGAAAATTCAACCTATAGGAGAGCGTCCTAGTAGAACAACATTATACATTAACTCATGTTCAGTAAAATAAATATTTTTGCATTTGTGGATGATACATATTTACTGATGAATTTCGATTGGCATTTATATTGGTACTTTTTAATGTCTGTGAGTGTTGTGTGTGTGTGTGTGTGTGTGTGTGTGTGTGTGTGTATATAGATATAGATATAAATATAGATATACTCTCCAAATTTTTCAAAATATGAAATATATGTGTCTAATATACACACTCTAAATTCATTCATGTTCATGTATGTGGATTTATAATCAACTTTTCACAAGATTATAATCAGAAATATTCATCCACCTGAAATACATATTTGTTTCCTAGTACTGAAAACTAACTTCAGTGAATGGTGCATACAAACCCTAATTATTCTACAGTAACTGACCCAGTCTAACATCAATGCAAGTAGACTCCTATGGGACATGATATGTAATTTGTCATTCATTTGTATTCGACACTGGAACATTATTGTTTCTTCAGTTTTTGCACATCACAGGATATACATTTCATCCACAAGTTCACAAATTAATAAGCATTTGTTTCAACTTTCACCACTTCTTGCTTCAGAACACATGTATTGTCAGGGTTTCTTGACAGGTCTTTTCTTGAGACTTCTTTTCAAACTCATTATTTTGAATTTCCATAATCATTTTGAAGCAAAACTCACACACTCTTCATGATAAACCAAAACACAAATATTTCCATTACATATATACCTGGTTGGAATGAATGATTGTATATCAATATACGATTTCCTTTAATTTTTCAGATATCAGTTCAATTCATTATTTAAAGTTCAAAAAAGTTATATTATTTATTCACAGTATGGTCTATTCATGCTTTTTCTCTATGTTCCTAGAAACAGGGTACACCTCTTTGTACCCCCGATTCTCATTTTACATCTTCAATATATTGCTCCCAGAAATGTTGAAAGAAATACTCATGTCACCTCATTATCACAGTAATATTCTGGACAAAAAATGGAAAGGTCACACTTATGATTGTACCAAAGCCTAAATGGAAAGTGAACATGGATTTCTAAAAACATCCATGTCCAGGTTGCCTAATGCTGTCAATTGTCAATCCTATTGGTGACTACATATTTGTTTTTATCCTAATTTATATATTCAAACTCAACCCTGTTGAAAATGTCTAATTCTATCACTCACTTTATACTTTGCCTGATTTCGTAATGTTTCTATTGAAATCTGCTTTTCTACATATTTTCCCCAGTTCAACATAGTGACTGACTCTTCATATGTGCTGACATTTACATTCACTCAACAACCGAAAGTCTATTGCTAAAGAACTTTTGGTCCAAATCCTATACTCACTCTTCTTCCTAAACCTACCGACTATCTTCCTAATCCTACTGAATATCCCTTTTTGACTGGATGTTCTCTTCTAAATTCAATCATCCAATGTACAAAGTCCTATGCCATTGTATATCGAATTATCTGAGGCATCTTTGCAGAACATCATTCAAAGCTATGTATCCCAATCAAGGGCAAAACCCCTCTGGGCTTCAAATCACACCTAGATTTCTGTTTTCCTACTTATATTTCACCTCTATATTCTTGTAAATATTGCAGGTTCCCAATACCATTATTCATCACACAGAATCACTCATAACCCAAATCAAACCTGTTTTTAACCCCAAGTATACACTGTTCCCTCAATCATTTTACAGAAGAGCAGGGACAGAGTGGTTCTTAAAATACAGGAAAGTTGGGGACCTTCCACCTGATGAGAACCTCAAATGTCCATGCACAAATGATACCTGGAGAAGTTGTAGGCAGGTATGAAGCACCTGAGAGAGCAAAAGTCATCTTCCATGGCAAACAACCTGGTCAGGATGAAGGGATGTGTCTGAATCTGCCTCTCTCTCTTCTTATTGTACAGAAGATGGACCAAACCAGGGCTGAGTGGAGAGCTGTTCCCGGGTACCAATGGTGATATACATTCTACCTTATGAAAGTGTCACAGGAAGTAGGGGCAACCTCCATCTTATGTAACCCTTGGAAGCAACTGTTAGGACAAAGTGGTTGCCAAGGCAGTGACCTCATTCAGTTCCAAAGAATGTGACATACCTCATTTCCTTGGTGATGGAACTCTCTGAACTTGGTATCCAAGAAGCCAGGCACCCAGAGGCAGTCCCAGTCCCAGTCCCAGTGGGCTCACTTGTTTGGATTTACCAAGGACAGAGTCAGTTTTCTTGGTACCTAATAATGTGAGGATGGCCAAATGCCAGGAGAGCTCTGAAGATGGACCTTTCCTGAGAAAACAGGTAGTGGCTAACCACTTTTTCCTGACATCTTCACAGAGTTGGTCAAGGAAACAAGATCTGAGAGAAGACAGGCCATTTCGGGGGAACATAGTATGGCCCACCAGTCAGAGGACACTCCGGATAGTCACAGATCTACTTGGGGGAAGGAGGTGCCTTTGTGGGAGTGGGTGTTTGTTTGTTGTTTTGTCTCATGTTCTGAGAATAGATAGAAAAGGCGGTTTGTTTGGTTTGGAGTGGACAGTTTCTAGTAAGTCATTTGACACGGCGAGTGTTTCTCTTTCTGTGTATCCCACTGTGTCCGTTGTTGTAGACATTAGAAAAGAGAATGCATTAATGGATGTGTCCTGTCTAGTATAAATCTTCCCATGCCCAATATATGAATGGACTGCAGCTTGTCTTATCGATGTGCAACACCTGCTATCTTTCTAAGTTGTAGTTTTCTTCCTGAATTCTGGCCACTCTCCAGAACAGACTCATGGATTTGTGTCCAAAATATGTACCACCTCCAAGCTCTGTGACATGGCCATGTACTGGATAGCTGAAGAGAATGGCGAGCATCTCAGAAAACTCAGATATCAGTGTGACCAGGAAAGTCTCAGTGCAGAAACCCTGCTTTGGGCCTTTTGCTTACTTATTGTTGTGTTGCACTGAATGTCAGGAAGGTCTTTGCCTCAGGCCACCCCTTTGTGAAGCCTGAGGAAAACAGTTTTCAAATGGAAATGAATGGGCCTCACCTGTGGCTCTTTGCTTAATTGCTTGGAAAGGGATGTGTCTTTATCAGCCTCTTGGGCCTGTGTGTGGCTGTGACTTAGATTCTCAGCACCTGATGGATCTTAAGAATGATCCCATGTGAGCTTTCAAAACCAAAATGGCAAAAAATTTCATTCATTGTGGATGAAGTCTCTTGCCTTCCTCTGTTAGGTTCCTGCACTCCATCAAATGACAATAGGGATTCTTTGGGTCAAATGAGTTCTTCAAAGCCCTGCAGAGGTGCTTGTGTTTTCGCATGACTCTAAATCACCTAAAGAATCGATACCTAAAATCCGTAGGCCTCAAATTGGAGAAACACAGAAGTATTAACGACAGGCTTATTTGTTAACTCCTGGTTCACAGAAACGGTGTCCAGGCTACCCTGACTTTAGACAAATGAGGGGCAAACGAGCTGATTTTGGACACTGTCTTGGGCTGCGCGCCTCATGGAAACCTCCAGCCAGAGGTTAAGATGATTGACTATATGAAATAAGATGAGGGCCATGTGGGAGTGTTTTGGTTTTAATTTTGGTCATTTGTGTGGCATTGAAAAAAATGACTGGTTCCACGTGGGCTTGAACTCTGGTGTGATTCCCTTAGAGACTGGGTTTTGGAACTGAACTCAGAGAAGCATTGCCATTAATTTTGTTGGGATTTTAAGAGGCCACGCATGAAAGTCGCTCTTGGAAACTGAGACCTAGGCCCCGGGTGGATTTCCACAGAGGCCTGGGAATCTCAGCAAGGATATCACATGATTTTATTCTTAAAGAAATGGAAGCCATAGCTGAGAGTCAAAACACACATTGACCTCACATTGTAGACCTCAATGGGCCTGGCCTAATGTGACCTTTTGTCCACTCTTTGGGAAGCCATGCCTGTGAGAGTTCTAAAGAGATTTCATTGAAATGAGCTTCCTCACCATTTAATGTTTGCTGAATGAACTGAAACCCACAGTGCCTCCAACTTCATGCTTGAAAAATGGCTAGATAAATACCATGAAATTTTTGAAATTCCTATGACCAGGTGGCACTGGAGAAACATTGGATGTCCTGTTGCTGATCATGAGTATACCAGACAGTGCCTTGATTTACTGAGTTTCATAAAAATGGTGTAGAACAGAGATGCCAGAAATTTGGAGCCTGCTGAGTAGTGGGTCTAGAGCAGTGGTGGGGAGGTGTTTGATGAAACATCCGTGGTAGGGCCATGTGGATCTACCATTGGATTCCAAATGGCTTGTAACTGACATGGTGCAGCCAACAGACCCTTATATGTAAAGGCATCTTGTTATATGGAGAGTTTTCAGAGGAAAATTAAGAATCAGGTTGATATGGACAAGGGGGCAATGGGGTAAGCTGTGAGAGATAGGAGCCTAGTTGGTGCATTCTCTTGCAGACCCTGACCCACCACACGTGACAGAACTCCCTCCAGCACTGTGTCCCAGTTTAGCTCCTAGTATTTCGTGAAACAAATACCAAACACACAGTGCAGCAGCAAAAACACCACAAAAAGTGGAAGAGGACCAAATGGCTTCACAGTCCACACGGGGAGACACTTAGTCCCCAGTGGCCTCAGTTTACCTACAAAGAGAGGATTCAGCACTGCTTCATCTTGTTCATTGGAAAATAAGAAACCATGTCCTCCAGGTCACATAGATGCAGACCCAGCTTTGATGGTCTCACTACAGAGGAAGCCAAATCTCCTGAAAACAACATATATTTCAAGTGTGGAAGCTCAGAGGCAGTTTCTCAAAAAGTTTTTAGGCCAGCAGAGCTCCATGTTTGTGGAGTGTTTACCCTGTCCCTTAGTTTTGGAAACTCCTCTACAATCTCCAAGGTTGTGAACTCCTGAGCATTTTCCATTCCAGATATGTATTCACTGATTTTGTAACTCTTCTCCTCTAATTGTGTCTTACTTGGGGTGAAGGTGATGTCAAGGCATTGTTCTGGATGAGAGCGGGAGGATATTTGTGCAGCATATATTTACATACACATTGGATTCATTTTCCAATTTTCCATTCGAAATACTGAATCCCTGACACTAACCCATACCTAGTAGACTCAGACTATTCATCCTAATATAATGGAGAAAATTAAACCAACACATTAGAAATACAAGTACTTCAGAGGAGACATGTTGTATAGTTGGACTTGACATTTGCATTATATAAGGTAGGAGTTATAAGTCTAGTCAAATTTATTTGAAATATTCTCCATGTGTTTTAAACTTAACAAATATGTGAATTCTTGTTTCCTTTTTCTGTAGTCTATTCACACATGTATATTTATATGCATATATAGAATCCTACCAGGTATCACACGTACATTTTTGTGAGGTGGCTGTCTTGGCAGATACAAATTGTGAGAAGAGTTCACTCCTCCTAAATGCTGTTGGAAATGAAAATTCAACTTATAGGAGAGCGTCCTAGTAGAACAACATTATACATTAACTCATGTTCAGTAAAATAAATATTTTTGCATTTGTGGATGATACATATTTACTGATGAATTTCGATTGGCATTTATATTGGTACTTTTTAATGTCTGTGAGTTGTGTGTGTGTGTGTGTGTGTTTGTGTGTGTGTGTGTGTGTATAGATATAGATATAGATATAGATATACTCTCCAAATTTTTCAAAATATGAAATATATGTGTCTAATATACACTCTCTAAATTCATTCATGTTCATGTATGTGGATTTATAATCCACTTTTCACAAGATTATAATCAGAAATATTCATCCACCTGAAATACATATTTGTTTCCTAGTACTGAAAACTAACTTCAGTGAATGGTGCATACAAATCCTAATTATTCTACAGTAACTGACCCAGTCTAACATCAAAGCAAGTAGACTCCTATGGGACATGATATGTAATTTGTCATTCATTTGTATTCGACACTGGTACATTATTGTTTCTTCAGTTTTTTCACATCACAGGATATACATTTCATCCACAAGTTCACAAATTAATAAGCATTTGTTTCAACTTTCACCACTTCTTGCTTCAGAACACATGTATTGTCAGGGTTTCTTGACTGGTCTTTTCGTGAGACTTCTTTCCAAACACATTATTTTGAATTTCCATAATCATTTTGAAGCAAAACTCACACACCCTTCATGATAAACCAAAACACTAATATTTCCATTACATGTATACCTGGTTGGAATGAATGATTGTATATCAATATACGATATCCTTTAATTTTTCAGATATCAGTTCAATTCATTATTTAAAGTTCAAAAAAGTTATATTATTTATTCACAGTATGGTCTATTCATGCTTTTTCTCTATGTTCCTAGAAACAGGGTACACCTCTTTGTACCCCCGATTCTCATTTTACATCTTCAATATATTGCTCCCAGAAATGTTGAAAGAAATACTCATGTCACCTCATTATCACAGTAATATTCTGGACAAAAAATGGAAAGGTCACACTTATGATTGTACCAAAGCCTAAATGGAAAGTGAACATGGATTTCTAAAAACATCCATGTCCAGGTTGCCTAATGCTGTCAATTGTCAATCCTATTGGTGACTACATATTTGTTTTTATCCTAATTTATATATTCAAACTCAACCCTGTTGAAAATGTCTAATTCTATCACTCACTTTATACTTTGCCTGATTTCGTAATGTTTCTATTGAAATCTGCTTTTCTACATATTTTCCCCAGTTCAACATAGTGACTGACTCTTCATATGTGCTGACATTTACATTCACTCAACAACCGAAAGTCTATTGCTAAAGAACTTTTGGTCCAAATCCTATACTCACTCTTCTTCCTAAACCTACCGACTATCTTCCTAATCCTACTGAATATCCCTTTTTGACTGGATGTTCTCTTCTAAATTCAATCATCCAATGTACAAGGTCCTATGCCATTGTATATCGAATTATCTGAGGCATCTTTGCAGAACATCATTCAAAGCTAAGTATCCCAATCAAGGGCAAAACCCCTCTGGGCTTCAAATCACACCTAGATTTCTGTTTTCCTACTTATATTTCACCTCTATATTCTTGTAAATATTGCAGGTTCCCAATACCATTATTCATCACACAGAATCACTCGTAACCCAAATCAAACCTGTTTTTAACCCCAAGTATACACTGTTCCCTCAATCATTTTACAGAAGAGCAGGGACAGAGTGGTTCTTACAATACAGGAAAGTTGGGGACCTTCCACCTGATGAGAACCTCAAATGTCCATGCACAAATGATACCTGGAGAAGTTGTAGGCAGGTATGAAGCACCTGAGAGAGCAAAAGTCATCTTCCATGGCAAACAACCTGGTCAGGATGAAGGGATGTGTCTGAATCTGCCTCTCTCTCTTCTTATTGTACAGAAGATGGACCAAACCAGGGCTGAGTGGAGAGCTGTTCCCGGGTACCAATGGTGATATACATTCTACCTTATGAAAGTGTCACAGGAAGTAGGGGCAACCTCCATCTTATGTAACCCTTGGAAGCAACTGTTAGGACAAAGTGGTTGCCAAGGCAGTGACCTCATTCAGTTCCAAAGAATGTGACATACCTCATTTCCTTGGTGATGGAACTCTCTGAACTTGGTATCCAAGAAGCCAGGCACCCAGAGGCAGTCCCAGTCCCAGTCCCAGTGGGCTCACTTGTTTGGATTTACCAAGGACAGAGTCAGTTTTCTTGGTACCTAATAATGTGAGGATGGCCAAATGCCAGGAGAGCTCTGAAGATGGACCTTTCCTGAGAAAACAGGTAGTGGCTAACCACTTTTTCCTGACATCTTCACAGAGTTGGTTCAGGAAACAAGATCTGAGAGAAGACAGGCCATTTCGGGGGAACATAGTATGGCCCACCAGTCAGAGGACACTCCGGATAGTCACAGACCTACTTGGGGGAAGGAGGTGCCTTTGTGGGAGTGGGTGTTTGTTTGTTGTTTTGTCTCATGTTCTGAGAATAGATAGAAAAGGCGGTTTGTTTGGTTTGGAGTGGACAGTTTCTAGTAAGTCATTTGACACGGCGAGTGTTTCTCTTTCTGTGTATCCCACTGTGTCCGTTGTTGTAGACATTAGAAAAGAGAATGCATTAATGGATGTGTCCTGTCTAGTATAAATCTTCCCATGCCCAATATATGAATGGACTGCAGCTTGTCTTATCGATGTGCAACACCTGCTATCTTTCTAAGTTGTAGTTTTCTTCCTGAATTCTGGCCACTCTCCAGAACAGACTCATGGATTTGTGTCCAAAATATGTACCACCTCCAAGCTCTGTGACATGGCCATGTACTGGATAGCTGAAGAGAATGGCGAGCATCTCAGAAAACTCAGATATCAGTGTGACCAGGAAAGTCTCAGTGCAGAAACCCTGCTTTGGGCCTTTTGCTTACTTATTGTTGTGTTGCACTGAATGTCAGGAAGGTCTTTGCCTCAGGCCACCCCTTTGTGAAGCCTGAGGAAAACAGTTTTCAAATGGAAATGAATGGGCCTCACCTGTGGCTCTTTGCTTAATTGCTTGGAAAGGGATGTGTCTTTATCAGCCTCTTGGGCCTGTGTGTGGCTGTGACTTAGATTCTCAGCACCTGATGGATCTTAAGAATGATCCCATGTGAGCTTTCAAAACCAAAATGGCAAAAAATTTCATTCATTGTGGATGAAGTCTCTTGCCTTCCTCTGTTAGGTTCCTGCACTCCATCAAATGACAATAGGGATTCTTTGGGTCAAATGAGTTCTTCAAAGACCTGCAGAGGTGCTTGTGTTTTCGCATGACTCTAAATCACCTAAAGAATCGATACCTAAAATCTGTAGGACTCAAATTGGAGAAACACAGAAGTATTAACGACAGGCTTATTTGTTCACTCCTGGTTCACAGAAACGGTGTCCAGGCTACCCTGACTTTAGACAAATGAGGGGCAAACGAGCTGATTTTGGACACTGTCTTGGGCTGCGCCCCTCATGGAAACCTCCAGCCAGAGGTTAAGATGATTGACTATATGAAATAAGATGAGGGCCATGTGGGAGTGTTTTGGTTTTAATTTTGGTCATTTGTGTGGCATTGGAAAAAATGACTGGGTCCACGTGGGCTTGAACTCTAGTGTGATTCCCCTTAGAGACTGTGTTTTGGAACTGAACTCAGAGAAGCATTGACATGAATTTTGTTGGGATTTTAAGAGGCCACGCATGAAAGTCGCTCTTGGAAACTGAGACCTAGGCCCCGGGTGGATTTCCACAGAGGCCTGGGAATCTCAGCAAGGATATCACATGATTTTATTCTTAAAGAAATGGAAGCCATAGTTGAGAGTCAAAACACACATGGACCTCACATTGTAGACCTCAATGGGCCTGGCCTAATGTGACCTTTTGTCCACTCTTTGGGAAGCCATGCCTGTGAGAGTTCTCCAGAGATTTCATTGAAATGAGCTTCCTCACCATTTAATGTTTCCTGAATGAACTGAAACCCACAGTGCCTCCAACTTCATGCTTGAAAAATGGCTAGATAAATACCATGAAATTTTTGAAATTCCTATGACAAGGTGGCACTGGAGAAACATTGGATGTCCTGTTGCTGATCATGAGTATACCAGACAGTGCCTTGATTTACTGAGTTTCATGAAAATGGTGTAGAACAGAGATGCCAGAAATTTGGAGCCTGCTGAGTAGTGGGTCTAGAGCAGTGGTGGGGAGGTGTTTGATAAAACATCCGTGGTAGGGCCATGTGGATCTACCATTGGATTCCAAATGGCTTGTAACTGACATGGTGCAGCCAACAGACCCTTATATGTAAAGGCATCTTGTTATATGGATAGTTTTCAGAGGAAAATTAAGAATCAGGTTGATATGGACAAGGGGGCAATGGGGCAAGCTGTGAGAGATAGGAACCTAGTTGGTGCATTCTCTTGCAGACCCTGACCCACCACACGTGACAGAACTCCCTCCAGCACTGTGTCCCAGTTTAGCTCCTAGTATTTCGTGAAACAAATACCAAACTCACAGTGCAGCAGCAAAAACACCACAAAAAGTGGAAGAGGACAAAATGGCTTCACAGTCCACACGGGGAGACACTTAGTCCCCAGTGGCCTCAGTTTACCTACAAAGAGAGGATTCAGCACTGCTTCATCTTGTTCATTGGAAAATAAGAAACCATGTCCTCCAGGTCACATAGATGCAGACCCAGCTTTGATGGTCTCACTACAGAGGAAGCCAAATCTCCTGAAAACAACATATATTTCAAGTGTGGAAGCTCAGAGGCAGTTTCTCAAAAAGTTTTTAGGCCAGCAGAGCTCCATGTTTGTGGAGTGTTTACCCTGTCCCTTAGTTTTGGAAACTCTTCTACCACCTCCAAGGTTGTGAACTCCTGAGCATTTTCCATTCCAGATATGTATTCACTGATTTTGTAACTCTTCTCCTCTAATTGTGTCTTACTTGGGGTGAAGGTAATGTCAAGGCATTGTTCTGGATGAGAGCGGAAGGATATTTGTGCAGCATATATTTACATACACATTGGATTCATTTTCCAATTTTCCATTCGAAATACTGAATCCCTGACACTAACCCATACCTAGTAGACTCAGACTATTCATCCTAATATAATGGAGAAAATTAACACAACACATTAGAAATACAAGTACTTCAGATGAGACATGTTGTATAGTTGGACTTGACATTTGCATTATATAAGGTAAGAGTTATAAATCTAGTCAAATTTATTTGAAATATTCTCCATGTGTTTTAAACTTAACAAATATGTGAATTCTTGTTTCCTTTTTCTGTAGTCTATTCACACATGTATATTTATATGCATATATAGAATCCTACCAGGTATCACACGTACATTTTTGTGAGGTGGCTGTCTTGGCAGACACAAATTGTGAGAAGTGTTCACTCCTCCTAAATGCTGTTGGAAATGAAAATTCAACTTATAGGAGAGCGTCCTAGTAGAACAACATTATACATTAACTCATGTTCAGTAAAATAAATATTTTTGCATTTGTGGATGATACATATTTACTGATGAATTTCGATTGGCATTTATATTGGTACTTTTTAATGTCTGTTTTGCTTGTGTGTGTGTGCGTGTGTGTGTGTGTGTGTGTGTATATAGATATAGATATAGATATAGATATACTCTCCAAATTTTTCAAAATATGAAATATATGTGTCTAATATACACTCTCTAAATTCATTCATGTTCATGTATGTGGATTTATAATCCACTTTTCACAAGATGATAATCAGAAATATTCATCCACCTGAAATACATATTTGTTTCCTAGTACTGAAAAATAACTTCAGTGAATGGTGCATACAAATCCTAATTTTTCTACAGTAACTGACCCAGTCTAACATCAAAGCAAGTAGACTCCTATGGGACATGATATGTAATTTGTCATTCATTTGTATTCGACACTGGTACATTATTGTTTCTTCAGTTTTTGCACATCACAGGATATACATTTCATCCACAAGTTCACAAATTAATAAGCATTTGTTTCAACTTTCACCACTTCTTGCTTCAGAACACATGTATTGTCAGGGTTTCTTGACTGGTCTTTTCATGAGACTTCTTTCCAAACACATTATTTTGAATTTCCATAATCATTTTGAAGCAAAACTCACACACCCTTCATGATAAACCAAAACACAAATATTTCCATTACATATATACCTGGTTGGAATGAATGATTGTATATCAATATACGATTTCCTTTAATTTTTCAGATATCAGTTCAATTCATTATTTAAAGTTCAAAAAAGTTATATTATTTATTCACAGTATGGTCTATTCATGCTTTTTCTCTATGTTCCTAGAAACAGGGTACACCTCTTTGTACCCCCGATTCTCATTTTACATCTTCAATATATTGCTCCCAGAAATGTTGAAAGAAATACTCATGTCACCTCATTATCACAGTAATATTCTGGACAAAAAATGGAAAGGTCACACTTATGATTGTACCAAAGCCTAAATGGAAAGTGAACATGGATTTCTAAAAACATCCATGTCCAGGTTGCCTAATGCTGTCAATTGTCAATCCTATTGGTGACTACATATTTGTTTTTTTCCTAATTTATATATTCAAACTCAACCATGTTGAAAATGTCTAATTCTATCACTCACTTTATACTTTGCCTGATTTCGTAATGTTTCTATTGATATCTGCTTTTCTACATATTTTCCCCAGTTTAACATAGTGACTGACTCTTCATATGTGCTGACATTTACATTCACTCAACAACCGAAAGTCTATTGCTAAAGAACTTTTCGTCCAAATCCTATACTCACTCTTCTTCCTAAACCTACCGACTATCTTCCTAATCCTACTGAATATCCCTTTTTGACTGGATGTTCTCTTCTAAATTCAATCATCCAATGTACAAGGTCCTATGCCATTGTATATCGAATTATCTGAGGCATCTTTGCAGAACATCATTCAAAGCTAAGTATCCCAATCAAGGGCAAAACCCCTCTGGGCTTCAAATCATACCTAGATTTCTGTTTTCCTACTTACATTTCACCTCTATATTCTTGTAAATATTGCAGGTTCCGAATACCATTATTCATCACACAGAATCACTCGTAACCCAAATCAAACCTGTTTTTAACCCCAAGTATACACTGTTCCCTCAATCATTTTACAGAAGAGCAGGGACAGAGTGGTTCTTACAATACAGGAAAGTTGGGGAACTTCCACCTGATGAGAACCTCAAATGTCCATGCACAAATGATACCTGGAGAAGTTGTAGGCAGGTATGAAGCACCTGAGAGAGCAAAAGTCATCTTCCATGGCAAACAACCTGGTCAGGATGAAGGGATGTGTCTGAATCTGCCTCTCTCTCTTCTTATTGTACAGAAGATGGACCAAACCAGGGCTGAGTGGAGAGCTGTTCTCGGGTGCCAATGGTGATATACATTCTACCTTATGAAAGTGTCACAGGAAGTAGGGGCAACCTCCATCTTATGTAACCCTTGGAAGCAACTGTTAGGACAAAGTGGTTGCCAAGGCAGTGACCTCATTCAGTTCCAAAGAATGTGACATACCTCATTTCCTTGGTGATGGAACTCTCTGAACTTGGTATCCAAGAAGCCAGGCACCCAGAGGCAGTCCCAGTCCCAGTCCCAGTGGGCTCACTTGTTTGGATTTACCAAGGACAGAGTCAGTTTTCTTGGTACCTAATAATGTGAGGATGGCCAAATGCCAGGAGAGCTCTGAAGATGGACCTTTCCTGAGAAAACAGGTAGTGGCTAACCACTTTTTCCTGACATCTTCACAGAGTTGGTCAAGGAAACAAGATCTGAGAGAAGACAGGCCATTTCGGGGGAACATAGTATGGCCCACCAGTCAGAGGACACTCCGGATAGTCACAGACCTACTTGGGGGAAGGAGGTGCCTTTGTGGGAGTGGGTGTTTGTTTGTTGTTTTGTCTCATGTTCTGAGAATAGATAGAAAAGGCGGTTTGTTTGGTTTGGAGTGGACAGTTTCTAGTAAGTCATTTGACACGGCGAGTGTTTCTCTTTCTGTGTATCCCACTGTGTCCGTTGTTGTAGACATTAGAAAAGAGAATGCATTAATGGATGTGTCCTGTCTAGTATAAATCTTCCCATGCCCAATATATGAATGGACTGCAGCTTGTCTTATCGATGTGCAACACCTGCTATCTTTCTAAGTTGTTGCTTTCTTCCTGAATTCTGGCCACTCTCCAGTATAGGCTCATGGATTTGTGTCCAAAATATGTACCACCTCCAAGCTCTGTGACATGGCCATGTACTGGATAGCTGAAGAGAATGGCGAGCATCTCAGAAAACTCAGATATCAGTGTGACCAGGAAAGTCTCAGTGCAGAAACCCTGCTTTGGGCCTTTTGCTTACTTATTGTTGTGTTGCAATGAATGTCAGGAAGGTCTTTGCCTCAGGCCACCCCTTTGTGAAGCCTGAGGAAAACAGTTTTCAAATGGAAATGAATGGGCCTCACCTGTGGCTCTTTGCTTAATTGCTTGGAAAGGGATGTGTCTTTATCAGCCTCTTGGGCCTGTGTGTGGCTGTGACTTAGATTCTCAGCACCTGATGGATCTTAAGAATGATCCCATGTGAGCTTTCAAAACCAAAATGGCGAAAAATTTTATTCATTGTGGATGAAGTCTCTTGCCTTCCTCTGTTAGGTTCCTGCACTCCATCAAATGACAATAGGGATTCTTTGGGTCAAATGAGTTCTTCAAAGCCCTGCAGAGGTGCTTGTGTTTTCGCATGACTCTAAATCACCTAAAGAATCGATACCTAAAATCCGTAGGCCTCAAATTGGAGAAACACAGAAGTATTAACGACAGGCTTATTTGTTAACTCCTGGTTCACAGAAACGGTGTCCAGGCTACCCTGACTTTAGACAAATGAGGGGCAAACGAGCTGATTTTGGACACTGTCTTGGGCTGCGCCCCTCATGGAAACCTCCAGCCAGAGGTTAAGATGATTGACTATATGAAATAAGATGAGGGCCATGTGGGAGTGTTTTGGTTTTAATTTTGGTCATTTGTGTGGCATTGGAAAAAATGACTGGTTCCACGTGGGCTTGAACTCTGGTGTGATTCCCTTAGAGACTGGGTTTTGGAACTGAACTCAGAGAAGCATTGCCATTAATTTTGTTGGGATTTTAAGAGGCCACGCATGAAAGTCGCTCTTGGAAACTGAGACCTAGGCCCCGGGTGGATTTCCACAGAGGCCTGGGAATCTCAGCAAGGATATCACATGATTTTATTCTTAAAGAAATGGAAGCCATAGCTGAGAGTCAAAACACACATTGACCTCACATTGTAGACCTCAATGAGCCTGGCCTAATGTGACCTTTTGTCCACTCTTTGGGAAGCCATGCCTCTGAGAGTTCTAAAGAGATTTCATTGAAATGAGCTTCCTCACCATTTAATGTTTGCTGAATGAACTGAAACCCACAGTGCCTCCAACTTCATGCTTGAAAAATGGCTAGATAAATACCATGAAATTTTTGAAATTCCTATGACCAGGTGGCACTGGAGAAACATTGGATGTCCTGTTGCTGATCATGAGTATACCAGACAGTGCCTTGATTTACTGAGTTTCATAAAAATGGTGTAGAACAGAGATGCCAGAAATTTGGAGCCAGCTGAGTAGTGGGTCTAGAGCAGTGGTGGGGAGGTGTTTGATAAAACATCCGTGGTAGGGCCATGTGGATCTACCATTGGATTCCAAATGGCTTGTAACTGACATGGTGCAGCCAACAGACCCTTATATGTAAAGGCATCTTGTTATATGGAGAGTTTTCAGAGGAAAATTAAGAATCAGGTTGATATGGACAAGGGGGCAATGGGGTAAGCTTTGAGAGATAGGAGCCTAGTTGGTGCATTCTCTTGCAGACCCTGACCCACCACACGTGACAGAACTCCCTCCAGCACTGTGTCCCAGTTTAGCTCCTAGTATTTCGTGAAACAAATACCAAACACACAGTACAGCAGCAAAAACACCACAAAAAGTGGAAGAGGACCAAATGGCTTCACAGTCCACACGGGGAGACACTTAGTCCCCAGTGGCCTCAGTTTACCTACAAAGAGAGGATTCAGCACTGCTTCATCTTGTTCATTGGAAAATAAGAAACCATGTCCTCCAGGTCACATAGATGCAGACCCAGCTTTGATGGTCTCACTACAGAGGAAGCCAAATGTCCTGAAAACAACATATATTTCAAGTGTGGAAGCTCAGAGGCAGTTTCTCAAAAAGTTTTTAGGCCAGCAGAGCTCCATGTTTGTGGAGTGTTTACCCTGTCCCTTAGTTTTGGAAACTCCTCTACAATCTCCAAGGTTGTGAACTCCTGAGCATTTTCCATTCCAGATATGTATTCACTGATTTTGTAACTCTTCTCCTCTAATTGTGTCTTACTTGGGGTGAAGGTGATGTCAAGGCATTTTTCTGGATGAGAGCGGGAGGATATTTGTGCAGCATATATTTACATACACATTGGATTCATTTTCCAATTTTCCATTCGAAATACTGAATCCCTGACACTAACCCATACCTAGTAGACTCAGACTATTCATCCTAATATAATGGAGAAAATTAAACCAACACATTAGAAATACAAGTACTTCAGAGGAGACATGTTGTATAGTTGGACTTGACATTTGCATTATATAAGGTAGGAGTTATAAGTCTAGTCAAATTTATTTGAAATATTCTCCATGTGTTTTAAACTTAACAAATATGTGAATTCTTGTTTCCTTTTTCTGTAGTCTATTCACACATGTATATTTATATGCATATATAGAATCCTACCAGGTATCACACGTACATTTTTGTGAGGTGGCTGTCTTGGCAGATACAAATTGTGAGAAGAGTTCACTCCTCCTAAATGCTGTTGGAAATGAAAATTCAACTTATAGGAGAGCGTCCTAGTAGAACAACATTATACATTAACTCATGTTCAGTAAAATAAATATTTTTGCATTTGTGGATGATACATATTTACTGATGAATTTCGATTGGCATTTATATTGGTACTTTTTAATGTCTGTGAGTTGTGTGTGTGTGTGTGTGTGTTTGTGTGTGTGTGTGTGTGTATAGATATAGATATAGATATAGATATACTCTCCAAATTTTTCAAAATATGAAATATATGTGTCTAATATACACTCTCTAAATTCATTCATGTTCATGTATGTGGATTTATAATCCACTTTTCACAAGATTATAATCAGAAATATTCATCCACCTGAAATACATATTTGTTTCCTAGTACTGAAAACTAACTTCAGTGAATGGTGCATACAAATCCTAATTATTCTACAGTAACTGACCCAGTCTAACATCAAAGCAAGTAGACTCCTATGGGACATGATATGTAATTTGTCATTCATTTGTATTCGACACTGGTACATTATTGTTTCTTCAGTTTTTTCACATCACAGGATATACATTTCATCCACAAGTTCACAAATTAATAAGCATTTGTTTCAACTTTCACCACTTCTTGCTTCAGAACACATGTATTGTCAGGGTTTCTTGACTGGTCTTTTCGTGAGACTTCTTTCCAAACACATTATTTTGAATTTCCATAATCATTTTGAAGCAAAACTCACACACCCTTCATGATAAACCAAAACACTAATATTTCCATTACATGTATACCTGGTTGGAATGAATGATTGTATATCAATATACGATATCCTTTAATTTTTCAGATATCAGTTCAATTCATTATTTAAAGTTCAAAAAAGTTATATTATTTATTCACAGTATGGTCTATTCATGCTTTTTCTCTATGTTCCTAGAAACAGGGTACACCTCTTTGTACCCCCGATTCTCATTTTACATCTTCAATATATTGCTCCCAGAAATGTTGAAAGAAATACTCATGTCACCTCATTATCACAGTAATATTCTGGACAAAAAATGGAAAGGTCACACTTATGATTGTACCAAAGCCTAAATGGAAAGTGAACATGGATTTCTAAAAACATCCATGTCCAGGTTGCCTAATGCTGTCAATTGTCAATCCTATTGGTGACTACATATTTGTTTTTATCCTAATTTATATATTCAAACTCAACCCTGTTGAAAATGTCTAATTCTATCACTCACTTTATACTTTGCCTGATTTCGTAATGTTTCTATTGAAATCTGCTTTTCTACATATTTTCCCCAGTTCAACATAGTGACTGACTCTTCATATGTGCTGACATTTACATTCACTCAACAACCGAAAGTCTATTGCTAAAGAACTTTTGGTCCAAATCCTATACTCACTCTTCTTCCTAAACCTACCGACTATCTTCCTAATCCTACTGAATATCCCTTTTTGACTGGATGTTCTCTTCTAAATTCAATCATCCAATGTACAAGGTCCTATGCCATTGTATATCGAATTATCTGAGGCATTTTTGCAGAACATCATTCAAAGCTAAGTATCCCAATCAAGGGCAAAACCCCTCTGGGCTTCAAATCACACCTAGATTTCTGTTTTCCTACTTATATTTCACCTCTATATTCTTGTAAATATTGCAGGTTCCCAATACCATTATTCATCACACAGAATCACTCGTAACCCAAATCAAACCTGTTTTTAACCCCAAGTATACACTGTTCCCTCAATCATTTTACAGAAGAGCAGGGACAGAGTGGTTCTTACAATACAGGAAAGTTGGGGACCTTCCACCTGATGAGAACCTCAAATGTCCATGCACAAATGATACCTGGAGAAGTTGTAGGCAGGTATGAAGCACCTGAGAGAGCAAAAGTCATCTTCCATGGCAAACAACCTGGTCAGGATGAAGGGATGTGTCTGAATCTGCCTCTCTCTCTTCTTATTGTACAGAAGATGGACCAAACCAGGGCTGAGTGGAGAGCTGTTCCCGGGTACCAATGGTGATATACATTCTACCTTATGAAAGTGTCACAGGAAGTAGGGGCAACCTCCATCTTATGTAACCCTTGGAAGCAACTGTTAGGACAAAGTGGTTGCCAAGGCAGTGACCTCATTCAGTTCCAAAGAATGTGACATACCTCATTTCCTTGGTGATGGAACTCTCTGAACTTGGTATCCAAGAAGCCAGGCACCCAGAGGCAGTCCCAGTCCCAGTCCCAGTGGGCTCACTTGTTTGGATTTACCAAGGACAGAGTCAGTTTTCTTGGTACCTAATAATGTGAGGATGGCCAAATGCCAGGAGAGCTCTGAAGATGGACCTTTCCTGAGAAAACAGGTAGTGGCTAACCACTTTTTCCTGACATCTTCACAGAGTTGGTCAAGGAAACAAGATCTGAGAGAAGACAGGCCATTTCGGGGGAACATAGTATGGCCCACCAGTCAGAGGACACTCCGGATAGTCACAGACCTACTTGGGGGAAGGAGGTGCCTTTGTGGGAGTGGGTGTTTGTTTGTTGTTTTGTCTCATGTTCTGAGAATAGATAGAAAAGGCGGTTTGTTTGGTTTGGAGTGGACAGTTTCTAGTAAGTCATTTGACACGGCGAGTGTTTCTCTTTCTGTGTATCCCACTGTGTCCGTTGTTGTAGACATTAGAAAAGAGAATGCATTAATGGATGTGTCCTGTCTAGTATAAATCTTCCCATGCCCAATATATGAATGGACTGCAGCTTGTCTTATCGATGTGCAACACCTGCTATCTTTCTAAGTTGTAGTTTTCTTCCTGAATTCTGGCCACTCTCCAGAACAGACTCATGGATTTGTGTCCAAAATATGTACCACCTCCAAGCTCTGTGACATGGCCGTGTACTGGATAGCTGAAGAGAATGGCGAGCATCTCAGAAAACTCAGATATCAGTGTGACCAGGAAAGTCTCAGTGCAGAAACCCTGCTTTGGGCCTTTTGCTTACTTATTGTTGTGTTGCACTGAATGTCAGGAAGGTCTTTGCCTCAGGCCACCCCTTTGTGAAGCCTGAGGAAAACAGTTTTCAGATGGAAATGAATGGGCCTCACCTGTGGCTCTTTGCTTAATTGCTTGGAAAGGGATGTGTCTTTATCAGCCTCTTGGGCCTGTGTGTGGCTGTGACTTAGATTCTCAGCACCTGATGGATCTTAAGAATGATCCCATGTGAGCTTTCAAAACCAAAATGGCAAAAAATTTCATTCATTGTGGATGAAGTCTCTTGCCTTCCTCTGTTAGGTTCCTGCACTCCATCAAATGACAATAGGGATTCTTTGGGTCAAATGAGTTCTTCAAAGCCCTGCAGAGGTGCTTGTGTTTTCGCATGACTCTAAATCACCTAAAGAATCGATACCTAAAATCTGTAGGACTCAAATTGGAGAAACACAGAAGTATTAACGACAGGCTTATTTGTTCACTCCTGGTTCACAGAAACGGTGTCCAGGCTACCCTGACTTTAGACAAATGAGGGGCAAACGAGCTGATTTTGGACACTGTCTTGGGCTGCGCCCCTCATGGAAACCTCCAGCCAGAGGTTAACATGATTGACTATATGAAATAAGATGAGGGCCATGTGGGAGTGTTTTGGTTTTAATTTTGGTCATTTGTGTGGCATTGGAAAAAATGACTGGTTCCACGTGGGCTTGAACTCTGGTGTGATTCCCCTTAGAGACTGGGTTTTGGAACTGAACTCAGAGAAGCATTGCCATGAATTTTGTTGGGATTTTAAGAGGCCACGCATGAAAGTCGCTCTTGGAAACTGAGACCTAGGCCCCGGGTGGATTTCCACAGAGGCCTGGGAATCTCAGCAAGGATATCACATGATTTTATTCTTAAAGAAATGGAAGCCATAGTTGAGATTCAAAACACACATGGACCTCACATTGTAGACCTCAATGGGCCTGGCCTAATGTGACCTTTTGTCCACTCTTTGGGAAGCCATGCCTGTGAGAGTTCTCCAGAGATTTCATTGAAATGAGCTTCCTCACCATTTAATGTTTCCTGAATGAACTGAAACCCACAGTGCCTCCAACTTCATGCTTGAAAAATGGCTAGATAAATATCATGAAATTTTTGAAATTCTTATGACCAGGTGGCACTGGAGAAACATTGGATGTCCTGTTGCTGATCATGAGTATACCAGACAGTGCCTTGATTTACTGAGTTTCATGAAAATGGTGTAGAACAGAGATGCCAGAAATTTGGAGCCTGCTGAGTAGTGGGTCTAGAGCAGTGGTGGGGAGGTGTTTGATAAAACATCCGTGGTAGGGCCATGTGGATCTACCATTGGATTCCAAATGGCTTGTAACTGACATGGTGCAGCCAACAGACCCTTATATGTAAAGGCATCTTGTTATATGGATAGTTTTCAGAGGAAAATTAAGAATCAGGTTGATATGGACAAGGGGGCAATGGGGCAAGCTGTGAGAGATAGGAACCTAGTTGGTGCATTCTCTTGCAGACCCTGACCCACCACACGTGACAGAACTCCCTCCAGCACTGTGTCCCAGTTTAGCTCCTAGTATTTCGTGAAACAAATACCAAACTCACAGTGCAGCAGCAAAAACACCACAAAAAGTGGAAGAGGACAAAATGGCTTCACAGTCCACACGGGGAGACACTTAGTCCCCAGTGGCCTCAGTTTACCTACAAAGAGAGGATTCAGCACTGCTTCATCTTGTTCATTGGAAAATAAGAAACCATGTCCTCCAGGTCACATAGATGCAGACCCAGCTTTGATGGTCTCACTACAGAGGAAGCCAAATCTCCTGAAAACAACATATATTTCAAGTGTGGAAGCTCAGAGGCAGTTTCTCAAAAAGTTTTTAGGCCAGCAGAGCTCCATGTTTGTGGAGTGTTTACCCTGTCCCTTAGTTTTGGAAACTCCTCTAACACCTCCAAGGTTGTGAAATCCTGAGCATTTTCCATTCCAGATATGTATTCACTGATTTTGTAACTCTTCTCCTCTAATTGTGTCTTACTTGGGGTGAAGGTAATGTCAAGGCATTGTTCTGGATGAGAGCGGAAGGATATTTGTGCAGCATATATTTACATACACATTGGATTCATTTTCCAATTTTCCATTCGAAATACTGAATCCCTGACACTAACCCATACCTAGTAGACTCAGACTATTTATCCTAATATAATGGAGAAAATTAACACAACACATTAGAAATACAAGTACTTCAGATGAGACATGTTGTATAGTTGGACTTGACATTTGCATTATATAAGGTAGGAGTTATAAATCTAGTCAAATTTATTTGAAATATTCTCCATGTGTTTTAAACTTAACAAATATGTGAATTCTTGTTTCCTTTTTCTGTAGTCTATTCACACATGTATATTTATATGCATATATAGAATCCTACCAGGTATCACACGTACATTTTTGTGAGGTGGCTGTCTTGGCAGACACAAATTGTGAGAAGTGTTCACTCCTCCTAAATGCTGTTGGAAATGAAAATTCAACTTATAGGAGAGCGTCCTAGTAGAACAACATTATACATTAACTCATGTTCAGTAAAATAAATATTTTTGCATTTGTGGATGATACATATTTACTGATGAATTTCGATTGGCATTTATATTGGTACTTTTTAATGTCTGTTTTGCTTGTGTGTGTGTGCGTGTGTGTGTGTGTGTGTGTGTATATAGATATAGATATAGATATAGATATACTCTCCAAATTTTTCAAAATATGAAATATATGTGTCTAATATACACTCTCTAAATTCATTCATGTTCATGTATGTGGATTTATAATCCACTTTTCACAAGATGATAATCAGAAATATTCATCCACCTGAAATACATATTTGTTTCCTAGTACTGAAAAATAACTTCAGTGAATGGTGCATACAAATTCTAATTTTTCTACAGTAACTGACCCAGTCTAACATCAAAGCAAGTAGACTCCTATGGGACATGATATGTAATTTGTCATTCATTTGTATTCGACACTGGTACATTATTGTTTCTTCAGTTTTTGCACATCACAGGATATACATTTCATCCACAAGTTCACAAATTAATAAGCATTTGTTTCAACTTTCACCACTTCTTGCTTCAGAACACATGTATTGTCAGGGTTTCTTGACTGGTCTTTTCATGAGACTTCTTTCCAAACACATTATTTTGAATTTCCATAATCATTTTGAAGCAAAACTCACACACTCTTCATGATAAACCAAAACACAAATATTTCCATTACATATATACCTGGTTGGAATGAATGATTGTATATCAATATACGATTTCCTTTAATTTTTCAGATATCAGTTCAATTCATTATTTAAAGTTCAAAAAGTTATATTATTTATTCACAGTATGGTCTATTCATGCTTTTTCTCTATATTCCTAGAAACAGGGTACACCTCTTTGTACCCCTGATTCTCATTTTACATCTTCAATATATTGCTCCCAGAAATGGTGAAAGAAATACTCATGTCACCTCATTATCACAGTAATATTCTGGACAAAAAATGGAAAGGTCACACTTATGATTGTACCAAAGCCTAAATGGAAAGTGAACATGGATTTCTAAAAACATCCATGTCCAGGTTGCCTAATGCTGTCAATTGTCAATCCTATTGGTGACTACATATTTGTTTTTATCCTAATTTATATATTCAAACTCAACCCTGTTGAAAATGTCTAATTCTATCACTCACTTTATACTTTGCCTGTTTTCGTAATGTTTCTATTGCAATCTGCTTTTCTACATATTTTCCCCAGTTCAACATAGTGACTGACTCTTCATATGTGCTGACATTTACATTCACTCAACAACCGAAAGTCTATTGCTAAAGAACTTTTCGTCCAAATCCTATACTCACTCTTCTTCCTAAACCTACCGACTATCTTCCTAATCCTACTGAATATCCCTTTTTGACTGGATGTTCTCTTCTAAATTCAATCATCCAATGTACAAGGTCCTATGCCATTGTATATCGAATTATCTGAGGCATCTTTGCAAAACATCATTCAAAGCTAAGTATCCCAATCAAGGGCAAAACCCTTCTGGGCTTCAAATCATACCTAGATTTCTGTTTTCCTACTTACATTTCACCTCTATATTCTTGTAAATATTGCAGGTTCCGAATACCATTATTCATCACACAGAATCACTCGTAACCCAAATCAAACCTGTTTTTAACCCCAAGTATACACTGTTCCCTCAATCATTTTACAGAAGAGCAGGGACAGAGTGGTTCTTACAATACAGGAAAGTTGGGGACCTTCCACCGGATGAGAACCTCAAATGTCCATGCACAAATGATACCTGGAGAAGTTGTAGGCAGGTATGAAGCACCTGAGAGAGCAAAAGTCATCTTCCATGGCAAACAACCTGGTCAGGATGAAGGGATGTGTCTGAATCTGACTCTCTCTCTTCTTATTGTACAGAAGATGGACCAAACCAGGGCTGAGTGGAGAGCTGTTCTCGGGTGCCAATGGTGATATACATTCTACCTTATGAAAGTGTCACAGGAAGTAGGGGCAACCTCCATCTCATGTTACCCTTGGAAGCAACTGTTAGGACAAAGTGGTTGCCAAGGCAGTGACCTCATTCAGTTCCAAAGAATGTGACATACCTCATTTCCTTGGTGATGGAACTCTCTGAACTTGGTATCCAAGAAGCCAGGCACCCAGAGGCAGTCCCAGTCCCAGTCCCAGTGGGCTCACTTGTTTGGATTTACCAAGGACAGAGTCAGTTTTCTTGGTACCTAATGATGTGAGGATGGCCAAATGCCAGGAGAGCTCTGAAGATGGACCTTTCCTGAGAAAACAGGTAGTGGCTAACCACTTTTTCCTGACATCTTCACAGAGTTGGTCAAGGAAACAAGATCTGAGAGAAGACAGGCCATTTCGGGGGAACATAGTATGGCCCACCAGTCAGAGGACACTCTGGATAGTCACAGACCTACTTGGGGGAAGCGGGTGCCTTTGTGGGAGTGGGTGTTTGTTTGTTGTTTTGTCTCATGTTCTGAGAATAGATAGAAAAGGCGGTTTGTTTGGTTTGGAGTGGACAGTTTCTAGTAAGTCATTTGACACGGCGAGTGTTTCTGTTTCTGTGTATCCCACCTGTCCGTTGTTGTAGACATTAGAAAAGAGAATGCATTAATGGATGTGTCCTGTCTAGTATAAATCTTCACATGCCCAATATATGAATGGACTGCAGCTTGTCTTATCGATGTGCAACACCTGCTATCTTTCTAAGTTGTTGTTTTCTTCCTGAATTCTGGCCACTCTCCAGTATAGGCTCTTGGATTTGTGTCCAAAATATGTACCACCTCCAAGCTCTGTGACATGGCCATGTACTGGATAGCTGAAGAGAATGGCGAGCATCTCAGAAAACTCAGATATCAGTGTGACCAGGAAAGTCTCAGTGCAGAAACCCTGCTTTGGGCCTTTTGCTTACTTATTGTTGTGTTGCACTGAATGTCAGGAAGGTCTTTGCCTCAGGCCACCCCTTTGTGAAGCCTGAAGAAAACAGTTTTCAGATGGAAATGAATGGGCCTCACCTGTGGCTCTTTGCTTAATTGCTTTGGAAAGGGATGTGTCTTTATCAGCATCTTGGACCTGTGTGTGGCTGTGACTTAGATTCTCAGCACCTGATGGATCTTAAGAATGATCCCATGTGAGCTTTCAAAACCAAAATGGCAAAAAATTTCATTCATTGTGGATGAAGTCTCTTGCCTTCCTCTGTTAGGTTCCTGCACTCCATCAAATGACAATAGGGATTCTTTGGGTCAAATGAGTTCTTCAAAGCCCTGCAGAGGTGCTTGTGTTTTCGCATGACTCTAAATCACCTAAAGAATCGATACCTAAAATCAGTAGGCCTCAAATTGGAGAAATACAGAAGTATTAACGGCAGGCTTATTTGTTCACTCCTGGTTCACAGAAACGGTGTCCAGGCTACCCTGACTTTAGACAAATGAGGGGCAAACGAGCTGATTTTGGACACTGTCTTGGGCTGCGCCCCTCATGGAAACCTCCAGCCAGAGGTTAAGATGATTGACTATATGGAATAAGATGAAGGCCATGTGGGAGTGTTTTGGTTTTAATTTTGGTCATTTGTGTTGCATTGGAAAAAATGACTGGGTCCACGTGGGCTTGAACTCTGGTGTGATTCCCCTTAGAGACTGGGTTTTGGAACTGAACTCAGAGAAGCATTGCCATGAATTTTGTTGGGATTTTAAGAGGCCACGCATGAAAGTCGCTCTTGGAAACTGAGACCTAGGCCCCGGGTGGATTTCCACAGAGGCCTGGGAATCTCAGCAAGGATATCACATGATTTTATTCTTAAAGAAATGGCAGCCATAGTTGAGAGTCAAAACACACATGGACCTCACATTGTAGACCTCAATGGGCCTGGCCTAATGTGACCTTTTGTCCACTCTTTGGGAAGCCATGCCTGTGAGAGTTCTCCAGAGATTTCATTGAAATTAGCTTCCTCACCATTTAATGTTTGCTGAATGAACTGAAACCCACAGTGCCTCCAACTTCATGCTTGAAAAATGGCTAGATAAATACCATGAAATTTTGGAAATTCCTATGACCAGGTGGCACTGGAGAAATATTGGATGTCCTGTTGCTGATCATGAGTATACCAGACAGTGCCTTGATTTACTGAGTTTCAAGAAAATGGTGTAGAACAGAGATGCCAGTAAGTTGGAGCCTGCTGAGTAGTGGGTCTAGAGCAGTGGTGGGGA
Organism: Callospermophilus lateralis; assembly: GCF_048772815.1. Classification (NCBI taxonomy): domain Eukaryota; kingdom Metazoa; phylum Chordata; class Mammalia; order Rodentia; family Sciuridae; genus Callospermophilus; species Callospermophilus lateralis. The sequence goes on along the minus strand of NW_027516587.1, from coordinate 5,749,444 downwards.
GGTGTTTGATAAAACATCCGTGGTAGGGCCATGTGGATCTACCATTGAATTCCAAATGGCTTGTAACATACATGGTGCAGCCAGCAGACCCTTATATGTAAAGGCATCTTGTTATATGGAGAGTTTTCAGAGGAAAATTAAGAATCAGGTTGATATGGACAAGGGGGCAATGGGGCAAGCTGTGAGAGATAGGAACCTAGTTGGTGCATTCTCTTGCAGACCCTGACCCACCACACGTGACAGAACTCCCTCCAGCACTGTGTCCCAGTTTAGCTCCTAGTATTTCATGAAACAACTACCAAACTCACAGTGCAGCAGCAAAAACACCACAAAAAGTGGAAGAGGACAAAATGGCTTCACAGTCCACACGGGGAGACACTTAGTCCCCAGTGGCCTCAGTTTACCTACAAAGAGAGGATTCAGCACTGCTTCATCTTGTTCATTGGAAAATAAGAAACCATGTCCTCCAGGTCACATAGATGCAGACCCAGCTTTGATGGTCTCACTACAGAGGAATCCAAATCTCCTGAAAACAACATATATTTCAAGTGTGGAAGCTCAGAGGCAGTTTGTCAAAAAGTTTTTAGGCCAGCAGAGCTCCATGTTTGTGGAGTGTTTACCCTGTCCCTTAGTTTTGGAAACTCCTCTACCACCTCTAAGGTTGTGAACTCCTGAGCATTTTCCATTCCAGATATGTATTCATTGATTTTGTACCTCTTCTCCTCTAATTGTGTCTTACTTGGGGTGAAGGTAATGTCAAGGCATTGTTCTGGATGAGAGCGGGTGGATATTTGTGCAGCATATATTTACATACACATTGGATTCATTTTCCAATTTTCCATTCGAAATATTGAATCCCTGACACTAACCCATACCTAGTAGTCTCAGATTATTCATCCTAATATAATGGAGAAAATTAACCCAACACAATGGAAATACAAGCACTTCAGAGGAGACATGTTGTATAGTTGGAGTTGACATATGCATTATACAAAGTAGGAGTTATAAATCTAGTCAAATTTTAATTGAAATATTCTCCATGTGTTTTTAAACTTAACAAATATGTGAATTCTTGTTTCCCTTTTCTGTAGCCTATTCACACATGTATATTTATATGCATATATAGAATCCTACCAGGTATCACACATATATTTTTGTGAGGTGGCTGTCTTGGCAGATACAAATTGTGAGAAGTGTTCACTCCTCCTTAATGCTGTTGGAAGTGAAAATTCAACCTATAGGAGAGCGTCCTAGTAGAACAACATTATACATTAACTCATGTTCAGTAAAATAAATATTTTTGCATTTGTGGATGATATATATTTACTGATGAATTTCGATTGGCATTTATATTGGTACTTTTTAATGTCTGTGAGTGTTGTGTGTGTGTGTGTGTGTGTGTGTGTGTGTGTGTGTGTGTGTATAGATGTAGATGTACTCTCCAAATTTTTCAAAATATGAAATATATGTGTCTAATATACACTCTCTAAATTCATTCATGTTCATGTATGTGGATTTATAATCCACTTTTCACAAGATTATAATCAGAAATATTCATCCACCTGAAATACATATTTGTTTCCTAGTACTGAAAACTAACTTCAGTGAATGGTGCATACAAATCCTAATTATTCTACAGTAACTGATGCAGTCTAACATCAATGCAAGTAGACTCCTATGGGACATGATATATAATTTGTCATTCATTTGTATTCGACACTGGTACATTATTATTTCTTCAGTTTTTGCACATCATAAGATATACATTTGCCAAGGCAGTGACCTCATTCAGTTCCAAAGAATGTGACATACCTCATTTCCTTGGATATGGAACTCTCTGAACTTTGTATCCAAGGAGCCAGGCACCCAGAGGCAGTTTCAGTCCCAGTCCCAGTGGGCTCACTTGTTTGGATTTAGCAAGGATATAGTCAGTCTTTCTTGGTACCTACTGAAGTGAGGATTACCAAATGCCTGGAGAGCTCTGAAGAGGGAACTTTCCTGAGAAAGCAGGTAGTAGCTCTCCATTTTTTCCTTACAACTTTACAGAGTTCGCCAAGGAAAACAGATCTGAGAGAGGACAGGCCATTTCGGAAGAACAGAGTATGGCCACCAGTCAGAGGACACTCTGGTTAATCACACACCTACTTGGGGAAGGAGGTGCCTTTTTGGGAGTGGGTGTGGGTTTGTGGTTTGTCTCATGTTCTGAAAATAGGTATGAATGGCGGTTAGTTTGTTTTGGAGTGAACTGTTTCTGGTAAGTCGTTTGACGAGGTGAGTGTTTCCATGTCTGTGTATCCCACTGTGCCTGTGGTAGTAGACATGAGAAAAGAGAATGCAGCAATGGATGTGTCATGTCTAGTATAAAGCTTCCCAGCATTTATCCTGCCCAATTTATGAATGGAGTGTGGCTTGCCTTATGCACAGGCAACACCTAATACCTTCCTATGTCCCTGTTTTCTTCCTGAATTCTGGCCACTCTCTAGAATAGGCTCATAGTTATGTGTCCAAGATACGTACCAAATCCAAGGTCTTTGACATGGCCATGTAATGGATACCTGAATGGAATGGCCCGCATCTCAGAAAACTCAGATATCAGTGTGACCAGGAAAGTCTCAGTGGAGATACCCTGCTTTGGGCCTTTTGCTTACCTATTGTTCTGTTGCCCTGAATATCAGAAAGGTCTATGTCTCATGCAACCCCTTTGTTAAGCCTGAAGAAAACAGTTTTCAAATGGAAATGAATGTGCATCACCTCTGGCTCTTTGCTTAATTTCATTGGAAAAGGATGTGTCTGATTCAGGCCCTTTGCCCTGTTTTAGGCTGTGACTTAGATTCTCAGCACCTGATGGATGTAAAGAAAGATCCCATATGTGCATCTAAACCAAAATGGAAAAACGTTCAATCAATGTGCATGAATTATATTGCCTTCCTTTGTTAGGTTTCTGAAATCCATCATGTCAGAATAGGGATCCTTTGGGTGAAATGAGTTCTTCAAATCTCTGCAGAGGTGCTTGGTTTTTCTCATGACTCCAATTCACAAAAAGAATCTAGACCCCACAGTCAGAGAGCCTCAAATTGGAGAAGCGAAGCAGTATTAAGGGCAGGCCTATTTGATCACTCCTGGTTCACAGGAAGGGTGTCCAAGCCACCCTGTCATTCGGCAAATGAGGGGCAAGGGAGCTTATTTTGGACACTGTCTTGGGATGTGCCTCTCATGAAAACCTCCATCCAGATGTTATGATGAGTATCTTTATGGTAGAAGATGAGGGCCATGTAGGAGTGTTTTGGTTATAATTGTGGTCATTTGTGTGGCAGTTGGAAGAGCTGACTGGGTCCACCTGGGCATGAATTCTGCTGTGATTCCCCTTAGAGACTGAGTTCTGGAACTGACCTCAGAGAAGTATTGACATGAATTGTGTGGGGATTTTAGGAGGCCAGGAATGAGAGTTGCCATTGGAACCTGGGATCAAGGCCCAGAGTGGCTTTCCACAGAACACTGGGAATCACAGCCAGGATATTACATGATTTTATTCTGAAAGACTTGGCAGGCATAATTGAGATTCAAAACACACTTGGACCTCGCTTTGTAGACCTCAATGGGCCTGGCTTCATGTGACTTTTTGGCCACTCTTTGGGTAGACTTGCCTGTGAGAGTGCTCCAGAGATTTCCCTGAAATTAGCTTCCTCACCATTTAATGGTTCCTGAATGAATTGAAACCAACATTGCCTCCAAATGCATCTGTGAAAAAATGCTAGATAATTACCATGAAATTTTAGAAATTCCGATGACCAGCTGGCACTGGAGGACCTTTGATGTCCTGTTGATGATCATGAGTATAACAGACAGGGCCTTGATTGACTGGGTTTCATGTAAATGGTGTAGAACAGAGATGCCAGTAAGTTGGGGCCTGGTAAGTAGTGGGCCTAGAGCTGTGTTATGCAAATGTGTGATAAAACATCTGTGGTGGGGCCATGTGGATCTTCCATTGGCTTCCAAATGGCTGTGACTGACATGGTGCAACCATCACACCCATATATGTAAAGGCATATTTTTATATGGAGAGGTTTCAGAGCAATGTTCAGTATCATGTTGCTATTGTCAAGGGGGCAAGCTACTTGAGATAGAACCCTGGTTGGTGCATTCTCCTGGAGACCCTGCCAACCACACCTGACAGAACTCCCTTCAGCACTGTGTCCCATTTGAACTCGTTGTATTTCATGAAGCAAATACCAAACTCCCAGTGCAGCAGCAAGAAACACCACGAAAATTGGAGGATGTCCATTGGTTTCACAGTCCACACGGGAAGACACTTAGCCCTCAGTGGCCAAAGTTTACCTACAAAAAGAGAATTCATCACTGCTGCCTCATTTTTATTTGAAAATAAGTAACCATTTCCTCCAGGTCACATAGATGCAGTTCCAGCTTTGATGGTTTCACTACAAATAAAGCTAAAGCTCCTGACAACAACATATATTTCAAGTGCCCAACCTCAGAGGCAGATTCTCAAAAAGTCTTTTGGCCAACAGAGCTCCATGTTTGTGGAGTGTTTACCCTTTCTCTTACTTTTGGAAACTCCTCTACCACCTCCAAAGATGTGAAATCTGGAGCATTTTCCATTCTAGATATGTATTCACAGATTTTCTAACTCTTCTCCTCTAATTGTGTCTTACTTGGGGCGAAGGTAATGTCAAGGCATTGTTATGGAGGAGAGTGGGAAGATTTTTCCGTAGCATATATTTGCATACACATTGGATTCAGTGTCCTATTTTCAATTCAAAATACTGAATACCTGACTCTAACCCATACCCTACCAGACTCTGACTACTAATCCTAATATGATGGAGAAAAATAACCCATAAAGAATAGAAATACAAGCAGTTCAGAGTAGGCATGGTGTATAGATGGACTTGCCTTTTGCATGATACAGAGTTGGAGTTATAAATCTAGTCAATTGTTTGTTGAAATAGTTGTCCTAGTATTTTTAAGGTTAATAAATATGTGAATTCCTGTCTCCCTTTCTCTGTATTCTTATATGCACATATAGATTCCTATCTGGTACCACACGTACATTCTTGTGAGGTGGCTGACTTGGCAGATACAAATTGTTAGAAGAGATCACTCCTACTAAACCCTGTTGGAACTGAATATTCAACCTATGGGTGAGCTTGCTAGTTGAACAGCATTATACATAAATCCATGTTCAGTAAAATGAATATTTTTAGATCTGTGGATGGTATATATTTTATAATGAATTTTGATTGACATATATATTGCTACTTTTTTGTCTGTGTGTGTGTTTTATGTATATGTATATATATGTGTATATATATACATATATATATATATATATATATATATATATATATATATATATATACACTCTCCAGATTTTTCAAAATATGAAATATATGTGTCTTATATTCACTCCCTAAATTCATTCATGTTCATGTATGTGGATTTATAATCAACTATTCACAAGATTATTCTCAGAAATATTCATCCACCTGAAATTTGCCCAATGCTCTCAAATGTCAATCCTATTTGTGACTACATATTTGTTTCTTCCTAAGATTATATATTTTAACTCAACACTGTTCAAAATGTCTAATCCTATCACTCACTTTATACTCTGCCTGATTTTGTAATGTCTATATTGATATATGCTTTCCTACCTATTTTCCCCAGTTCATCATTGTGACTGACTCTTCATCTGTGCTGACATTTACATTCACTCTCTAATCGAAATCCTATTGCTAAGAAACTTTTGTTCCAAATCTTATACTCACCCTTCTTCCTAAACTTATTGACTATCTTCCTAATGCTACAGACTATCCCTTTTTGACTGGATGTTCTCTTCTACATTTATTCATCCAAGTAAATGTGGTGCGAGCTTCAGTGGAGGAGACTACCAACAGACTATCTCATGCAACATCAAAGGGTTTATTGGGTGTCCAGCATGCTGGGGTTCACAGCTCACCTGAATAGAGCAGATAGCCCTGAGAATAGCTGAAGTAGAGCTTATATACTTTCCCTGGAGAGAGAAGGGAGGGAATTGTATTGATGGGTCAGGGCGAGTGGGCAGTTTGCATGCAACTGGGAGAGGGAGTACATTCTGCAATTTGGCAGCTGGGGATAGAACATTCTGGGAACAAGTTTTGCAAACATTTCTCAAGATTTCAACAGTGTTCTGTTAAGCATACAGAAAAACAAGATGTGACAAGTACCTATTTTATTAATATTTCATTCCCCACTTCTTCTTCTGGCTAATTTTAATCATAAAAATGATCATTGGAGGGTGTCACATTCAATGTCTGCTAGTGGGGTATTACCATAAGTTTAACTCCTCCAATTTGAGCCTGGAGAAAAGACATTACACGGTTGAGCAAACAGGGTTTTATAGTTAGCAATAATATGAGGATTATTATTGGACCGGCCAGGGTTGATAAAAACGTAGTTAACCAGGGGGACTGTGTGAACCAAGACTCAAGCCACCCTTTTGGGCCCTCTCTCACTTGTTGATGCTCTTCAAGGTGTCTTTTAAATTTACTCATAGATTTTATTACGACTCCAGTATAGTCAGCATAAAAACAACATTCTTCCCTCAATGCAGCACAAAGGCCCCCTTCTCTAATGAAGAGGAGGTCCAACCCTCAACTGTTCTGTAAAACAACTTCAGAGAGAGAGGTTAAAGTTTCATGCAAAGCCCTGAAGGAGGTTTCTAATATCTTACTTTTGCTCTATTGCTGCTTCTAATTGGGTCACCTTTTGTGTCCCATGGACAATGCCACTGGTTCCTCTGCCCACCCGTGCAGCAACTCCTATTCCTAATAGGATGGCTAAAGTGAGGGATATATGTTCCCAGTGGAACCGGTTGTATGCCCCCCCCTATTTGATCCTCAAATGAACCTACGTCATGATAGAGCACTCTGGGAAACATCTGCACCATTACACAATTTATCACATATCTTGATCATTTCATGAAAACATAAACGATGTTTAAGTATATAGAATTATGCTGTTGTAGGCACTGACAAAGCAAGGCACCTAAGATAGCACTGAAGAGAGGGAAACAGTCCTATTTGGTTGCAACCGGATTCAGAGGGCATTGCTTCTATTGTAATCAATTAATCCCCTGAAACTCAAGTTTAGGTAGTTTCAGAAATTTGTACCCAACATATAAGGGATGGGGCTCAGAAGTTTACAGTCTTCAGAAGTTTAAAAAAGCAGTATTTGTTTCTGTTTTTCCTCCTGTTCTGGGCAAGTTAACTTTTCAAGGACACCTGGGAGGAGAAGAGCTTTTTCTTCCCTTTCTTATTTTCCCCCTGCCAGCTGTTACCATGGAGCCCGGTTGGTAATTTCTTTATCTTAGAAATGTAGCCATCTCTGTGAAGCCCCAGCTGAAGGCCAGAGGACTTGTTCACATATTTTGTGAAAAACTAGTTAGGGGTTGTCTAGCATAGAAGTACTGAGATTTTTCGCCAGTTGCCAAGTAGAACAGGGCAATACAAAAGAGAATGTTTATCTACATTAAAGTCTTTATTGGGACTGTTTCGCTGAAAGTTCAAAACTTTCAGCCATGGTGAAGACTTCTGAAGAAGGTCATTTAAGACTTTTCTGTGGACCTGGTACAGAGGGGGAAAGACGGGGAAGTTGGGGCTGAGAGCACCTCCAAGGATCTGAGAATGAGGGAAAAGAGAGATGTAAAAGAATAATGCGAAAGGGTATTGGAAATTTCCTAGCAGCAAACTTGAGCAGTAGATCAGGTAGAGCAGAGTGAAAGACGGGAGTGAGGATCCCAAAATCCTGTGAGGGACTTTAAATTTTAGTAACCTGTTTTCAGTGATGACAAAGCAACTTTAAAGGCCAATTATATTACATCTTGGATAAGGGTCTCAGGGCTCTCCTCAGCTCGTTTGAGCATTGGGTTAGCTGGTAAGAGGACCTGGTGGGACCCGGTGAGGGCACTGACAGGAGATGAGAGGAATGAGTCGGTGGAGCGGTACCTATGTACCTGCTACCTCAGCAAGGGGGCGATGGTCAGAGAACTGGTGGAGCTTTGGGTTTCTGATCTAGTTATTGGAGGGGAGAAATCAAGTTGCTGAGATGGGAGTGACAGCAGAGGGTCTGGAGCAGAAGGCTGAGGATAATGATCTATTGGAGAAGCATAGTTCAGGATGTGAGTGAGGGAGGGAAAAGGCTTCCACATAGGGGAATTTCCTTTCACTCTTTTGAGCACTTGCAGAAGTCAAAAAGGTCACGCAAAATTTGAGGATCTAGAGACCCCTCTGGGTGCCATAGTTTTTGGTTGTCTAATTGGTAATGTGGCCAATGCTGTGTACTGAATTTGATGAAGAATTGGGGTTCCATCAGGCAGCCCCTGTATGCACACATTCCCATGACATACAGAAAAAGTAGGCTTTTCCCCCACACAGCCGTTACTCTTTGTGGCTTTGATAGTCTGCCAGGCAAACTTAGTAATCTAGACTAGCCAACCTGCATCTGGCTCGCGTGTCCCTACATCCATAATGTTTGTTTCCATTATCTATGTTACAGAAGGGATTTAATGGTATTTTAGTGGGATCCTCTTCATCAGTGATATCACAATAGGAAATACCTATAGCCAGCTAACAAATGTCTGGGTGGAGAGATGGCCACCAGGTCCCTAAGGGGGCTGTATGCGAGATAGACCATACTTCTTTTCCAGTACGATTTGTGATCAGCCATCACTGCTTAATGGGCTGATGAGGGTTAGGACTACTTGTATCCAAGGGGAGAGTATATAACCTTATTCACATTGCGAATACACAATTTGAAACTGTTACCAGTCTTTTTCAGTTTCCAGAAAGATTCTGTACAGGGAGCAGGCTTGAGATGAGAGGCATGGATCCAGGAAGTGATTCTGTTTACGTTTACCACTGTAGGTGTTATAATAGCACCTGGTATGGTCCTTTTCAGCGGGGTACCAGGGATGACACCTGATATCATCTTACATAGATGAAATCTCTTACTTGATATGGATGTGGAATCCCCTGGTTCCCAGTTGGGTAGGCAGTGGCCAGCTGTTTTCACAGGTATTACTGAGTTCTTTTAAGATCTTTAAGTCTGTCAAGCAAGGGGGTGTGGAAAGGATCTTTAGGTCTTACAGTTGGGCTTAGGTCCCCTACTGGAGGAGGGCCACCATAAAGAATTTCACACGTGGTAAGGTTACTCAAAGAAACAAAGGGATTTTTTCTTGCATGAAACATTGCATAAGGCAGGAGCATAGTCCAATCCTATGCTGGTCTCTAAGCTTAATTTCGTTAAGGTCTCTTTAATGGTTCTATTCATTCTTTCTACTTGTCTTGAACTCTGTGGTCTATAAGCACAATTTAACTTCCAATTAATCCCCAGGTTCCTGGCTAACCCCTGACTTACCTGGGCCATGAACATCGGTCCATTGTCAGATCTTATTACCGGCTTAGCTTCCTCCAATGGTAGAGAGGCTTAGTCAGCAGCAGCGGAATCACTTAGAGTGTGTTGTGTGTTAGGGGACGAGGGCAGGGGATAAGGAGGGGGAGAAGAGTACAGTAGAGTCAAATCTGTGACTCAGGGAGAACAGAGGGTGGAGGAGGAGGAGGTTGAGAGGGTTTGAGAGATCATGGGGGAAGGAGTAGGAGCACAGGTAGGGGCAAGGAAAGGCTTCACCCATGGAGGAGGAGATTTGCAGAGGTCCTGCCAAGTTAAGATATATGGCTGTTGATCCGGATGGCTATGTGGCGCTGGCTGAAAGACAATACCTCTGACTTTTTAAATTAGTGGGAAGTAGAAAGATCCTTCTAGGGGCCATACGACTCCAAAGATGGGCCATTCTGAGGCACAGAGATTCTGCCAGGTTCAGCGTATTACTAAAAAAAGAAAGATTCTGAGCCCTTAAGCGGACTTTGGTCCAGTGATCAAGGGTCAGGGACAGAGGCATTGACGTGCTCTGTTCCATAATGAAAGTTCCACAAACAGTAAAAGCAAGGACACACGACACAGATAAGACAAGACCATAAAGACAGGCAATGAACGTCCAACACTGAGACCAGGAATGAGTAGCCGGCAAAACCCAATGGTATGGCAATAACGAATCTAAAAGAAAATATCACTGAGTCGAGAAGACTATTGTTCCTTGATTTCCCAAGTTCTCTGCGGGGTCCTCCAGAGAGGTGCCCTTTGTCTCTGTGACATGTCTCTCAGCCACCGTCGGAGAGAGCCCAGGCTCTTCATCGCCAGCAATTTTGCCAAGCCCTAACAAGAAACCTGAAACCAGAAAGAGGCGCCTTACTTGCTCCGAGAGGAGCCCGTTGGGGTCTCTCGTCCGCCACTGCTGGAACTCAGTGGAACCTCAATATGTAAAGGTCAGGCGAGTGTCAGAGGAAGATACTACCAAGAGACTGTCTCATGCAACAGCAAAGGGTTTATTTGTGGTCCAGCATGCTGGAGCTCAGAGCTAAATTAAATAGAGCAGAGACCTCTGAGAACAGCTTAAGCAGAGCTTATATACTTTCCTTGGAGAGGGAAGAGAGGGAAGTTTAGTGATGGGTAAGGGCGAGTGGGTGGTTTGCATGACACCGAGTGAGGGAGTACATTCTGCAGTTCGGCTGTTGGGAACAGTACATTCTAGTACAAGATTAGCAAACATTTCTCAAGATTTCAAAAGTGTTTTGTTAAGCATACAGAAAAACAGGAAGTGACAAGTACCTATTTTATTAATTTTATTAACCTTTCACTACCGACTATGCCTTTTTGACTTGATGTTCCTTCTACATTAATTCATGCAACGTACAAGGTGCTATGCCATTGTATATCGATTTATCTGAGACAACTCTGCAGAACGTAATTCAACACCACGTATCCCTATCAAGGGCCCAATGCCCTTCTGGGCTTCAAATCAGACTTAGATTTCTTTTTTCATACATATATTTCACCTATATATTCTTCTACACATAGCAAGTTCTCAATACGATCATTCATCCAGCAAAATGATTTCTAACCCAAATCGATCATGTTTTTAACCATAACCGGACACTGTTCCCTCAATCTAACTTTACAGAAGAGCAGGGAAGGAGTTGATATTACAATACAGAAATGTAGAAAAACTTCCACCTGCTGAGAACCTCAAAGGTCCATGCAGAAATGATCCCTGGAGAAGATGTAGGAAGCAATAAAGGACCTGAGAGACCAAAAGTCATCTTCCATGGCAAACAACCCGGTCAGGATAAAAGATTGTGTCTGAATCAGATTTTTTTTAATGTAGAGATCATGGACCAAACCAGGACTGTGTGGAGATCTATTCCTGGGTGCCTTTGGTTGATATACCATTCTACCTTGTGAAAATGTCACAGGAAGTAGGGGCAGCCTCAATCTCTTGGGACCCTTGGAAGCAACAGTTAGGACAACGTGGCTGCCAAGACAGTGCCCTCATTCAGTTCAGGAAGGAAGTGACCTCACCTCACTTTCTTGGTGATGGAACTCTCTGAACGTGGGATCCAGGAAGCCAGGCACACAGAGCCAATCCCAGTCCCAGTCCCAGTGGTCTCACTTGTTTGGATTTACCAAGGACAGGGTCAGTATTTTTTGGTACCTACAGATGTGACGAAGGCCAAATGCCAGGAAAGCTCGGATGCAGGGTTTTTCATGAGAAAGCAGGTAGTTGCTCACCGTTGGCTCCTAAGAAGTTCAAAGAGTTGGCCAAGGAGACAAGATCTGAGACAGGAAAGGCCATTTTGGGGGAACATATTATGGCCCACAAGTCAGAGGACACTCTGGATATTCACAGACCTACTTAGGGGAAGGAGGTGCCTTTGTGGGTGTGGTTGTGGGTTTGTGGTTTTGTCTCATTTTCTGAGAATAGGTAGGACAGTCGGTTTGTTTCATTTGAAGTGGACTGTTTCTAGTAAGTCTTTTCACAGGGCGAGTGTTTCTATGACTGTGAATTCCACTGTTTCCGTGGTTGTAGACATTAGAAAAGAGAATTCATCAATGGATGTGTCGTGTCTAGTAGAAAGCTTCTCAGCATTCATATTGCCCCATTTATGAATGGACTGTAGCTTGCCTTATCGATGAGCAACACCTGCTACCTTCCTAAGTTTCTATTTTCGTCCTGAATTCCGGCCAATCTCAAGAATCGGACCATGGTTTTGTGTCCAAGATATGTACCACCTCCAAGCTCTGTGACATGGCCATGTACTGGATAGCTGTAGGTGATGGCGAGCATCTCAGAAAACTCAGATATCAGTGTGACCAGGAAAGTCTCACAGGAGAAATCCTGCTTTGGGCCTTTTGCTTACCTATTGTTCTGTTGCCCTGAAAGTCAGGAAGGTCTTTGCCTCAGGATACCCCTTTGTGAAGCCTGAAGAAAACAGTTTTCAAATGGAAATGAATGGGCATACCTGTGGCACTTTACTTAATTGCTTTGGAAAGGGATGTGTCTGAATCAGGCCCTTGGCCCTGTCTGTGGCTGTGGCTTAGATTCTCAGCACCTGATGGATCTCAAGAAAGTTACCATGTGTGCACCCAAAAGAAAATTCGCCAAAAGAACAATTATTGGGATGAAGTCTCTCGACTTCCTCTGTAAGGTTCCTGACCTCCATCAAGTGAGAATGGGATCCTTTGGGTCAAAAGAGTTCTACAAAACCTGCAGAGGCTAGCCCATTGTGCTTGGGTTTTCTCATGACTAAAATTCACGTAAAGAATCTAAACCCCACAGACAGTAGTCCTCAAATTGGAGCGGTATTAATGGCAGGCCTATTTGATCACTTTTGGTTCAAAGGATGGGTGTCCAGGCCACCTTGACTTTAGGCAAATGAGGGGCAAAGGAGCTTATTTGGGACACTTTCTTGGTCTGCGCCCCTCATGGAAACCTCCAGCCAGATTATGATGAGTGTCTATATGAAAGAAGATGAGGGCCATATGGGAGGGTTCTTGTTTTAATTGTGGTAATTTGTGTGGTAGTTGGAAGTGATGACTGGGTCCACCAGGGCTTGAACTCTGGTGTGATTCCCCTTAGAGACTGAGTTCTGGAACTGACCTCAGAGAAGTATTGCCATGAATAGTGTTGGGATTTTAGGAGACCACGCATGAGAATCGCTTTTGGAAACTGAGATCTAGGCCCAGGATGGCTTTCCACAGAGCTCAGGGATTCTGAGCCAGGATATCACATGATTTAATTCTTAAAGACTTGGTAGCCATAGTTGAGAGTCCAAACACACATGGACCTCACATTGTACACCTCAATGGGCCTGGATTCATGTGTCCTTTTGGCCACTCTTTGGGAAGGCTTGCCTGTGAGTGTTCTCCAGAGCTTTCATTGAAATGAGCTTCCTCACCATTTAATGGTTCCTGAATTAAATGAAACCCACAATGCCTCCAACTTCATCCTTGAAAAATGACTAGATTAACACCATGAAATTTTTGAAATCCCCATGACCAGGTGGCACTGGATAACCTTTAGATATCCTGTTGCTGATCATGAGTATAACAAACAGTGCCTTGATTGACTGAGTTTCGTGAAAATGGTGTAGAACAGAAATGCCAGTAAGTTGGAGCCTGCTGGGTAGTGGGTGTAGAGCAGTGGACTGTAGGTGTGTAAATAAATATTTTTGGTAGGACCACCTGGATCTTCCATTGGCTTCCAAAACTTGTGACTTACATGGTGCAGGCAGCAGACCTTTATATGTAAAGGCATCTTGTTATATGTAGAGGTTTCAGGGCAATGTTCAGAATCAGGTTGCTATAGTCAAGGGGAAAGCTATGTGGGATAAAAGCCTGGTTCGTACATTCTCTTTCCGACCCTGACCAACCACACATGACAGAACCCCCTCCAGCATTGTGTCCCAGTTGAACATATTGTATTTCGTGAAGCAAATACCAAATTCCCAGTGCAGCAGTAAGAAACACCTTGAAAAGTGGAGGATGACCAAATGGCTTCACAGACCACACGGGAAGAAACTTAGCTCCCAGTGGCAACAGTTTACCTACAAAGGGAGAATTCAGACCTGCTGCCTCATGTTCATTACAAAATAAAGAACCATGTCCTCCAGGTCACATAGATGCAGACCCAGATTTTTGGTGTCACTATAAACGAAGCTAAATCTCCTGACAATTACATATATTTCTTTTTCTTTTTTTAATTAATTTTCATTGTAGGTTGTTCAAAACATTACATACTTCTTGATATATCATATTTCACACTTTGATTCAAGTGGGATATGAGCTCCCATTTTTACTCCATATACAGATTGCAGAATCACATCAGTTGCAGAACCATTGATTTACATATTGCCATACATATATTTCTTGTGCCTAACCTCAGAGGAAGTTTCTCAATAAGTCTTTAGGTCAGCACAGCTCCATGTTTCTGGAGTGTTTACCCTCTCCCATACTTTTGTAAACTCTTTTACCACCTCCAGTGTTGTGAACTCCTGAGCATTTTTTATTCCACATATGTATTCACAGGTTTTCTAACTCCTCTCCTCTAATTGTGTCTTACTTTTACCGATGGTTATGTCAAGGCATTGTTCTGGATAAGAGAGGGAAGATTTTTGTGTATCACATGTTTGCATACACATTAGATTCATTTTCCTATTTTCCATTTGAAATACTGAATCCCTGACACTAACCCATACCCTACTAGACTCTGACTACTAATCCTAATATCATGGAGAAAAAAAAACCTAACTGAATAGAAGTACAGTCCTTTCATAGGAAGCATGGTGTATATTTGTACTTGTCTTCTGCTTTATCAAGAGTATGTGTTTTAAATTTAGTAAACTTTTCATTTTAATATTTCTCCATGATTTTTTAAAGTTATCACATATGTAAATTCCTGTCTCCCTTTCTCTGTATCCTATTCAGCACATGTAATTTTTTTTGCATATACAATATCCTACCTGGTATCACACGTACATTTTTGAAAGATCACTGGCTTTGGAATATAAAAATTGTGAGAAGAGATGACTTTCCCTAAATAATGATGGAACTGAAAATTCCACCTATGGGTGAGCTTCCTAGTGAAAAACACTATACATAAATCCATGTTCAGTAAAATGAATATTTTTGGATTTGTGAATGAATTATATTTCATGAGGAATATCGATTGGCATATATATTGCTAAATATTAATGTGTGTGTGTGCATGTTTGTGTGTGTGTGTGTGTGTGTGTGTGTGTGTGTGTGTGTGTATTCTCCAGATTTTAAAAAAATATGAAAAATATGTGTCTTATTATACACTCCCTAAATTCATTCATATTCATTTATGTTCATTTAAATTCAAATTTTCACAAGATTATTCTCAGTAATATTCATACACCTGAAATATATTTTGGTTTCCTACTACTGAAAACTAAGTTCAGTGGATGGTGCTTAAAAATCCTAATATTTCTACAGTAACTGACCCAGTTTAACATTAATGCAAGTAGATTGCTATGGGACATGATGTGTAATTTGAAGTTCATTTTTACTCAACACTGGTACATTACTATTTCTTCAGTTTATGGACATCATAGGATGTATTTTTTCATCCACAACTTCACAAATTTTTTTGGCATTTGGTTCACTTTCAATTACTTACTACTTCAGAACACATGTATTCCTCCATGTTTCTTTACTGGTCTTTTCACTAGACTTCTTTCTAAACACATTATTTTCGATTCCATAATCATTTTTGAAGCAAAACTCACTCTTCACGATAAACCGTAACCCTAATAATACCATTGCATATATAACTCGTTGGAATGATGGTATATATATCAATATAAGATTTCCAATATATTTTCGGATGCAAACTCAAACCATTATTTAATGTTGGATCCAGTTACATACTTTATTCACAATATGGTCTTTTCATGCATCATCTCAATAATCATCAACACAAGGTACACCTATTTGTATCCGGAGTACTAATTTTAAGTTTCCAGAATATTACTCCCCTTTATGGTGCAAGAAATACTCATGTCACCTGATCTACATATACATTTTACCACAGTAGTATTCTGTACACAAAATGCAAAGGTCACACATATGATTGTACCAAAGCCTAAATGGGAAGTGACCATGGATTACTAAAAGCATCTATGTCCAGGGTGCCTACTGCTCGCAAATGTCAATCCAATTGGTTACTACATATTTGATTCTTCCTAAGATTATATATTTAACCTCAAGCCTTTTGAAATTATCTAATCCTATCACTCACTTTATACGTTTCCTGATTTCCTAATGCCCCTATTGATATCTGCTTTCCTACATATTTTTCGCAGTTCATCATTGTGACTGTCTCTTCACATGTGCTGACATTTACATTCACCCTCTAACTGAAAACCAATTGCTAAAGAACTTTTGGTCCAACTCCGAGACTCACTCTTCTTCCTAAACCTACTTACTATCTTCCTAATCCTACAGACTATCCCTTTTGTCTGGATGTTCTCTTCTACTTTCAATCATCCGAGGTATAGGGTCCTATGCCATTGTATATCGATTTATCTGAGACCTCGGTGCAGAACATGATTCAATCTAAGTATACCAATCAAGGGCCCAATGCCTTTCTGGGCTTCAAATCTTTCCTAGATCTCTGTTCTCATACATATATTTCACATTTATATTGTTATAAATATCACAGGTTCCCAATACCATAATTCATCCAGCAGAATGACTCCTAACCCAAATCGAACATGCTATTAACACTAACCATACACTGTTCCCTCAATCTCACTTTACAGAAGAGCAGGGACAGAGTTGGTCTTAAAATCCAGGAAGGTAGGGTATCATCCACCAGCTGAGAACCTCAAAAGTCCCTGCAGAAATAATCCCTGGAGAAGGTGTAGGCAGGTATGAAGGATGTGAGAGAGCAAAAGTCATCTTACATGGCAAACAACCTGGTCAGGTTGAAGGGATGTGTCTGAATTAGCCTCTCTCTTCCTAATGTAGAGAAGATGGACCAAACCATGGCTGTGTGGAGAGCTGTTCCCCGGTGCCTATGGTTGATATACCATTATAACTTATGAATGAGTCACAGCAAGTAGAGGCAGACTCCATCTTTTGAGAACCTTGGAAGCAACTGTTAAAACAAAGTGGTTTCCAAGGCAGTGACTTCATTCAGTTCTTGAAGGAAGTGACCTCACCTTACATTATTGGTGATGAAAGTCTGTGATCTTGGGATCCAGGAAACCAGGCACACAGAGTCAAACCTACTCCATGTCCCAGTGGGCTCTCTTGTTTGGATTTAACAAGACACAGTCACTCTTTCTTGGTACCTACTGATGTGAGGACAGTCAAATGCCTGGAAACTATGAAGACTGGCCTTTCCAGAGAAAGCAGGTAGTTTCTCACCACGGGCTCCTGACAACTTCACAGAGTTGGCTAAAGAGACCAGATTGAAGACAGGACACGCCATTTTTGGGGAACATAGTATGATCCACAAGTCAGAGGACACTCCGGATAGACACAGACCTACTTTGGGAAAAGAGGTACCATTTTGGGTGTGAGTGTGAGTTTGTGGTTTTGTCTCATGTTCTGAGAATAGTTAGGAAAGCTGGTTTGTTTGTTTTGGAGTGAACTGTTTCGAGTAAGTCCTTTGACAACGTGAGTGTTTCTGTGTCTATATATCATACTGTGTCCGTGATTGTAGACAGTAGAAAAGAGAATGCATCAATGGATGTGTCCTGTCTACGAGAAAGCTTCAAAGCATTCATCCTGTGCAATTTATGAATGGACTGCAGCTTGCCGTATGGATGGGCAATTCCTGCCATCTTTCTAAATTCCTGTTTTCTTCCTGAATTCTGGACACTCTCCAGAATACGCTCATTATTTTGTGTCCAAGATATGTACCACCTCCATCTCTGTGACATGGCCATGTACTGGATAGCTGATGGGAATGGTGAGTATCTCAGAAAACTCAGATATCAGTATGCCCAAGAAAGTCTCAGTGGAGAAACCCTTCTTTGGGCCTTTTGCTTACCTATTCTGTTGCCCTGAATGTCAGGAAGGTCTTCGCCTCAGGCCACACTTTGTGAAGCCTGAAGAAAATAGTTTTCAAATGGAATTGAATGGTCATTACCTGTGCCTCTTCGGTTAATTGCTTTGGAAATGGATGTGTCTGAATCAGCCTCTTGGCCCTATGTGAGGCTGTGGCTTAGATTCACAGTACATGATGGGTCTAAAGAAAAATCCCATGTGTGCATCCAAAACCAAAATGGACAAAAGAACTGTCATGGTGGATAGAGTCTCTCGCCTTCGTCTGTAAGGTTCCTGACCTCCATTAAGTGAGAATAGCGATCATTTGGGTCAAGTGAATTCTTTAAAGCCCTGCAGAGGCTATCCCATAGGTTCGTGGGTTTTCTCATGACTCCAATTCACATCTATGTTTACAGAAGAGCAGGGACAGTGTTGGTCTTACAATACAGGAATGCAGTGGATCTTCCATCTGTTGAGAACCTCAAAGCTCCATGCAGAAATGATCTCTGGAGAAGATGTAGGCAGCTATGTAAGACCTGAGAGAGCAAAAATCATCTTCCATGGCAAACAACCTGGTCAGGATTAAGGGTTGCGTCAGAATGAGCCTATCTCTTCTTAATGTAGAGAAGATGGACCAAACCCGGCCTGTGTGGAGAGCTGTTCCCTTTTGCCTACGGGTGATATACCATTTTAACTTGTGAAAGTGTCACAGGAAGTAGGTGCAACCCTCATCTCATGGGACCGTTGGGAGCAATTGTTATGACAAAGTGGTTGCCAAGGCAGTGATCTCATTCAGTTCCTGAAGGAAGTGATCTCATCTCACTTCCTTGGTGATGGAACTCTCTGAACTTGGTATACAGAAAGCCAGGCACCCAGAGACAGTCCCAGTCCTAGTCCCAGTGGTCTCACTTTTTTGGATTTACAAAGGACAGAGTCAGTCTTTCTTGATACCTACTGATGTGAGGATGGCCAAATGCCAGGAAAGCTCGGAAGAGGGGCTCTTCCTCAGAAAGCAGATAGTGGCTCACTCCTGGCTTCTAACAACTTCACATTGTTGGCCAAGAAGATCAGATCTGAGACAGGGCAGGCCATTTCGGAGGATCATAGTATGGCCCATCAGTCAGAGCACACTCCGGAGAGTCACAGACCTATTTGGGGGAAGGAGGTGCCATTGCGGGTGTGGGTTTGTGGTTTTTTCTCATGTTCTGAGAATAGGTAGAAAAGGCAGTTTGTTTTTTATGGAGTGAACTGTTTCTAGTAAGTCGTTTGACAATGCAAGTGTTTCTATGTCTGTGTATCCCACTGTGTCCGTGCTTGTAGATATTAGAAAAGAGAATGCATCAATGGATGTGTCCTGTCTCATAGAAAGCTTCCCAGCATTCATCCAGCACAATTTATGAATTGACTGTGGCTTGCCTTATTGATGGGCGATACCTGCTACCTTCCTAAGTTGCTGTTTTCTTCCTGAATTATGGCCAATTTCCAGAATAGGCTCATGGTTTTGTGTCCAAGGTATGTACTACCTCCAAGCTCTGTGACATGGCCATGTACTGGATAGCTGAATGGAATGGCGAGCATCTCAGAAAACTCAGATATCAGTGTGACCAGTAAAGTCTCAGTGGAGAATCCCTGCTTTGGGCCATTTGCTTACCTATTGTTCTGTTGCCCTGAGAGTCAGGAAGGTCTTTGTCTCAGGCCAACCCTTTGTGAATCCTGAAGGAAAGATTTTTCAAATGGAAATGAATATGCTTTACCTTTGGCTCTTTCCTTAATTGATTTGGAAAGAGATGTGTGTGAATCAGCCTCTTGGCCCAGTGTGATTCTTTGACTTAGATTCTCAGCACCTGATGGATCTAAAGAAAGATCCCATGGGTGCATAAAATCCAAAATGGCAAAAAGAGCAGTCATTGTTGATGAAGTATTTTGCCTTCCTCTGTAAGGTTCCTGAATTCCATCAAGTGAGAATAGGGATCTTTTGGGTCAAATGAGTTCTTCAAATCTATTCAGAGGCTATCCAATAGGTGCTTGAGTTTTCACATCTTTCCAATTCACATAAAGAATCTGTACCCGACACTCAGTAATACTCAAATTGGAGAAGCAGAGCAGTATTAAGGGCAGGCCTATTTGATCACTCCTGGTACACAGGAAGGGTGTACAGGCCACTGGGAATTTAGGCAAATGAGGGGCAACAGAGCTTATTTTGGACACTGTCTTGGGCTACGCTAATGCTATCAAATGTCAATCCTATTATTGACTTCATATTTGTTTTATCCTAAGCTCACATATTCATCCTCAACCCTGTTGAAAATATCTAATCCCATCACTAACTTTATTCTTTTCCTGATTTCCTAATGTCTCTATTGATATCTGCTTTCGTACATATTTTGCCCTGTGCATCATTGTGACTGACTCTTCACTTGTGTTGACATTTACATTGACTCTCTAACCAAAACCCTATTGCTAAAGAACTTTTGTTCCAAATCCTATACTCACTTTTCTTCCAAAACTTACCGACTATCTTTCTAATCCAACTGACTATAACTTTTTGAATGGATGTTCTCTTCTACATTCAATGATCCAAGTACAGTTCAGGTTTCTATTCAACCGGGTGAGGGAGTAGATTCTGCAGTTTGGCAATTGGGGACAGCACATTCTGGCAACAAGATTAGCAAAGAGTTCTCAAGATTTCAACAGTGTTTCGTTAAGTGTACAGAAAAACAGGAAGTGACAAGTACATATTTTATTAACCTTTCATTCCCCACTTCTTTTTCTGGCTACTTTATTCATAAAAGTGATCGTTGTGGGGTGTCACATTCTATGTCTGCTAGTGGGGTATTACCATAATTTTAATTTGTCCAATTTGAGCTTGGAGAAAAGAAACTACATGAATGAGGAAACAGGGTTTTATAGTTAGTAATACTATGAGGATTATTATTGTACCGGCCAGGGTTGATAAAAACGTAATTAACCAGGGGGACTGTGTAAAAAAAGACTCAAACTACCCTTTTTGTGCCTTTCTCTCTCGTTGTTGCTCTTCAAGGCATCTTTTTATTTTACTCATAGATTTTTTTTACAACTCCAGTATTGTCGACATAAAAACAACATTCTTCCCTCAATGAAGCACAAAGGCCCCCTTCTGTCATGAAAAGGAGGTCCAACCCTCGCCTTTTCTGTAAAACAACTTCAGAGAGAGAGGTTAAAGATTCCTGCAAAGCTGTGATGGAGGTTTCTAAAATCTTTAAGTTTTGATCTATTGCTGCTTCTAATTGGGTCACTTGTTGTGTCCCATGGACCAGAGCAGTGGTTCTTGTGCCCAACCCTGCAGCAACTCCTATTCATAATAGAATGGCTAAGGTGAGGGACATATGTTCCCAGCAGAACCGGGTTGTATGTCCCCCTCTTTGATCTTCAAATGAACCTGCGTCATGATAGAGCACTCTGGGAAACATCTGCACCATTTCACAATTAATCACATCTGTTGACCATTTCATGAAAACATAAACAATGTTTAAGTATATAGAATTATACTGTTGTAGGGACGGACAAGGCAAGGCACCTAAGATAGCACCAAAGACACGGAAACAGTCTTTTTTGGTTTCAACCAGATTCAGAGGGCATTGCTTCTGTTGTAATCAATTAATCCCCTGAAATCCAAGTTACGTAGTTTCAGAATTTTGTACCCAACACGTAAGGGAAGGGGCTCAGAAGTTCACAGTCTGCAGAAGTTCACAAAAAGCAGTTTTTGTTTCTGTTTTTTCCTCAGTTTGGGCAAGTTAACTTTTCAAGGACACCTGGGTGGGGGTGTCTTCCCTTTCTTTTTTTCCCCCTTCCAGCTGTTTCCATACAGCCCAGTTTGTAACTTCTTTATCTTAGAAATGTAGCCATCTCTGTGAAGCCCCAGCTCAAGGCCAGAGGCCTTTTTTTCAAATATTTTGTGAAAAACTAGTAAGGGTGTGTCTAGATCAGGAGTGCTGAATTTTTTAGCCAGTTGCCAAGGAGACCAGGGCAACACAAAAATAGGAAGTTTATCTACAGTGAACTCTTTTATAGGGACTCTTTTGCTGAAAGTCCTAAATCAGCCATGGTGAAGACTTCTGGAGAAGGTCAGTTAAGACTTTTCTGTGGGCCTGGTACAGAGGGGCACAATTTGGAAGGCAGGGAAAAGAGCAGCTCTGTGAATCTGAGAATGAGGAAGGAGAGATGTAAAAGAATATTGGGAGAGGGCTTTGGGATCTTAATAGCAACAAAAACTTGAGCAGTAGAACAGATAGAACAGAGGGGGAGACGGGAGTGAGATTCCAAAAAGCCTGTGAGGGACTTTAAATTCTTAGTAACCTGTTTTTAGTGATGACAAAGCAACATTAAAGGCCATTTTCATTACATCTTGTATTAGGGTCTGAGGATTCTTCTCAGCGGGTTTGAGCTTTGCATTAGGTGGTAAGAGGACTGGGTGGGACCCGGTGCGGGCACTGACAGGAGAGGAGAGGAGTGAGTGAATGGAGTGGTACCTCAGTACCTGCAACCTCAGCAAGGGAGCAATGGTCTGAGAACCAGTCGAGATTTGGGTTTTTGATCTAGATATTGGAGGGGAGAAATCAAGTTGCTGAGGTGGGAGTGACAGCAGAGAGTCTGGAGCACAAGGCTGAGGGTGAGCATCTATTGGAGAAGCATAGTTCAGGATGTGAGCAAAGGAGAGAGAAGGCCTCCACATAGCGGAATCTCCTTTCACCCTTTTGAGCATTGCAGAAGTTAAAAACGTCACACAGAATTTGAGGATCTAGAGACCCCTCCGGGGGCCATCGGTTTTGGTTATCTAATTCGTAATATGGCCAATGCTGTGTACAGAATTTGATGAGGAGTTTGGGTTCCATCTGACAGTCCCTGTATGCTCACATCCCCATGACTTACAATAGAAGTCTGCTCTCCCCCCCCACAGCCGTGACTGTTTGTGGCTTTGATAGTCTGCCGGGCAAACATAGTAATCTAGGCTAGCCAACCTGCATCTGGCTCACGTGTCCCTACATCTATAATGTTTGTTTCCATTATCTATGGTACGGAACGGATTTAATGGAATTTTAGAGGGATCCTGTTAATCAGGGATATCCCAATAGGAAAGACCTATAGCCAGCTGACAAATGACTGGGTGGAGAGATGGCCACCAGGTTCGTAAGGGGGCTGTATTCGAGATAGGCCATACTTCGTGTCCAGTAGGATTTGTGATCAGCCATCGCAGTTTAAGGGACTGATGAGCGTTAAGACTACTGGTCGTCAAGGGGAGAATAAATATCTTCCAGGATCTTCTTTACAACCATTTGCGATGTTTCTTTTTTCTTCTTTTTTATTTCTTTTTTTGTGTGTGTGTGGGGAAGGCTTCAATACATCCTGAAAATGTATGTTCAAAGACTAGGAGTTATTTTAGTCCATACCTTACTGGCTTAATTTCAGTAAAGTCCACTTCCCAGAATTGTCCTCGTCTGGTTCCTCATAGGTGCTTTCCTGCAGGAAGCTTGGAAGTGTAAGCTTTAACCAATTAATGGACCTGACAGGCTTTTGTTACCCATTCAGTTATTTCCTTTTGCTGTGAGTAGGTTAGTGGAAAACTGTGTTCTTGATCCTTCACTAATGAATGCAGTTTCTTTGAACAAAGGTGAGTGAGTTGATGAACATTTGCTACTGACATAGTTAGAGCCATGATTATAGGAGTAGTTACTGAAGGATTAAAAAATTCCACTTGGGGGCCTTCAGAGTTAAAAGTTATTTTGGCCCAGAGCTTGGTGAGCAGAACTCTGCCCATCAATGGGGCCAGGCATTCTGGGATTACTAGGAAGGAGTGATGGATTTTTCCTTTTCCCTGGTCCATGGTCCTCTTAGTTGTCAAAGCCCGATATTTACTTCTGTTAGACTCTTGAATTAGAGATCTTTTATTCGGTAGAGGGCCCAACGGGCCTTATGGGCTGAGTATATTGCCCCTGTATCTACTTCAAAGTTTATTGTGTTCCCCTCCACTTCAAAAGTTACCTTGAGGTCAGGGAGAGGATCTGAGCCCGGACTTTCTTAGTATTCCTCCAGAGTCAGAATATCTGGCTGGCATGGCTGTCTCTTTCTAGGGCACTCTTTGGCCCAGTGTCCTTTTTCTTTAGAGTAGGCACATTGATCTGAGGCCAGGGGTGGCCTCTAGTGTGTGCCCAGGTATCCCTTCCTGTCTCTCTGTTTCTTTGTTTCTGGCCTATTTGTTGTTGTGACCAGGACCTTAGTCAATGCCTTAGTCTGTCTTTTGTTTCTTTTATTCTCACTCAGCTCCCTTCTCTTCCTCAGTTTCTCTCTTAAAGTATACCTTCTCGGGTTCTCTGACTAAATCCCTCAAAGTCATATCTTGTAATCCATCTAAGCATTGTAACTTTCTTTTAATATCCAGGGCAGCTTTCCCAATAAAGGCCATTGTGACAGATGCCTTTTGATCCTCTGCCTGAGGATCGAAAGGAGTATGTCTCTTATATGCCTACATAATTATCTCTAGGAACATACAGGGAGATTCATCAGGCCCTTATATAATCTCTCTTACCTTGGCCAAATTAGTTGGTCACCTAGCGGCCACTAAGATACCCACTATTAGAGCCCGGCGATAAGTGGACAGATGCTCCCTACCTTCAAAGGTGTTGGGGTCCCAGTTGGGTCGTTTCAAGAGAAAGCCGGCTTTGAATATGTTGGGAAGTTGTGTCGGTCACGCATTTGGTCCGAGGATACTTTTTTCTAGCCTCCAGGAGGATTCTCTTTTGTTCCTCTGTCAAGAAGAGAGTCCCTAGGAGTTGTTGGCAGTCATCCCAAGTAGGTTGGTGTGAAAACATCAATGACTTCACCAGACCTGAGAGCCAGGTTGGGTCCTCGGTAAAAGGGGGATTGTTATTTTTCCATTTATATAGGTCTGAAGAGGAGAAGGCCAATACTGGTAGGTTTCCATTTTTTTCCCCATGGCCATAGTCAATCATTGGCCCTTAGGGATGGAGGGAAGCAACACGGGAGTTCCAGGGTTTTCAATCATTTGCCACCGGCGAGTTCCTTTAGCAACTCCAGCTTCCTCCAGGGGAGGAGGGGCTGTATGTGACGCAGGGGAGTTATCTGGAGGGCCCTGGGCTGGCTTAGCGTCCTCCAATTGCGGAGAGGCTGAGTCAGCAGCTGGAGAATCACTTAGAGGGTGTTGGGGGTTGTGGGACAAGGGTAGAAGATAAGGAAGTGGAGGAGAGTCCAGTAGAGTCAAATCTTGTGACTCAGGGAGAACAGAGGGTGGAGGAGGAGGAGGAGCAGAGGGATTGAGAGATCGTGGGGGAAGGAGTAGGAACGGGGACACAGCAAGGAAAGGCTTCACCCACGGAAGAGGAGATTTGCAGAGGTCCTGCCAAGTTAAGGTATATTCCTGTTTATCAGTATGGCTATGTGGCCCTGGCTGTAAGACAATATCTCTGTCTTTTTAAATTAGTGGGAAGTAGAAAGATCCTTCTAGGGGCCATCCAAATCCAAAGGTGGGCCATTCTGAGGCACACAGAGTCTGCCAGGTCCAGCGTTTTACTGAAAAAGAAACATTCTGAGCCCTTAAGCGGACTTTCGTCCATAGATCAAGGGTCAGGGACAGAGGCATTGAAGTGATCTGTCCCATAATGAAAGATACACAAACAGTAAAAGCAACGACACAGGACACAGACAAGAGAAAACAATAAAGACAGGCAATGGACGTCCAACACTGAGACCAAGACTGAGCAGGCGGCAAAACCTGATGGGCTGGCAATACCGAATCTGAAACAAAGTATCACTGAGTCGAGGGGACTATTATTCCTCGATTCCCGAGTCCTCTGTGGCGTCCCCCAGGGACTTGGCTTGTGGCTCTGTGACACGTCTGCCAGCCACCATCAAAGAGAGCTCACACACTTCATCGACAGCCATTTTGCCAAGCCCTAACCTGAAACCTGAAACCAGAAAGAGGCGCCTTACTTACCCTGAGAGTAGCTCATTGGGGTCTCTCGTTCACTGCTGCTGGATTTCGGTGGAACCTCCATATATAAAGATCGGAAGAGCATTGGGGGAAGAGACCACTAAGAGACTCTCTCATGCAAAAACAAAGGGTTTATTGGGGGTCCAGCATGCTGGGGCTCAGAGCTCATTTGAATAGAGCAGAGAACCCTGAGAACAGCTTAAGCAGAGCTTATATACTTTCCTTGAAGAGGGCAGGGAGGAAAGTTTATTGATGGGCCTGGGCGGGTGAGCAGTTTGCGTGCAACTGGGTGAGGGAGTACATTCTGAAGTTTGGCAGTTGGGGACAGCACATTCTGGGAAAAAGTTCAGAAAACACTTCTCCAGATTTCAACAGTGTTTTATTAAGCATACAGAAAAACAGGAAGTGACAAGAATCTATTTTATTAACATTTCACTACCGACTATACTTTGCCAGATTTCCTAAAGTCTCTATTGATATCTGCATTCCTACATATTTTCCCCAGTTCATCATTGTGATTAATTCTTCACATGTGCTGACATTTACATTCACTCAATACCCGAAACCCTATAGCTAAAGAACTTTTGGTCCAAATCCTATACTCACTCTCCTTTATAAACATACTGACTATCTTCCTAATACTCCTGACTATCCATTTTGACTGGAAGTTCTCTTTGAAAATCAATCATCCAAGTTACAAGGTCCTATGCTTAATACCGCAATCAAGGGCCCAATGCCCTTCTGGGCTTCAAATCTTACCTAGATTTCTGTTTTCAGATTCCTATATTTTACCTATATATTCTTGAAAATATTGCAGATTCCCAATACCATTATTCATCCAGCAGAATGATTTCTATTCCAAATCAAACCTGTTATTAACCCTAACCATACACTGTTCCCTCAATCTAACTTTAGAGAAGAGCAAGGACAGAGTTGGTCTTAAAATACAGGAATGTAGGGGATCTTCCAACTGCTGAGAAACTCAAAGGTCTATGCGCAAATGATCCCTAGAGAAGTTGTAGGCACCTATGAAGGAACTGAGAGAGCAAAAGTCATCTTTCATTGCAAACAACCTGGTCAGCATGAAGGGATGTGTCTGAATCAGCCTCTCTCTTCTTTATGTAGAGAAGAAGGACAAATCGAGCCCTCTGTGGAGAGCTGTTCCTGGTTACCAATGTTTGATATACCATTCTAACTTGTGAAAGTGTCAAAGGAATTAGGGACAGCCTCCATTTCATGGGACCTTTGGAAGCAAATGTTAGGACAATGTGCTTGCCAAGGCATTGACCTCATTCAGTTCCTGAAGGAAGTGACCTCACCTCACATTCTTGGTGATGGAACTCTCTGAACTTGGGATCCAGGCATCCAGGCACACAAATCTAGTCCCAGGCCCAGTCCCAGTGGTCTCCCTTCTTTTGATTTACCAAGGACAGAGTCAGTCTTTCTTGGTATCTACTGATGTGAGGATGGCCAAATGCCAGGAAAGCTCTGAAGAGTGGCCTTTCCTGACTAAGCAGGAAGTGGCTCACCGCTGTCTCCTGACAACTTCACAGAGTTGGCCAAGGAAACCAGATCTGAGACAGAACAGGCCATTTGATGGGAACATAGTACGGCCCACCAGTCAGAGGTCACACCCGATAGTCAGAGACCTACTTTGAGAAAGGAGGTGACTTTGTGGGTGTGAGTGTGTGTTTGTGATTTTGTCTCATGTTTTGAAAATAGGTAGGAAAGGCAGTTTGTTTGGTTTGGAGTGGACGATTTCTAACAAGTGATTTGACAAGGCGAGTGTTTTTAAGTCTGTGTATCCCACTGTGTCCATGGTTGTAGACATTAGAAAAGAGAATGCATCAAAGGATGTGTCCAGGCTAGTAGAAAGCTTACCAGAATTCTTTCTGCCCAATGTATGAAAGGAATGCGGCTTGCCTTATGGATGGGTAACACCTGCTATCTTCTTAAGTTCCTGTTTTCTTCCTGAATTCTGGCCACTCTCCCGAATAGGCTCATGATTTTGTGACCAAGATAAGTACCACCTCCAAGCTCTGTGACATGGCCATGTACTGGATAGCTGAAGGGAATCGTGAGCATCTCAGAAAATTCAGATATCAGTGTGACCAGGAAAGTCTCAGTGGAGAAACATTTCTTTGGGCCATTTGCTAACCTATTGTTCTGTTCCCCTGAATGTCAGGAAGGTCTTTGCCTCAGGCCACCCCTTTGTGAATCCTAAAGAAAACAATTTTCAAATGGAAATGAATGGGCATCACCTGTGGCTCTTTGCTTAATTGCTTTGGAAAGGGATGTGTCTGAATCAGCCTCTTGGCCCTGTGTGAGGTTGTGGCTTTGATTCTCAGCACCTGGTGGATGTAAAGAGAGATCCCATGTGTGCATCCAAAACCAAAATGGCCAAAAAGCAGTCCTTGTGGATGAAGTCTGTCGCCTTCCTCTTTAAAGTTCTTGAACTCCATCAAGTGAGAATAGGGATCCTTTGGGTCAAATGGGTTCTTCAAAGACCTGCAGAGGTGCTTGTGATTTCTCATGACTGCAAATCACATAAAAATATATACCTGACAGTCAGTTTTCCACAAATTGGAGAAGCATAGAAGTATTAATGTCTAGCATATTTGATCACTCCTGTTTCACATGAAGGGTGTCCAGACCACCCTGAATTTACGCCAATGAGGGGCAAGGGAGTTATTTTGGACACTCTCTTGGACTCCGCCACTCATGGAAACCTCCCGCCAGAGGTTGTGATTAGTGTCTATATGGAAGAAGATGAGGGCCATATGGGAGGGTTTTGGTTTTATATTTGGTCATTTGTGTCCAGTATGAAGACATGACCTGGACCACCTGGGCTTGAACTCTGGTGTGATTCCCCTTAGAGACTGAATTCAGAGAAGTATTGCCATGAATTTTGTTGGGATTTTAGGAGTCCACCCATGAGAATTACCCTTGGAAACTGAGATCTAGGCCCAGGTTGGCTTTCCACAGAGCCCTGGGTATCTCAGCCAGGATATCACATGATTTAATTCTGAAAGACTTGGCAGCCATATTTGAGAGTCACAACACCCATGGACGTCACACTGTAGACCTCAATGGGCCTGGCTTCATGTGACATTTTGGCCACTCTTTGGGAAGCCTTGCCTGTGAGAGTTCTACAGAGCATTCATTGAAATGAGCTTCCTCACCATTTAATGGTTCCTGAATGAATTGAAACCCACAGTGCCTGCAACGTCATCCTTGAAAAATGCCTAGATAAATACCATGAAATTTTTGAATTTCCCATGACCAGGTGGCACTGGAGAAACTTTGGATGTCCTGTTGCTGATCGTAAATATGCAAGACAGTGCCTTGATTGAGTGGGTTTCATGAAAATGGTGTAGAACAGAGATGCCAGTATGTTGGAACCTGCTGAGTAGTGGGCCTAGAGCTGTGGTAGGCAGATGTGTGATAAAAAATTTGTGGTGGGGCCATGTGGATCTGCCACTGGCTTCCAAATGGCTTGTGACTGACATGGTGCAGCCAGCAGACCCTTCCATGTAAAGGCTTCTTGTTATATGGAGATGTTTCCGGGCAATGTTCAGAATCAGGTTGCTATGGACATGTGGCTAAGCTATGTGGGATAGAAGCCTGGTTGGTGCATTCTCCTGCAGACCCTGACCAACCACACATGACAGAATTGCCTCCAGAACTGTGTCCCAGTTGAACTTCTTTTATTTCATGAAGCAAATGCCAAGGTCCCAGTGCAGCAGCAAGAAACACCACGAAAAGTGGAGGATGACCAAATGGCTTCCCAGTCCACATGGGAATACCCTTAGCCCCCAGTGGCCACAGTTTACTTTCAAAGAGAGAATTCAGCACTGCTGCCTCATGTTCATTGGAAAATAAGAAATCATGTCCTCCAGGTCACATAGATGCAGACACAGCTTTGATGGTCTCACTAGAAAGAAGCTAAAGCTCCTGACAAAAACATATATTTCAAGTGCCCAAACTCAGAGGCAGTTTCTCAAGAAGTATTTAGGCCAGCAGAGCTCCATATATATGGAGTGTTTATCCTGTCCCATACTAGGAAAACTCCTCTACCACTTCCAAGGTTGTAAACTCCTGAGCATATTATTCACAGATTTTATTAGTCTACTCCTCTAATTGTGTCTTACTTTGGGGGAAGGAAATGTCAAGGAATTGTTCTGGATGAGAGTGGGAAGATTTTGTTTAGCACATATTTGCATACACATTGGTTTCATTTTTCTATTTTACATTTGATATACTGAATCCCTGACACTAACACATACCCTACTAGATTCTGAATACTAATCCTAATATGATGGAGAAAAATAACCGAAACAGAATAGAAATACAAGCAGTTCAGAGGAGGCACGTTGTATACTTGGACTTGCCTTTTGCATTATATAGGGTAGGAGTTATAAATCTAGTAAATTTTTTGTTGAAATAGTTTTCCATGTGCTTTTAAAGTTAACAAGTATGTGAATTCCTGTCTCCCTTTCTCTGTATTCTATTCAGCACATGTATTTTTATATGCACATATAGAATCCTACCTGGTATCGCACGTACATTCTTGTGAGTTACATAACTTGGCAGATACAAAGTGTGAGAAGAGATCACTCCTCCTAAACGCTGTTTGAACTGAAAATTCAAACTATGGGTGAGCTTCCTAGTTGAAAAAAGTTATACATAAATCCATATCCAGTAAAATGAATATTTTTGGATCTGTGGATGATATGTATTTCACGGTGTAATTCGATTGGCATATATATTGCTAATTTTTAAAATCTGTGTGTGGTTATATATATATATATATATATATATATATATATATATATATATTCTCTCCAAATATTTCAAAATATTTAATATATGTGTCTTATTATACACTCCCTAATTTCATTCATGAATATGTATGTGGATTTATAAAAAACTTTTCACAAGATTATTCTCAGAAATATTCATTCACCTGATATACGTATTTTTTTCCTAGTATTGAAAACTAACTTCAGTGAATGGTGCATATGAATCCTAATATTTCTACTGTAACTGATCCAGTTTCACATCAATGCAAGTAGATTCCTATGGGACATGATAAGTATTTTGAAGTTCATTTTTATTTCAACACTGGTACATTACTATTTCTTCAGTTTATGCACATTATAGGATATATATTTCATCCACAAGTTCACAAATTTATAGGCATATATTTCACGTTCAATCACTTTCTGCTTCAGAAAACACGTGTTCCGCCATGTTTCAAACTGGTCTTTTCATGAGACTTCTTTCAAAACACATTATTTTTGATTTCCATAATCACTTTTGAAGCAAAACTCACACACTCTTCATGATAAACCATAAGCCTAGGATTACAATTAGACGTATAACTAGTTGTTATGAATGATTCTATATCAATATATGATTTCTTGAGAGGCAAGATGGTCGCAAAGGGAGTGCAGTAACTCCGTGTACTGCGTCACTGTGAGGGAAAATGACGAGTTAGAACGGCTAAAAGCTATCTTGTTAGGAATTTCCAGCAAAATTGGGGTGCTCCAAAACCTAGTGGAAGGATTTTCATCGCACGAGGATCAGCTTCAGGGGCTCAAATGCGAGCGATCTGTCCGTCTGTATGGAGCGCTGCTTGTTCGGCAGATCACCCCATGGCTGGAGTCTGCGGCGCGCGCTGGGAAACGACAGGCTGGTGCCGCAGAGATACAGTGATGCTGATTCTGTGGGCTCCTGCCAGCTAGGCATTTGCTGAGCTTGGAGCTGAATTCTGGGTTGGAGACGGGGAAAGGAAACGGTCCAGTTTGGTTCTCCACACCGGACAGACCACGGAGGAAGCCAGCGGCCACCATCTTGGAGAGCTGACGTCACCATCCTTGTTTTCGACTGATTGCAGCTCTTTCAGCTATAGAACAGGTAATTTCAGGCTGACAATTGTCTGCATCTCGCAGACAAATTGCTCAGACTTAGTGCTAAATAACCCGCGGAAACTGCTTCTTGGAGCCTGCTCCTATCAGAACACGCACCGAGCCCGGAGTGTCGGAGTTCCGGCTCCCGGAGCTGCTCTGGCCCACGGCTATAGAACCCGCTGAAACTGCTTCTTGGAGCCTGCTCCTGTCGGAGCATGCACCAAGTCCGGAGAGGCCGAATTCTGGCTCCCGGAACTGTTTTGGCCCGGTGATAAAGAACCCGCGGAAACTGTTTCTCGGTCCGGGTCCTGCTGAATACTGTGGAGGCCAGAGGGGCCGAACAGAGCCGCCGCCCGGGCCCGGAACAGGTCCAGCGACCTGCCGGAGTGGTAGTCAAGAAAACCCGGAGGCAGCACTGGCACAGGAGCCCGCGGGAGCTGCGCGGCGCGGGTCTCCCAGCTACCGCTCCCACCAGTGCTGACAACTGACGTCTCTTGCACCGACTCGCCTCGGCGTGGGACTCACGGCTACCGCTCCCACCAGTGCTAACAACTGAGGTCTCTTGCACCAGATACGGGGGCGTGGCTACCAGAAGGTAAGCAAATTGGCTGGGGGTTCTCAGCCCCAAGCTCTACAAACTTAGGGCCTGAGGGAGGCCAACAAGAAGAGTGTGCCCAGGCACTAATGAAACAGCTGCTCCACGTGTGTGCAAGGTAGGCGGAACTGTGAACACCGACAAAACAGGCCCAGTGAAACGCCAGAAACATCCCTCCGGTTGGGGGAGGGGCAGAGCCACCGGGCGCCTGCAAGGTAGGCGGACCCGCGACCCACCAGCAGAAAAGGCACAGCAATCCACAGAGCGGCATAGCCACCCCCCGAGCCTACAAGGTAGGCAGACCTGTGACCTACCGGCAGGTCATGCCCAAAAACCTGCAGAGGGGCACAGCTGCTCCACGTGCCTGCTAGGTAGGCTGAACCGTGACCACCAACAGAACAGGCCCAGCGGCCGGCCAGACACATCGCCCCGCCCAGGTTGGGGGAGGGGCAGAGCTACCGGGCGCCTGCAAGTTAGGCATACCTGCGAATCACCAGCAGATCAGGCCCAGCAACCGCGGAGCGGCAGAGCCACCCCCGGGCCTGCAAGGTAGGCACACTTGCCACCCACCGGCAGGTCAGGCCCAACAAACTGCGGAGGGGCGCAGCTGCCCCACGAGCCTACTAGGTAAGCAGAACCCTGACCACCAACAGAACAGGCTCAGAGGCCGGCCAGACACATTGCCCCACCCCGGTTGGGGGAGGGGCAGAGCCGCCGGGCGCCTGCAAGTTAGGCAGACCTGCATCTCACCAGCATATCAGGCCCAGCAACCCGCGGAGCGGCAGAGCCACCCCCGGGCCTGCAAGGTAGGCGCACTGGCCACCCACCGACAGGTCAGACCCAGCAACTCTCAGAGAGACACAGCTGCTCCACGCGCGTGCAGGATAGGCGGAACCGTGACCACCGACAAAAGAGGCCCAGTGGACCGCCAGACACATAGCTCCGGTTGGGGGAGGGGCAGAGCCGCCGGGTGCCTGCAAGGTAGGCGGACCCGCGACCCACCAGCAGAACAGGCACAGCAATCCACAGAGCGGCAGAGCCACCCCCCGAGCCTACAAGGTAGGCAGACCTGCGACCCACCGACAGGTCAGGCCCAAAAACCTGCGGAGGGACACAGCTGCCCCACGTGCCTGCTAGGTAGGCTGAACCGTGACCACCAACGGAACAGGCCCAGCGGCCGGCCAGACACATCGCCCCGCCCCGGTTTGGGGAGGGGCAGAACCGCCGGGCGCCTGCAAGTTAGGCATACCTGCAACTCACCAGCAGATCAGGCCCAGTGACCCACGGAGCGGCAGAGCCACCCCTGCGCCTGCAAGGTAGGCACACTTGCCATCCACCGGCAGGTCAGGCTCAGCAACTCTCAGAGGGACACAGCTGTTCCACGCACGTGCAATGTAGGCGGAACCGTGACCACCGACAAAACAGGCCCAGTGGCCCGCCAGATACATCACCCCGGTTGGGGGAGGGGCAGAGCCGCCACCAGCGCCTTTTAGGTAGACAGACCTGCAACCGAAAGACAGAACAGGCCTAGTGGCCAGCGGAGGGGCAAAACCGCTGCTCACTCCTGCAAGGTAGGCGGACCTGTGACCACCGAAAGAACAGGCCCATCGAAAGTACAGGCACAGCGGCCTCCCGGCGTGGTAGGCACATTGCCTCAATTGAAGGAGAGGCAGAACCACCGCCAAAGCCTGCAAGGGAGACGATGCAGCTATACAAAAGCAATATAAATATATAGGGGGAAAAATCAATAACACAACAGTTTCACCAAGCAGAAAGAAACGCGATCAGTATGAAAAGACAAGGAAAAAAAGGACCACAAGCAATGCAGGTCAATTCAACTTTAGAGGAGGTAATATCTGCAGCAGATGGAATGTCAGATAAAGAATTCAGGATATACATGCTTCAGATGATCTGGAGTCTCAAGGAAGACATTAGACAGCAAAATCAGACAATGATAGACCGCTTCGACCACTTCGACAATGAATTACATAAACAAATCCAAGAAGCAAAAGATAAATTATTCAGGGAGATAGAGGTTATAAAAAACAAACAAACAGAAATCCTGGAAATGCAGGAAACAATAAACCAACTTAAAAACTCAATTGAGAATACTACCAGCAGAGTAGAACACTTAGAAGATAGAACATCAGACAATGAAGACAAAGTATTTCAACTGGAGAAGAACATAGACAGCTCAGCAAAGCTGTTAAGAAACCATGAGCAGAACATTCAAGAAATATGGGATAGCATAAAGAGACCAAACTTAAGAGTCATTGGGATACAGGAAGGTATTGAGGTCCAAACCAAAGGAATGAGCAATCTATTCAACGAAATAATATGAGAAAACTTCCCAGACTTGAAGAATGAGACAGAATCCCAAATCCTAGAAGCCTACAGGACGCCGAATGTGCAGAATCATAAGAGATCCACACCTAGACACATTATAATGAAGATGCCCAACATACAGAATAAGGAGAGAATTTTAAAAGCTACAAGAGAAAGGAAGCAGATTACATTTAGGGGTAAACCAATCAGGATAACAGCTGATCTTTCAACACAGACTCTGAAAGCTAGAAGATCCTGGAATAACATATTTCATACACTAAAAGAAAATGGGTTCCAGCCAAGAATTGTGTATCCCGTGAAATTAAGCTTCAGGATGGAAGATGAAATTAAAACCTTTCATGATAAACAAAAGTTAAAAGAATTTGCAGCTAGAAAACCATCTCTTCAAAACATCCTCGGCAAAATATTACAGGAAGAGGAAATGGAAAATGTCAATGAAAACCAACAGCGGGAGGTAGTACAGTGAAGGGGGGGGGATAATCAAAGAGGAAAACAAACCATGTTTAGTAACATAAATAAACCAATATGGCTGGAAGAACACCCATATCTCAATAATAACCCTAAATGTTAATGGCTTAAACTCACCAATTAAAAGACACAGGCTAGTAGAATGGATCACAAAACAAGACCCAACAATATGCTGCCTTCAGGAGACGCATTTGATAGGAAAAGACATACTTAGACTGAAGGTGAAAGGTTGGGAAAAATCATATCACTCATATGGACTTCGGAAACAAGCAGGAGTGTCCATATTCATATCAAATAAAATAGATTTCAAGCCAAAGTTAATCAAAAGGGATGAAGATGGACACTACATACTTCTCAAGGGAACCATACACCAACAAGACATAACAATCATAAATATATATGCCCCAAACAATGGTGCAGCTATGTTCATCAAACAAACTCTTCTCAAGTTCAAGAGTCTAATAGACCACCATACAATAATCATGGGAGACTTCAACACACCTCTCTCACCACTGGACAGATCTTCCAAACAAAAGTTGAATAAGGAAACTATAGAGCTCAATAACACAATTAATAACCTAGACTTAATTGACATATATAGAAAATACCACCCAACATCAAGCAGTTACACTTTTTTCTCAGCAGCACATGGATCCTTCTCAAAAATAGATCATATATTATGTCACAGGGCAACTCTTAGACAATATAAAGGAGTAGAGATAATACTATGCATCTTATCTGATCATAATGGAATGAAATTGAAAATTAACGATAAAAGAAGTAAGGAAAAATCATGCATCACTTGGAGAATGAACAATAGGTTACTGAATGATCAATGGGTTATAGAAGACATCAAGGAGGAAATTAAAAAATTCTAAAAGATAGATGAAAACACAGACACAACATATTGGAATCTATGGGACACATTGAAAGCAGTTCTAAGAGGAAAATTTATTGCTTGGAGTTCATTCCTTTAAAAAAGAAAAAAACAACAAATAAATGATCTAATACTTCAACTCAAAATCCTAGAAAAAGAAGAGAAAAACAACAGCAAAAGAAGTAGAAGACAAGAAATAATTAAAATCAGAGCTGAAATTAATGAAATCGAAACGAAAGAAACAATAGAAAAAATTGACAAAACTAAAAGTTGGTTCTTTGAAAAAATAAAAAAAAATCAACAGACCCTTAGCCACGCTAACGAAGAGAAGAAGAGAGAGAACTCATATTACCAGCATACGGGATGAAACAGGCAATATCACAACAGACACTTCAGAAATACAGAAGATTATCAGAAATTATTTTGAATCCTTATACTCCAACAAAATAGAAGATAGTGAAGGCATCGATAAATTTCTTAAGTTATATGATTTGCCCAGATTGAGTCAGGAGGATATTGACAACCTAAACAGACCAATATCAATTGAGGAAATAGAAGATACCATCAAAAGACTACCAACTAAGAAAAGCCCAGGACCGGATGGGTATACAGCAGAGTTTTACAAAACCTTTAAAGAGGAACTAATACCAATACTTTTCAAGCTATTTCAGGAAATAGAAAAAGAGGGAGAACTTCCAAATTCATTCTATGAGGCCAACATCACCCTGATTCCTAAATCAGACAAAGACACTTCAAAGAAAGAAAACGACAGACCAATATCTCTAATGAACCTAGATGCAAAAATCCTCGATAAACTTCTGGCGAACCGGATACAAAAACATATCAAAAAAATTGTGCAACATGATCTGGTAGGATTTATCCCTGGGATGCAAGGTTGGTTCAATATACGGAAATCAATAAATGTTATTCACAACATCAATAGGCTTAAAAATAAGAACCATATGATCATCTCGATAGATGCGGAAAAAGCATTCGACAAAGTAGAGCATCCCTTTATATTCAAAACTCTAGAAAAACTAGGGATAACAGGAACATACCTCAATATTGTAAAAGCAATCTATGCTAAGCCTCAGGCTAGCATCATTCTGAATGGAGAAAAACTGAAGGCATTTCCTCTAAAATCTGGAACAAGCCAGGGATGCCCTCTCTCACCACTTCTGTTCAACATAGTTCTCGAATCACTGGCCAGAGCAATTAGACAGACGAAAGAAAATAAAGGCATAAAAATAGAAAAGAAGAACTCAAATTATCACTATTTGCAGATGACATGATTCGATACCTAGCAGACCCAAAAGGGTCTACAAAGAAACTATTAGACCTAATAAATGAATTAAGCAAAGTGGCAGGCTATAAAATCAACACACATAAATCAAAGGCATTCCTGTATATCAGCGACAAATCCTCTGAAATGGAAATGAGGACAACCACCCCATTCACAATATCCTCAATAAAAGTAAAATACTTGGGAATCAACCTAACAAAAGAGGTGAAAGACTTATACAATGAAAACTACAGAACCCTAAAGAAAGAAATAGAAGAAGATCTTAGATGATGGAAAAATATACCCTGTTCATGGATAGGTAGAAGTAACAACATCAAAATGGCGATATTACCAAAAGTTCTCTATAGGTTTAATCCAATGCCAATCAAAATCCCAACGGCATTTCTTGTAGAAATAGAGAAAGCAATCATGAAATTCATATGGAAAAATAAAAGACCCAGAATAGCAAAAACAATGCTAAGCAGGAAGTGTGAATCAGGCGGGATAGCTATACCAGACTTCAAACTATACTACAGAGCAATAGTAACAAAAACACCATGGTACTGGTAACAAAACCGGCGGGCGGACCAATGGTACAGAATAGAGGACACAGAAGCCAATCCACAAAACTACAACTATCTTATATTCGATAAAGGGGCTAAAAGCATGCAATGGAAGAAGGATAGCATCTTCAACAAATGGTGTTGGGAAAACTGGAAATCCATTTGCAACAAAATGAAACTGAATCCCTTTCTCTTGCCATGCACAAAATTTAACTCAAAGTGGATCAAGGAACTTGATATCAAATCAGAGACATGGCATTTGATAGAAGAAAAAGTTGGCTATGATCTACATACTGTGGGGTCGGGCTCCAAATTCCTCAATAGGACACCCATAGCACAACAGTTAATAACTAGAATCAACAAATGGGACTTACTCAAACTAAAAAGTTTTTTCTCAGCAAAAGAAACAATAAGAGAGGTAAATAGGGAGCCTACGTCCTGGGAACAAATCTTTACTCCTCACACTTCAGACAGAGCCATAATATCCAGAATATACAAAGAACTAAAAAAATTAGACAATGAGATAACGAATAACCCAATCAACAAATGGGCCTAGGACCTGAACAGAAATTTCTCAGAGGAGGACATACAATCAATCAACAAGTGTATGAAAAAATGCTCACCATCTCTAGCAGTCAGAGAAATGCAAATCAAAACCACCCTAAGATACCATCTCACTCCAGTAACATTGGCAGCCATTAGGAAGTCAAACAGCATCAAGTGCTGGCGAGGATGTGGGGAAAAGGGTACTCTTGTACATTGCTGGTGGGACTGCAAATTGGTGCGGCCAATTTGGAAAGCAGTATGGAGATTTCTTGGAAAGCTCGGAATGGAACCACCATTTGATCCAGCTATTCCACTACTTGGTCTATTCCCTAAAGACCTAAAAAGAGCACACTATAGGGACACTGCTATATCCATGTTCATAGCAGCACAATTCACAATAGCAAGACTGTGGAACCAACCTAGATGCCCTTCAATAGACGAATGGATAAAAAAAATGTGGCATTTATACACATTGGAGTATTACTCTGCATTAAGAAATGACAAAATCATAGAATTTGGAGGGAAATGGATGGCATTAGAGCAGATTATGCTAAGTGAAGCTAGCCAATCCCTTAAAAACAAATGCCAAATGTCTTCTTTGATATAAGGAGAGTAACTAAGAACAGAGTAGGGACGAAGAGCATGAGAAGAAGATTAACATTAAAGAGGGATGAGAGGTGGGAGGGAAAGGGAGAGAGAAGGGAAATTGCATGTAAATGGAAGGAGACCCTTAGGGGTATACAAAATTACATACAAGAGGATGTGAGGGGAAAGGAGGAAAATATAAGGGGGAGAAATGAACTACAGTAGAGGGGGTAGAGAGAGAAGAGGGGAGGGGAGGGGGGAGGGGCGATAGTAGAGGATAGAAAAGGCAGCAGAATACAACAGACACCAGAATGGCAATATGTAAATCAATGGTTCTGCAACTGATGTGATTCTGCAATCTGTATATGGGGTAAAAATGGGAGCTCATATCCCACTTGAATCAAAGTGTGAAATATGATATATCAAGAACTATGTAATGTTTTGAACAACCTACAATAAAAATTAATTAAAAAAATATATGATTTCTTATATATTTTCAGATATCAATTCAATACATTATTTAAAGGGGAACCAGTTATATTATTTATTAACTGTATGATCTATTCATGCATTATCTCTATATTCATAGACACAGGGTACACCTATTTTTACCCTCAATACTAATTTATACGTTTTCAAAATATTCCTCAAAAAATGGTGGAAGAAATACTCATGTCACCAGATCTATATATACATTTTATCACAGTAATATTCTGGACAAAAAAATCAAAGGTCACCCTTAAGTTTGTACCAAAGCCTAAATGGAAAGTGAGCATGGATTACTAAAACCTTCCATGTCCAGGTGGCCTAATGCTCTCAAATGTCAATCTTATTGGTGACTACATTTTTGTTTCTTCCTAAGATTATATATTCAACCTCAAGCCTATTGAAAATGTCTAATCCTATCACTCACTTTATACTTTGCCTGATTTAGTAATGTCTCTATTTATATCTATTTTCCTACATATTTTCCCCTGTTCATCATTATGACTGACTCTTCACTTGTGCTGACATTTACATTCACTGTCTACCTGAAACCCTATTGCTTAAGAACTTTTGGTCTAAATCCTATTCTCACTCTTCTTTGTAAACCTACTGACTATCTTCCTAATCCTACCGACTATCCCTTTTTGAGTGGATGTTCTCTTCGACATTCAATCATCCAAGGTACAAGCTCCTATGCCATTGTATATAGATTTATCTGAGACATTTTTGCAGAAAATAATTCAAAGCTAAGTGTACCAATTAAGGGCCCAATGCCCTTCTGGACTTCATATCTTCCATAGATTTCTGTTTTTATACTTATATTTCACCTATATATTCTTGTAAATATCATAGTTTCCCAATACCATTATTCGTCATGCAGAAGGATTCCTAACCCCAAATTGAACATGTTACTAACCCAAAACCATACATTGTTCTCTCAATCGAACTTTACAGAACAGCAGGGACAGGGTAGCTCTTAAAATACAGGAATGTAGGGCATGTTCCAGCTGTTGAGAACATCAAAGGTCCATGCAGAAATGATCCCTTGAGAAGATGTAGGCAGCTACGAAAGACCTGAGAGAGAAAAGTCATCTTCTATGGCAAACAACCTTGTCAGCATGAAGGGATGTGTATGAATCAGCCTCTCTCTTCTTAATGTAGAGAAGATGGACCAAAACAGTGCTAGGTGGAGAGCTGTTCCCGGGTGCCCATGGTTTATATACCATTCTAACTTGTGAAAGTGTCACAGGAAGTAGGGGCAGCCTCCATCTCATGGGACTCTTGAAAGCAACTGTTAGGACAAAGTGGTTGTCAAGGCAATGACCTCATTCAGTTCCTGAAGAAGTGTCCTACCTCACTTCCTTGGAGATGGAACTCTCTTAACTTGGGATCCAGGAAGCCAGGCACCCGGAGCCAGTCCAGTCCCAGACCCACTAGGCTCACTTGTTTGAATTTTCCAAGGAGAGTGTCAGTCTTTCTTGGTACCTACAGATGTGAGGATGGCCAAATACCAGGAGAGCTCTGCATAGGGGCCTTTCCTGAGAAAGTAGGTAGTGGTTCACCGCAGGCTCCTGACAACTTCACAGAGTTGGCCAAGGAGACCAGATCTGAGATAGGACAGGCCATTTTGGGGGAACATAGTATGGCCCACCACTCAGAGGAAACTCCGGATAGTCACAGAGTTACATGGGGGAAGGAGGTGTCTTTGTGGGTGTGGGTGTGATTTTGTGGTTTTGTCTCATGATCTGAGAATAGGTAGGAAAGACGGTTTGTTTGATTTGGAGTGGTCTTCTTCTAGTAAGTCGTTGGACAAGGCAAGTGTTTCTATGTCTGTGTATCCCACTGTGTCCGTGGTTGTAGACATTAGAAAATAGAATGCAACAATTGATATGTCCTGTATAGTAGAAAGATTCCCGGCATTCATCCTGCCCAATTTATGAATGGACTGCACCTTGCCTTATCCATGGGCAACACCTGCTACCTTCCTAAGTTCCTGTTTCTTCCAGAATTCTCACCACTCTCCAGAATAGTCTCATGGTTTTGTGTCCAAAATATGTACCACCTCCAAGCTCTGTGACATTGCCATGTCCTGGATAGCTGAAGGGAATGGCGAGCATCTCAGAAAACTCAGATATCAGTGTGACCAAGAAAGTCTCAGTGGAGAAACCATGCTTTCGGCCTTTTACTTATCAATTGTTCTGTTTCCCTGAATGTCAGGAAGGTCTTTGCCTCAGGCCACCCCTTTGTGAAGCCTGAAGAAAACAGTTTTCAAATGGAAATGAATGGGCATCACCTGTGGCTCTTTGCTTAATTGCTTTGGAAAGGGATGTGTCTAAATCAGCCTCTTGGCCCTGTGTGAGGTTGTGGCTTAGATTCTCAGCACCTGATGGATGTAAAGAGAGATCCCATGTGTGCATCCAAAACCAAAATGGCCAAAGGAGCAATTATTGTGAATGAAGTCTCTCACATTCATTTGTAAGGTTCCTGACCACCATAAAGTGAGAATACGGATCCTTTGGTTCAAATGAGTTATGCACAGCCCTGCAGAGGCTAACCCATAGGTTTTTGGGTTTTCTCATGGCTCCAAATCATATAAAGAATCTATACCTGACAGTCAGTAGGCCTCAAATTGGAGATGCAGAGCAGTATTAACAGCTAGCCTATCTGATCACTCCTGGTTCACCGGATGGGTGTCCAGGCCACCTTGACT
Source organism: Callospermophilus lateralis (assembly GCF_048772815.1). Lineage (NCBI taxonomy): Eukaryota > Metazoa > Chordata > Mammalia > Rodentia > Sciuridae > Callospermophilus > Callospermophilus lateralis. The sequence continues at coordinate 5,707,120 of NW_027516587.1, read as the reverse complement.
TTAGGCAAATGAGGGGCAAGGGAGCTTATTTTTGACACTGTCTTGGGCTGCACCCCTCATGAAAAACTCCAGCCAGAGGTTATGATAAGTGTCTATATGGAAGAAGATGAGGGCCATGTGGGAGTGTTTGGTTTTAATTGTGGTCATTTGTTTGGCGGTTGGAAGAGATAACTGGATCCACCTGGGCTTGAACTCTGGCATGATTCCTCTTAGAGACTGAGTTCTGGAATTTACCTCAAAGAAGTATTGCCATGAAATGTGTTGGGATTTTAGGAGGCCACGCATGAGAAGCCTCCCTTGAAAACTGAGATCGAGTGCCAGGGTGTCTTTCCACAGTGCAGTGAGAATCTCAGCCAGGATATCACATGATTTTATTCTGAAAGACTTGGCAGCCATAGTTGAGAGTCTAAACACATATGGAACTCATATTGTAGACCTCAATGATCCTGGCTTCATGTGACCTTTTGGCCACTCTTTGGGAAGCCTTGCCTGTGAGATTTCTCCAGAGTTTTAATTTAAATGAGCTTCCTCACCACATAATGGTTCCTGCATTAATTGAAACGTACAGTGACTCCAACTTCATCCTTCAAAAATGGCTAAATAAATACCATCAAATTTCTGAAATTCCCATGACCAGGTGGCACTGGAGAACCTTTGGATATCCTGTTGCTGATCATGAGTGAAATAATTCCCCACACAATGACACTTCACCGGGAGAATTCCAATTTTATTGCTCAAAGCTGTGTGCTTATATAGAACTAAGGGGGAGATGGTAGGGCTTAGATAAATGGCAGCAACCCGTTTATTGGCAAGTTCTTTCAGATATCAGCTCCAGAGCCCAGGAATTAGTTCTCATTGGGGCTAAGGTTCCCCACAAGTGAGATTTGAAATTGGCGCTGATGTGAGAGTACACAAGGGTGGGAACTTTTTGCGCCACTGCAGAAATGAAGAAGGTAGGAAGAAGAAGTCCTTAAGCGCCATGTTGAGGTTTTTCTCTGGGGTATGGCTGCCATTTATTCTTTTCCCAACATTCCACCCTTTTTGTTTTCTTAGGAAGTGGGGCGTCATTTGTCAGATCCGGCTGCTTCCTGCTGTGTGGGGGTGGTGTGGGGCCTAGAAAGAGAAGTGGAGGAATGCTCAGGGAGCAGGTTTGGGATTATCATGGCAGCCAGAAATAAAACCCAGTGGCTATAGACAGCTACTTTCGTAGGGGTGAAGTCAATGAATGTTCCCTGAAGCCAAAGTTGTCGATGGCATGGAACTAGTCCTGGATGGAAGAGACTGTTGGTATCAGCCACTGGTCCTGTAACAGAGACTCTAGGAAATACTGGAAGCGTTGCCTGGACATGGCGTCACCAGCACCTGAAGAAGATCAGAGCAAATAAAAACAGAATGAAGATAAAAATTAAAGGAAATGTCATTTTTTGGCAGAAGTTCCATGTTGGGGGACTGACATAGAAGAGGCCAAGGGCCATGAGAAATCTTAGAAGGTGGTAAAGACTCATGAATCCAGGATGGCAGATTAAGAGGTTCTCAGAGCTCGTTGTCTCCCGCTGTCTGATACCCATTGCATTCCATCATGCCTGGTAGTGAGCTTCATCACTGAGTTACTGTTCTCTTGGAGATGTTGGGGGTTCATCGGTCATCAGAGGCTGGTAGTGCCTAAGCAAAAGCTGGTTGAAAGTTTGATTAGGAATTTTTTGCACTTGGGTTTGAAGGCACTTCATTTTGCAGGGCAAGAGAGCACAAAAAAGGAGCATCCCAATAAGGGGCCCCAAGATATGTAGTAAGTACATGCAGGATAGGATTGGAAGAACCCCATGATGGGATTGGAGGAGGTATGTTTGAGCAATTCGGTCGATAATTCCTGCAATTTAACAACATTTTTTTTTATTAGCCCAGATTCATTAACATAATAGCAAAATTCCTCTCTGAGGAATAGGCATGTAACCCCTTTTTCTGCAGTGAGAAGATCAATTGCCCTTTGGTTCTGTAAAGCCACTTGTGCCAATGATGTAACCTGCCGCTGCAAGGAACCCAGAGACTCAGCCATGGTATTGAGTGTTTCCTGCAGTTTTTGTTGAAACTCATTGGATGCCCATAGAGCATGACCTATAGCTCCACCAGAGAGTCCGAGACTCGTCACTGAGGTTGTTAAAATGAGGCCTACCAGAACCGGCAGAAAGACTACCCTACGGGTGCGGGAAGGTAGGGCCAACTGTCGGAATTCGGTGGGAGTATACAAAGATAGCTGAGGAACTACAGTAACCAAGAAACAGGTGCCAGAGACATTGATCGTTGAGGTACTTAAAGACCCATTACACCAGAGGAAATGTTCAGGTTGCCTAAACACAGGGCTCTATGGGGTGTTGTAGCTCAAGGAACAAACGGGTAAAGGATTCATTATTGGCAGGTGGAAACAGATGAAAGGAAATAAAGTATTGGTGGAATAACTTTCCCACAGTGGGATACGTGTCACATGTAGGGGTTGTCCTTTTTAGAGAAATTGTAGGGTTTTGCTGGAATATTTTCTGCCGCTAATGGGACTGCTGCTATAAGTGGACGACTAAGTGAAGCACAGAGAAAGCACTGAGAAGTAGGCAAAGAAAGACGGGTGGTGTTTAATAATCAAAACGTTTGGTGTAGCAAATTGAGCCATGTGGGAGGGGGACCTGAGGGGGTTGAAGGCTCTGAATCCTTTTTGGATGAGCTATGGATACGATCTCGAAGTTTTGATTCTGAGTCCTTAATGTGTTCGACTACCTGGATGGTTGCCTTAGGTGGCGTAATCAGGGTGTGGCCAATAGTCATCCACCCTGTGGGTCTGACTGAGGTTGTCTGAGCATAGACAGCAAACTCAACATAGCCCCAACGTTTGGCCTTGGGGTCAGGTTTATCTAAAGTATACCATTCATTGTTATTGGATGAAGAGCCTTTATGCCACTTTATGTAACTAGAAGTCCACCCTTCAGGGTAACCGAGTGAGTGGTAAGAATAGCTACCACGTTCATCATGGAACCTGCATGACCAATAGGGGCACCCATTATATATCTCATGCCACCAATGACAATAATCTTTTGTTTGATCAAAAAGGAAGCAAATGAAAGGCCAGTTCCAGCTACCAGGGACGAAGGTACTTGAAGGTGACAATTTTAGGGAAATAGAGGTGCAGTTGTGGATGAAGCAAGTAGTTGCATCCACTCCGCGGACCTTCTGCATGCCATGTTCTGAGCATCGTTCCCGAAGAGTGAATAAATGCATGGTAGGTGAGGAGGGTAAAGACCAGTCTTGACAGAGCACAGAAAATAAGCAGAGCACAAAAAACAAGCAGTTAGAGAAGACTAGGGTGTTGGTAGAGCTCATTGTGCCTTCTTTAAGAGGAATTGGGCTGCAAGGAAAACCGTGTGAGCCGCAACTTAAATGGGTGAGATGGGTGTGGAGAGCAGGAGTAAAGGGGAGGTTCAGGAGGTGATTCTTGGAGTTCCTCTGGGGTGGCCCTGTCATCAGCATGTGGGGCCTCCTGGTGATGTGGCTTCAACCTAGACATGTGATTCCAGGGAGTGAGACAGTTGTCTGGTAAGGAGAGTTTGGCGGCGGTGGGGGTACAGAGAATGACAGGATAGGGGCCTTCCCATTTTGGGGCAAGAGTCCCTTTCTCCTCTGGGGTATTAAAATTGACTAGACTAAAAGGTGTTAAGGGAGGAGTGTTTGGAGAAGAGACTGGGTCCAGAAGAAGCCAGTCCTGATATTTCCAGAGTTCCGAGCGGAGATGAAGCAAGAGAGGCAAAGACAAATCTCGGGTGAGAGGTCCTTGTGAAATGACCAACACAGGGGTTATAAGATGTCTTTCATACATTATCTCAAAAGGAGACAGTAAAGATGGTTTCTTAGGGAGAGCTCTGATTCTAAGCAAAGCCAAGGGAAGGAGTTTGACCCAGTCTATATTTAATTCCATTGTCAATTTGGTAAGGACTTCCTTTAGAGTACGATTTACCCTTTCCCCATTCCCTGAAGCCTGGGGGAAATATGGACAGTTGAAATGCCACTTGAAGGAGAGGGCTTGAGAGACCTTTTGTGTGATCCTAGAAGTAAACTCAGGGCCATTGTCATATTGTAGGGAAGTGGGCATACCAAACCTGGGGATGATGTCTGTCAGTAAAATTGAAGCTAAAGTGGAAGCCTTTTTATTGGAAGTGGGAAATGCCTCAACCAAACCAGAGAAAGTGTCCACAAAGACAAGGAGGTATTTAGTGTGCCATACTGTGGGCATGTTGGTGAAGTCTACCTGCCAGTCAGCAGAGGGAATGTGTCCCCGGGCTTGTTGGGAAGGGAAACGTTTGGGCCTTAAAGGAGTATGAGGGTTGGTCCGCTGACAGATCTGACAATTAGAGGCTATATTCTGTAGCATGGCTTGTCAGAGGGAGTGAGGAAGAAGAAACTCTGTAAAAAGAGGGTCAAAGACTCAGAATTGGAAAGGAATAGAGTATGAAGGAACTTGAAAAGATGCTTGTTCTTACTGAAAGAAGTAGGGGCTTCAGATGAGCTGTCTAAAGTGGCCATTATATGTCCACCATGGGGGCCATGATTGGAAGTGGTAGCAGCCATTCGTGCCACCTGGTCAGCTTTGGCATTACCCTCAGTGATAAGAGTGCCGTCCTTCTGATGGGACCTACAATGGACATCTCCCAACTGGGTGGGTAAGTGGGAGGCCTCTATCAGATTGGTTATAAGAGCTGAATTAGTGATCGCATTACCTTTGGTGGTAAGTAGGCCTCGCTTCTTTCAAATTGCAGCATGGGATAATAAGATATGGAAGACATATTTTGAATCAGTTTAGAGGGTGAGGGATTTGCCTTGTGCTAGAAGGCAGGCACGAGTGGATGCTATAAAATCAGCCTGCTGGTCTGTAGTTCCTGAAGGCAAAACTTTGGCCTCTATAATCTCAGTGACTGAAAATACAGCGTATCCAGAGTAATGAGTTCCATTGTGCCTACAGGAACTGCTGTCAGTAAACCAGATAAGGTCAGGCTTGGTTAGTGGTCTCTCAAAAATGGAAGAATGACAGGGGAGGATATCATCTAAGTTTTCCAAGCAATTATGAGTTGGTGTGTGAGACATGGGAGTCATTGGGAGCAGTGAGGCAGGGTTCAGTGCAGAGCAGGGGAGGAAAATAATATTAGGGTTTTCCAGAAAGGAAGTGAGGAGCGACAGAACTCTGGATGTAGGGAGGGTTTGAAGGCCCTTTTAAGGTAAAAGATCTTTCAAGTGATGTGGGGAGTAGATAGTTCAAGGGGCCCCAAAAGTCAGATTAGAGGCTTCTTTGTGTAAAATTTGTCCAGTAGCCAGAGCTCTTAAGCAAGGGGCCCACCCACGGATGGAAAATAAGAAACCATGTCCTCCAGGTCACATAGATGCAGACCCAGGTTGATGGTTTCACTAGAAAGGAAGCTAAAGCACGTGACAACAACATATATTTCAAGTGCCCAACCTCACAGGCAGTATCTCAAGAAGTCTCTAGGACAACAGACCTCCATGTTTTTGAAGTGTTTACCCTGTCCCTTACTTTTGGAAACTCCTCTAACACTTCTAAGGTTGTGAACTCCTGATCGCATTCCATTCCAGATATGTATTCATGGATTTTCTAACTCTTCTCCTCTAATTGTGTCTTACATGGGGTGAAGGTGTTGTCAAGGTATTGTTCTGGATGAGAGTGGGAAGATTTTTGTGTAGCACATATTTACATACACATTGGATTCATTTTCCAATTTTCCATTCGAAATACTGAATCCCTGTCAGTAACCCATACCCTAATAGACTCTGACTACTAATCCTAATATGATGGAGACAAATAACCCAAACATAATATTAATACAAGCAGTTCAGAGGAGGCATGGTGTATAGTTGGTCTTGCCTTTTGCATGATATAGTGTAGGAGTTATAAATCTTGTCAATTGTTTGTAGAAATAGTACTCCATGTGTTTTTAAAGTTAACACATATGTGAATTTCTGTCTGCTTTTTTCTGTAGCCAATTCAGCACATGTATTTTTATATGCACATATAAAATCATACCTGGTATCACACGTACATTTTTGTGAGGTGGCTAACTTGCCAGAAACAAAGTATGAGAAGAGATCACGCCTCCTAAACGCTTTTGGAACTGAAAATTCAAACTATGAGTGAGATTTTTAGTTGAACAACATTATACATAAATCCATGTTCAGTAAAATTAATATTTTTGGGTTGGTGGATGATATATATTTCACGATGAATTTTGATTGGCATATATATTGCTACTTCCTAATGTTTCTCTGTGTGATATATATATATATATATATATATATATATATATATATATATATATATTTTTTTTTTTTCCAAATATAAAATATATGTGTCTTATTATACACTCCCTTAATAATTCACTCATGCTCATGTATGTGGTTTTATAATCAAATTTTCATACGATTATTTTCAGAAATATTCATCCACCTGAAATACATATTTGTTTTCTAGTACTGAAAACTCACTTCACTGAATGGTGCAAACAAATCCTTATATTTCTACAGTAACTGACCCAATTTAACATCAATGCATGTAGATTCCAATGGGGCATGATGTGTATTTTGACGTTCATTTTATTTAACACTGGTACATTACTATTTCTTCAGTTTTTGTACATCATAGTATAAACATTTCATCCATAAGTTCACAAATTTAAAGACATTTGAAACACATTCAATCACTTCCTGCTTCAGTACACATGTATTCCTCCTTGCTTTTGACTGGTCATTTCATGAGACTTCTTTCCAAACACATTATTTTCGATTTCCATAATCAATTTTGAAGAAAAACTCACACATTTTATGATAAACCACAACCCTAATATTACCATTAGATGTATAACTTGTTGGAATGAATGTATGTATATCAATATAACATTTACTGTGTATTTTCAGATATCAATTTATTCCAATTTCTAAAGTTGGAATCAGTTATATTATATATTCACACATGGTACACCTATTTGTGCCCCCAATACTAATTTATATCTCTTCTAAATATTGCTCCCAGAAATGGTGCAAGAAATACTCATGTCACCTGATCTACATATACATTTTATCACAGTAATATTCTGGCCACAAAATGCAAAGTCACACTTACAATTGTACCAAAGCCTAAATGGAATGTGAGTATGGATTATGAAAATCACCCATGTCCATGTTGCCTAATGCTCTCAAATGTCAATCCTATTGGTGACTACATATTTGTTTCTTCCTAAGATTATGTATTCAACCTCAAGCCTGTTGAAAATGTCTAATCCTATCAATCACTTCATCATTTGCCTGATTTCCTAATGTCTCTAATGATATCTGCTTTCCTACATATTTTCCCCAGTTCATCATTGTGACTGACTCTTCAAATGTGCTGACATTTACATTTTCTGTCTACCTGAAACCCTATTGCTAAAGAACTTTTTGTCCAAATCCTATACTGACTCTTTTTTCTAATCCTATCAAGTATCTTCCTAATCCTACCAACTATCCTTTTTGACTGGATGTTCTCTTCAACATTCAATTATCCAAGGTACAAGGTCCTATGCCATTATGTATAGATTTATCTGAGACACATGTGCACAACATAATTCAGAGTAAAGTATCCCAATCAAGGATCCAATGCCCTTTTGGGCTTCAAATCTTACCTAGATTTGTGTTTTCATACATATATTTCACCTCTATATATCCTTATAAATATTGCAGGTTCCCAATACCATTATTCATGCAGCAGAATGATTCCTAACCCAATCAATCATGTTATTAACCCTAACCATACTTTGTTTCCTCAACCTAACTTTACAGAAAAGCAAGGACAAAGTTGGTCTTATATAGAAATGTAAGAGATCTTCCACCTGCTGAGAACCTCAAAGGTCCATGCAGAAGTGAACCCTGGGGAAGATATAGAAAGCTATGAAGGACCTGAGAGAGCGAAAGTCATCTTTCATGACAAAAAAAAAAAAAAAAAAAAAAAAACAGGTCAGGATGAAGGGGTGTGTCTGAAGCAGTCTCTCTCTTCTTAATGTAGAGAAGATGGACCAAACCAGGCCTGTGTGGAGAGCTGTTTACGGGTGCCTATGTTTGATATACCATTCTTACTTATGAAAGTGTCACAGGAAGTAGGGGCAGCCTCCATCTATTGGGACACTTGGAGGCAACTGTTAGGACAAAGATGTTGCCAAGGCAGTGACCTCATTCAGTTCCTGAAGGAATTGACCTATATAACTTTCTTGGTGATGGAACTCTCTGAACTTGGGATCCAGGAAGCCAGGCACCCAGAGTCATTCTCAGTCCCAGTCCCAGTGGCCACACATGTTTGGATTTACCAAGGACAGAATCGGTCTTTCTGTGTAACTACTGATGTGAGGATGGCCAAATTCCAGGAGAGCTCTGAAGAGGGGCCTTTCCTGAGAAAGCAGGTAGTGTCTCACTACTGGCACCTGACAACTTCACAGTGTTGGCCAAGGAGACCAGATGTGACATAGGACAGCCCATTTCGGGGAAACGTAGTATGTCCCATCAGTCTGAGGACACTCCGGATAGTCACAGACCTACTTGGGGGAAGGAGTTGACTTTGTGGGTGTGCGTGTGAGTTTGTGGTTTTGTCTCATGATCTGAGAATATATAGGAAAGTCGGTTTGTTTGATTTGGAGTGGACTGTTTCTAGTAAGTCTTTTGACAATGCGAGTGTTTCTATGTCTGTTTATCCCACTGTGTCCGTGGTTGTAGACATTAGAAAAGAGAATGCATCAATGGATGTGTCCTGTCTAGTAGAAAACTTCACAGCATTCATCCTGCCCAATTTATGAATGGACTGTGGCTTTCCTAATGGATGGGCAACAACTACTATCTTCCTAAGTTCCTGTATGTCTTCTTGAATTCTGGCCACTCTCCAGAATAGGTTCAGGGTTTTGTGTCCACGATATGTACCACCTCCAAGCTCTGTGACATGGCCATGTACTGGATAGCTGAAGGGAATGGGATCATCTCAGAAAACTCAGATATCATTCGAGAAACCCTGCAATGGGCCATTTGCTTATCTATTGTTCTGTTGCCCTGAATGTCAGAAAGGTCTTTGCCTCAGGCCACTCCTTTGTGAAGCCTGAAGGAAACGGTTTTCAAGGGGAATTAATGGGCATCACCTGTTGCTCTTTGCTTAATTGCTTTGGAAATGAACGTGTCTGCATCAGACTCTTGGCCATGTGTGAGGCTGTTGCATAGATTCTCAGCACCTGATGGATCGAAAGAAAGTTCCCACGTGTGCTTCCAAAACCAAAATGGCCAAAAAAGCAGTCATTGTGGACGAAGTCTCTCGCCTTCCTCTGTAACGTTCCTAACCTCCATCAAGTGAAAATAGGGATCCTTTGTGTCAAATGAGTTCTCAAAACCCTGCAGATGACAGCCCATATGTGCTTGGGTTTTCTCATGATTCCAATTCACATAAAGAGTCTATACCCGAGAGTCAGTAGGCCTCAAATTGGAGAAGCAGAGCAGTATTTATGGCAGGCTTATTTGATCACTCCTGGTTCTCAGGAAGGGTGTCCAGGCAACCCTCACTTTAGGCAAATTATGGGCAAGGGAGTTTATTTTGTACACTGTCTTGGGCTGAGCCCCTCATGGAAACCTCCAGCCACAGGTTATGATGAGTGTCTATTTGGAAGAAGATGAGGGCCTTGTGGGAATGTTTTGGTTTTAATTGTGGTCATTTGTGTAGTGCTTGGAAGTTATGACAGGGTCTACCTGGGCTTGAACTCTGGTGTGATTCCCCTTAGAGTCTGAGTTCTGGAACTGATCTCAGAGAAATATTGCCATGAACTGTGTTCAGATTTTATTAGGCCACGCATTGGATTTCCCCTTGGAAACTGAGATCAAAAAAGAAGGGTGACTTTCCACAGAGCCTTGGAATCTCAGCTAAGATATAACATGATTTTATTCTGAAAGATGTGGCAGCCATAGTTGACAGTCAGAACACCCATGGACGTCACATTGAAGACCTCAATGGGCCTGGCTTCATGTGACCTTTTGACCACTCTATGGGATGACTTGCCTGTGAGATTTCTCCAGAGATTTCATTGAAATGAGTTTCCTCACCATTTAATGGTTCCTGAATGAACTGAAACCCACAATGCCTCCAACTTCATCCATGAAAAATGGCTAAATAAATACAATAAAATTTTTGAAATTCCCTTAACCAGGTGGCACTGGAGAACCTTTGGATGTTTTTTTCCTGATCATGAGCGTACAAGAGAATGCCATGATTGACGGGGTTTCATGAAAATGGTGTAGAACAAAGATGCCAGTAAGTTGGACCCTGCTGAGTAGTGGGCCTATTGCAGTGGTGGGCAGGTGTGTGATAATACATCTGTGGTGTGGCCAGGAGGATTTTCCATTGCCTTAAAAATGGCTTGTGACTGATATGGTGCAGCCAGCAGACCCTTCTTGTTACATGGAGAGGTTTCTGGGCAAAGTTCAGAGTCAGATTTCTTTGGACAAATGGGCAAGCTTTGTGAGATAGAAGCCTGGTTGGTGCATTCTCTGTCACCACAAGTGACAGAACTCCCTCCAATACTGGGTCCCAGTTGAACTCGTTGTATTTCATGAAGCAAATACCAAACTCCCAGTGCAGCAGCAAGAAACACCACGAAAAGTGGAGGATGACCAAATGGCTTCACAGTTCACACGGGGAGACACTTAGCACCAAGTGGCCACAGTTTACCTACAAATACAAAATTCAGCACTTCTGCCTCATGTTCATTAGAATACAAAAAACCATGTCCTCCAGGTCACGTAGATGCAGACCCAGCTTTTATGGTGTCACTAGAAAGGAAGCTAAATCTCCTTACAACAACATATATTTCAAGTGCCCAACCTCAGAGGAAGTTTCTCAAGAAGTCTTTAGGCCGGCAGAGCTCCACGTCTTTGGAGTGTTTACCTGTTAGACCAGGACGCTAGAAAAGACCGCTGACTCAAATTAAAATCAAATAAAATTAAGCTTATTATTTCCACCGGCCGTGCTGCCTCTCCCTCCCAAAATGGTGGGAACAAGACAGCATCCCCAGCTTTCCTACAGCCCAGTTTTATAGCCCAGAAAGTTACACAAAAGAGGGGTTACAGATAACAGAACTCTGATAAACATCACACTAAAGGTAGTTTACAATTTTTTTGCTGTCCCTACATCAGAATTCATGAGGACCATTAGAGCCTCAGAGAGGGTTGTTGTCTGGCCAGAGAAGGCAAATATTTATGATGTGTCACTAAAGTTTCAGAGAGGGCTGCTATCTGGTCAGAGAGCTGGGCGTGCGTGAGTTCAAGGCGTGGGCAGGCATTCCACGCAGGTTCAGAATTTGAAGTAATTTATGGAAAAGCCAAAATTATCTTTTCATGGCTTTGTGGCATGATGGCTCCCAATTTTAATAAAAGATCAGGTTGGGTCTACAATTTCCCCCTTTTCTCTGTGTCCCTTTCAAATCTTTGATAGATTATGGGAAGAACACTGAGGAAATTTTAATCCCTCAGATAAGAGTCTCCAAATTTTTACAACTCACCCAAAACCGATCTCCCTGATTTTACCTGACTTAATTAATTATTTATATTGATAGTCTATTTATCTTTCTCTCCATTGTTGTAAAAAGAGTGGCATCACTAATTTTTTCTTCTTCTGTCCTGAGACAGGGTGACGTGAGTGGGCTCGTCGTGAGGGACATGAGTTGCCTATTAGAAGTCAGTTGAGAGACATGAGTTGCCCTTTAGAAGTCAGTTCGGTTTGAAGTCAGGTTGGGGAAGAACAGGTTGTAAAGTCATCTGTGAATGGATTCTTCTATGAGTGAAACAAAAACCATGAGTACTGAATAAATGTTGCAGCAGCTGGAACATGTCACTGTATAGAAATTCCCTCACCAGTCTTTAATATCCCCAATTATCAGGACTGTCAACTTAATATTTAACTTTAAGTGTTACAGTTGGCCCTCCCAATAAGACACAGTTTAATAATTTAATGTCATCTGATCTTGTAAAAATCCTTTTACTAGTATGACCTCTGCGTCTAATAGAGAAACCTTTAATTCTGTTACTCAGGGCTGGATAATCGTACTAGCAAACACCAAGCCTACCTGTGTAGTTTAGGAATATCTGTAGGTCTTAAACTGAAAACTTCTGCCTGTGGCAGCTCTTCTTGATAGTCTCTTTTTATAAGTATTAGGCATTCCTGTGTGAGAATCCTTCTTTGTAGCCTCCAGTCTTACTTATTTTGGGAGGATAAGATAAAGTGCATACCTTAAAATTTTATTATTATTATTATTATTATTATTATTATTATTATTATTATTATTTAAAATGCCCAGGAGTGGCTGTATTTTGGTCTTAACTGTCTTTGCTAAGTGATTAAGATGAAGCAGTCAAACTGACTTTTGTTTATATCTATTGTTAACAGTCAGCTGAGCTTTTGTGGGAATCAATTCTGGGGAAACTTGAGAAGAGATTCTCAGTTCTGCTAGTGCCATTTGCGCTAGGTGGGTCCAGGTCTTGCTTGACCATTTGGCTTCCCTCAGAAGCATCATGGATGTCTCCTTTCTATGATGACTCTCCTCTTTGTAACAAATGCACTGATTGGCTTTCTGTTCTCCAGTGGTCTCATTAATCTCCCTGATCAGGAGGTTATGTGGCTCAGAGTTGCAAAGCTCTTTAGAGAATTCCTCTGTTCCCTGGATTCAGACTGACTCAGAGGGCAAGAGCCAAATATTGGTTTTCTTGGCCCTTTTCATTTAACATTCATTTTAAATCCTAATCTTAAAAATCCAGCAAATAAATTTTAACAGCCTTACATTAAGAGTACTGGGCTTTAATGTCTATAACTTTATAATTACCTTTTTATTAATTGGGATCTGTATTATTCTGTCTGTATTGTAGTTGATGACTTATTATCTTGAATAAACCCATGTTGTGTTCTTAAAGCAACACATTTGTAAAACACTAACAGGGAATCTTTAGATCACTTATAAGAAAATTTCAAACTAAAATTAACAAAAGTAAAAATACTTAGTTCGTGTAATATCTTCCCTGAATTTTTTGGCTGAATTATACATTATATCCCCTGTTTGAGATCCTAGGAATATTGACAATAAAAAAAACTTTTTAACATAACTTTAAAGAAATATTATCTGACCTAATGGTTTCATAGTCATTCTCACATGTAGTAAGATGGGACACACAGCCTTATCTCAGGTAAGGCAGGGCTCTTTGTAAATCTTAACTATTTTAGTTCTAAAGCTGATCTTTATTTTTAAATATCATTTGACAATGTTTAACTAAATTTTTTGAGGTCACATGAACATTAGCTAACACGATATGATATCACATTTAAAACATGAATTAAAGAAAGGCTGAAAGTTTTTAACCTTTACAAAGATTAGGCTCTAATTAACTTAAAAATACATTTAAATTGTTCCCCAATGTAAAAAGTAACATAAAAATTTACATATCTTATTGATAGCAGGTAAATAAATCCACAATATATTTTTTACCACACAACTTCAGAGCACCAGCTTGATATAATACTCTTTAAACGTTTCTACCTTACAGACTTGCATACCTGTAAGATATGAAAACATTAATAGCATAACAATTACATTTATGTTTCTACATTAATCAAGTTTGGCTTTTAAAGAAATGGCAGTACAGTGCTCTAAAATAACAGTTTTTATTTAATCAGTTGTTTAATTTTTATGGTTGATGCTCTAGAAAACATAAATCTTAATAAACTCAATGTTATGGGTAAACTTATGTTTTAAGAAATTTTTGTCTCATTAACACATGACTGATTTTTACAATCTTATACAATGTTTACTAAAAAAAATACAGATCTTAGTAAATCAATCAGATATCTAACAAAAGTACTCATGAATGAGTAATCCCATATCAAATTTACTTTACTTATTTATCAAAAAGTCAGAGAAATGTATTGAACAGTGTAAACCATTTTTATGTTGAAGGAAAGGTACTAGAGCCAAGGCATATTAGACATTTTGTAGATGTTAATATTTTGTTAGATGTTTGAACACCTAGAAAACTTTGTAAGCTTAAATTTAAAGACATTTGTTTTTATCTCTTTATCCAATTTAAATTGAAACATTTAAATCACGTGAATTAAAGATCTGTGGATCCACTTTTTTAAAATTTGTTTTTACGAGCGCTATTTTTTTATGAGCGCTCCTTATATATGTTAATTTGTGTATCACATATATGATATACGGACATATGTATATATAGACATACAACACATAACAATTTCTGCACACAAAATAATAGTAAAGGCCTTGTAGCTTTTCATAGTTGAAATCTTTATTGCAATGTTTCAAAAAGTCCACAGTTGGTCAAAGATAGAACTGATCAGAAAAACATTAACCTAGGTCTGTATGCTCAAAATCATGAGGTCAAAAAACATAAAGTATCTAAGAAAAAAAATAAGAGTCCTAGAAAAAATGACTTGCCAGTAATTAGTAAATAACATACAATTTACCTTTTTTTTCCCTTAGACCTCAAATCACTCTCCTACAAAGCTTGCAGGCTTCTTTCATTTGCATTTCAACATAAGTCATGGCTGAGGTCTGGAAGGAGCAGCAAAAAAACTGCTATTCTGAACAGACATCTCAGGACTAAGGCATTTGAACCATAATTTTCAGGTTCAGATGTTGAAAATTATGATACAAGTTTAAGATACAATTCACAAAATTTTATATCTTTACATCTTGTTTTGTCAACAGACACCATACTATGATTTACTATTTATGTCCAAATTAATGCACTGGTACACACAGTGACATTTTTCCAGGCTACCCAATTCAAAATTGGTGAAAAAAAAAAAAAAAAAAAGACCGTATGATTGGGAAGTTTCTTGCCAACTTGGAAGTAGAGTTCTTCAGTTATCCATCCTAAGTATTTAAGTTCTCTGGCATGAATTATCTGAAATCATAAACTAAACAATTACCTAAACCCGACTTTTTACTCCAAGATTGTGCAATGCTTCAAAAACCCATTCAGTTACCAGATTGTTAAAATAAAACATCATCATTTAGACACACATTCAGCTAAGATCATTCCCCAAAAACAATTTATAATATCAACACATTATTGCAGATGCCTTAAAGGGCCAGAAACTAAGACGCAGTACAGACAGAAAGGATGTCCAGACTATGGCTGTCAGACAGAACCCTTTAAACCAGAGCAGATAAGAGAAAAATCTCCTACAGCAGTGGCACCATAGATGTCCCCACAAGGGGACCAGATGTTTTCACAGAAGGGCAACCTGAAATGTAAAATAAAGTGTCTCCATGGTGACTTTACTGCATTTAGTGTCACCTTTTTCTTTTTCTCTTTTTTTAACAAGACAGAGGTGGCATAATCCTTACAGTGCAGGGAAGGAAGGAGGTAATTCCCTGAATCAACAGGGCTTTGGCAGCTGCTGGGAGTCCCTCAGTTTCCCCTTTTACATACAGGATTAGCTCATCTGATTCAGTTCCACATCAAGCATGCTCTATCTCCTAACATTTCAGTAGATAGCTCTCACAAAGTTCACGGGCGGAGGGTGGGTACAAGATTTGTAACTTAAAGTTTGGTTCCTGACCTTGAAGCCAATTAATACAAATTTAATAATGAGGACTGGGTTTTGAGAAAAAGAAAAAAGGAGTTTTATTGCTTGGCTAACAAAGGAGAAACACAGGGGACTCTGCCAAAGTTGTGACTCTCTTTATCTGGAGGGACAAGGGGTTTTAAAGGAGTTTCACTTGTTAACCTGGGAGATACTCAGTTCTTAGGTCCCCAGCAGGCATAGCCCTCTGCAATGGGTGTGCTCCAGGCAGCCAGCTAGGGGCTTCTATCATCCTGCTTTACAATGGGGGATAAAGTTCATTGCAGTTCCTTAAAACACAGTCCAAAGGGGTGTCAGGCTTAATCTCTTTATTTCTGATTTTCATGTCCAATATACTTAAGTTTTTACCACCAAAATCACACAACAAAACGAACAAAAACAAACAAACAAAAAACCAAAAAAATAGAACACAGAACACAAAAAAACAGAAACCCAGCGCCTAAACACAGAAACAGGGCAAGAGTGCAACATCTTGCTAAAGCTCCAGGGTAGGAGCGCATGCGTGCCCGTCGGCACCTCTCTACAGTTCCAGAGGATTTCCCTACAGAACAGAACAGAGGACAGAAAGATTCTCCTTACTGTCCTGGACAGAAGTATATGTGAGCCTCCCCGTGCCACATCTCTGTCATCAGAAGAGATCTCCCTTAACCAGATATCAGATGTTATAAAGGAGCCACTTACCTATGGAGGCGTCCTCCATCAGGTGCTTGCTAATAGTTTTAGTGCAGAGGTTCACTGCAGTGCTCCCTGGACTAAAGGCTCTCTTCCAAATATAAAGAAGATGGACCAAATCAGGCCTGTGTGGAGAGCGGTTCCTTGATGCCTATGGTTGATATACCATTCTAATTTGTGAAAGTGCCACAGAAAATAGGGTAAGCCTCCTTCTCATGGTACGCTTGAAAGCAACTGTTTGGACAAAGTGGTTGCCAAGGCAGTGACCTCATTCAGTTCCTGAAGGATGTGACCTCACTTCAATCCCTTGGTAATGGAACTCTCTGAACTTGGGATCCAGGAAGCCAGGCACACAGTGTCAGTCTCAGTCCCAGTCCCAGTGTCTCACTTGCTTCGATTTAGCAAGGACAGAGTCAGTCTTTCTTGGTACCTACTGATGTGAGGATGGCCAAATGCCAGGAGTTCTCTGAAGAGGGGCCTTTCCTGAAAAAGTAGGTAGTGGCTCACAGCTGGCTCCTGACCACTTCACAGAGTTGGACAAGGAGACCAGATCTGAGACAGGAAACGCCATATCGGGGGAACATAGTATGGCCCAGCAGTAAGAGGATACTCTGGAGAGTGAGAGACCTACTTGGGGAAGGAGGTGCCTTTGTGGGTGTGGATGTGTGTTTGTGGTTTTTGTCTCATGTTCTGAGAATAGGCAGGAAAGTCGGTTTGGTTGGTTTGGAGTGAACTGTTTCTAGTAAGTTGTTTCACAAGGCGAGTGTTTCTATGTCTGTGTATCCCACTGTGTCCGTGCTTGTAGACATTAGAAAAGAGAATGCATCAATGGATGTTTCCTGTCAAGTAGAAAGCTTCACAGCATTCATCCTGCCCAATTTATGAATGCACTAGGGCTTGCCTTATCGATGGGCAACACCTGCTATTTTCCTAAGTTCCTGTTTTCTTCCTGAAATCTAGCCACTCTCCAGAATAGTTTCATGCATTTGCATCCACGATATGTACCACCTCCAAGCACTGTGACATGGACATGTACTGGATAGCTGAAGAGAATGGCAAGCATCTCAGAAAAGTCAGATATCACTGTGACCCAGAAAGTCTCAGTAGAGAAACCCTGCGAAGGGCCTTTTGATTACCTATTGTTCTGTTGCCCTGAATGTCAGGAAGGTCTTTGCCTCAGGCCACGCTTTTGTGAAGCCTGAAGAAAACAGTTTTCAAACGGAAATGAATGGGCATCACCTGTGGTTCTTTGCTTAAATGCATTGTAAAGGGATGTGTCTGAATCAGCCTCTTGGCTCTGTGTGAGCCTGTGGCTTAGATTATCAGCACCTGATGGATCTAAAGAAAGATCCCATGTGTGGATCCAAAATCAAAATGGCCAAAAAATCAGTCATTGTTGATGAAGTCTCTCGCATTCCTCTGTAAGGTTCCTGACCTCAATCAAGTGAGAAAAGGGATCCATTGGGTCAATTGAGTTCATCATAGCCTTGCAGATGCTAGCCCATAGGTTCTTGGGTTTTCTTATGAATCCAATTCAAATAAAGAATCTAAACCCACCGTCAGTAGGCCTCAAATTGAAGAACAGAGCTGTATTAATGGCAGGCATATTTGATCACTCCTGGTTCACAGGAAGGGTGTCCAGGCCACTCTGACTTTTGGCAAATGAGGGGAAAGGGAGATTATTTGGGACACTGTCTTGTGCTGCGCCTCTCATGGAATCCTCCTGCCAGAAGTTATGATGAGTGTGTATTTGGAAGAAGATGAGTGCCATTTGGGAGTGTTTTGGTTTTAATTGTGGTCATTTGTGTGGTGGTTGGTAGAGATAATTGAGTCCATCTTGTCTTGAACTTTGGTGTGATTCCCCTTAGAGACTGTGTTTTGGAACTGACCTCTGAGAAGGTACAAGGTCCTGTGTCATTGTATATCCATATTTCTGGGACATCTCTACGGAACGTAATTCAAAGCTAAGTATACCAATCAAGGGCCAAATGAACTTCTGTGCTTCAAATCTAACCTAGATTTCTGTTTTCATACTTATATTGAAAGGTTAATAAAATAGGTACTTGTCACTTCCTGTTTTTCTGTATGCTTAATAAAACACTGTTGAAATCTTGAGAACTGTTTGCTCTTCTTGTTCCCAGAATGTGCTGCCCCCAACTGCCAAACTGCAGAATGTACTCCATCAACCATTTGCACGCAAACCGCCCACTCGCCCTTACCCATCAATAAACTTCCCTCCCTGCCCTCTCCAAGGAAAATATATAAGCACTTCTTAAGCTGTTCTCAGGGCTCTCTGCTCTATTCAAGCGAGCTCTGAGCCCTTGCATGCCGGACTCCCAATAAACCCTTTGCTGTTGCATTAGACAGTCTCTTGGTGGTCTCTTTCATCGATGCTCACCCGACCTTTACTTCTGGTGGCCCCAGCGAGATCCGGCAGCTGCAGATGAAAGACCCCCAACGGGATGCTCTGGGGGTAAATAAGGCCCCTCTTTCTGGTTTCAGGATTCAGGTTAGGGTTTGACAAAATGGCTATTGGTAAAGAGCGTGAGCTCTCTCCCACGGTGGCTGACACACATGTCACAGAGCCACAGGCCATGTCCCTGGGGGATGGACTCGGGAAATCGAGGAACCATAGTCTCCTCGACTCAGTGATATTTTCTTTCAGATTCGGAATTGCCAGCCCATCAGGTTTTGCCGGCTACTCAGTCCTGGTCTCAGTATTGGACGTCCATTGCCTGTCTTTATTGTCTTGTCTTGTCTGTGTATATTTCATTATGGGACAGAGCACTTCAATGCCTCTGTCCCTGACCCTTAATCACTGGACCAAAGTCTGCTTAAGGGCTCAGAATCTTTCTTTTTCATTAAAACACCAGACCTGGCAGATTCTGTGTCTCAGAATAACCCACCTTTGTAGTCGGATGGCCTCTAGAAGAATGTTTCTACTTCGCACTAATTTGAAAAGTCTGAGATATTGTCTTTCAGCCGGGGCCACATAGACATCCAGATCAATAGCCATATATCTTAACTTGTCAGGACCTCTGCAAATCTCCTCCTCCATGGGTGAAGCCTTTCCTTGTCCCTGCACCCACTCCTACTCCTTCCCTTATGATTCTATCTCTCAAACTCTCTGTTCCTCAACCTCCACCCTCTGTTCTCCCTGAGTCTCAAGACTCTACTCATCCTTATCCTCTGCCCTTGTCCCCCAACCCCCAAAACCCTGTAAGTAATTCCCCTGCTGCTGACTCAGCCTCTCCACCATTCGAGGAAGCCAGAATGGCCCAGCGCCCTCCAGATGACTGTCCCATGACACACACAGCGCCTCCTTCCCTGGAGGAAGCTGGCCCGGCTAAAAAAACTCAGAGGACTCGCCAACGTTTTCACACCTGCCTACTTGGAATGACTGCCAACAACTCCTAGGGACTCTCTTCATGACAGAGGAATGAGAGAAAAACCTCCTGGAAGCTAGAAAAAATATCCTCGGACCTGATGGGCGACCAACACAACTTCCCAACATAATAAAAGCTGCCTTCCCCTTTAACCAACCCAACTGGGACCCCAACACCTTTGAAGATAGGGAGCATCTGTCCAATTATTGCCAGGCTCTAATTGCGGGTATCCAAGGGGCCGCTAGGTGACCAACTAATTTGGCCATGGTAAGAGAAATTATTTAAAGACCTGATGAATCTTCCTCTATGTTTCTAGAGAGAATTATGGAGGCATATAAGAGATATACTCCTTTCGATCCTCAGGCAGCAGATCAAAAGGCATCTGTCACGATGGCATTAATTGTTGAAGCTGCCATGGATATTAAAAAAAAAAAGTTAAAAGAGAGATTTAGTCAGAGAAGCCGAAAAAGTATACTATAAGAGAGAAACAGGGAAAAAGAAAGGGAGCAGAGGGAGGATGAGAGAAGCAAAAGAAAGACTAAGGCATTGACTAAGATCCTGGTCACAACAAGAAAGTGGCCAGAAATTAAGACATAAGGTGACAGGAAGATTTACCTGGGCCCGTGCCACAGGCCACCCCTGGCCTCAGATCAATGTGCCTACTGTAAAAAAAAAAGGACACTGGGCCAAAGAGTGCCCTATAAAGAGACAGACATGCCAGCCAGCCATTCTGACTCTGGGGGATGACTAAGAAAGTTGGGGCTCAGATTCTTTCCCCTAGCTCAGGGTAAGATTTGAAGTGTAGGGGACCCCAGTAAACTTTGAAGTGAATACAGGAGCAGTATACTCAGCCCTTAAGGCCCCATTGGGCCGTCTATCAAATAAAAGGTCTGTAGTTCAAAGGGCTAATGGCAGTAAATATCGGGCTTAGACTACTAAGAGGACCATGGACCTGGGGAAAGGAAAAATCCATCACTCCTTCCTAGTAATCCCAGAATGCCCGCACCCATTGATGGGCAGAGATCTGCTCACCAAGCTCTGGGCCAAAATAACTTTTAACCCTGAAGGCCCCCAAATAAAATTTCTAAATCCTTCAGTAAAAACTCCTATAGTCACGGCTTTAACTATATTAGTAGAAGATGAACGTCCACTCTTCACACCCCCCAAGACTGATCAAACAGGCAAGCTACCCCAGAAATGGATAACAGATTACCGAGATGCCTGGGCAAAAACTGCTGTGTTAGGCCTGGCCGTGAAACAACCTCCAATAACAGTGGAGTTAAAAACCTCAGCATCCCCAATCAATGTCAAATAATATCTTCTAAGCATAAAAAGCTAAAGATGGGATAAGGCCCTATATTCAGAAATATCTGGCCTTAGGGGTCCTAATGCCCTGTCAATTGGCCTGGAACACTCCCCTGCTATTCGAAGAAAAAGCCAGGAACCAGGGACTATCACCCTGTTAAAGACCTAAGAGAGATCAACAACAGAGTGCAGGACATTTACCCCACGGTACCTAATCTGTTCAATCTGCTTTGCACTCTGAACCCTGAGCAGAAATGGTATACTGTTCTGGACTTAAAACAAGCTTTCTTTTGCTTACCTCTGCATAAAGATAGTCAGTTGCTGTTTGCTTTTGGGTGGTAGACCCAGAAACCGGAAAGTCTAGTCAACTAACTTGGACTAGACTCGCAGAGGGGTTCAAAAACTCCCCCACTCTCTTTGATTAAGCCCTTCACAGAGATCTCAACAATTTCTGAACTACACACCCCGAATTCACCCAGCTTCAATATGTGGATCACCTGCTACTGGCATCCAACACCAAGGAAAACTGTGAACTGGGACCCAAGCACTATTATCCGAGCTTGCTCAACTCGGGTATAGAGCTTCGGCCAAAATTGCCCAATTTGCCAGCAAGAAGTAATCTTCCTCGAGTATTTCCTTAGGGGCGGTAAACGATGGCTCACTGAGCCCAGAAAACAAACCATTGAGCAGATACCAACCCCATCTTACAGCAGACAACTAAGAGTTTCTTGGGATTGCTGGGTTTTGCAGGTTATGGATAAATGGGTTTGAGTCCTTAGCTGCTCCTTTATACCCGCTGTTAAAGGGAGATGCCCAATTCCAATGGACCCCTAAGTACCAGGAAGTTTTAGATAACATCTAAGGACACTGACATTGAACGCCTCAACTTTACTGAGCTCAGCCTGCAATTATAGAAAGCCCTACACTACGTTAAAAATGTACATCAACTCACTCACCTTGGTTCAAAGAAACTGCAGGCATTCCTGTAGGATTAAGAACAGAGTTTTCCACTAACTGACTCACAGCGAAAGGAAATAATTGAACTGGTAACAAAAGCCTGTCGGGTCAGTCAATTGTTTAATGCTTACCCTTCCAAGTTTCTTAGACGAAAGCACCTACGAGGAACCAGACCAGGACAATTCTGGGAAGTGGACATTACTGAAATTAAGCCAGCAAGGTATGGACTTAAATATTTCCTAGTCTTTGTGAATACATTCTCAGGATGGATTGAAGCCTTACACACACACACACACACACACACACACACACACACACACACACACACAGAAAAAAAAAAAAAAAACGGCGCAAATGGTTCTCAAGAAGATCCTGGAAGATATTTTTCCAAGATGCGGTCTGTCTAAGATAATAGGGTCTAATAATGGACTTGTGTTCATGGCCCAGGTAAGTCAGGTGTGGATTAATTGTAAGTTACATTATGCTTATATACCCCAGAGCTCAGGAGAGGTAGAAAAAATAAATAGAACCATTAAACAGACCTTAACAAAATTAAGCTTAGAGACCGGCATAAAAGATTGGACTATGCTCCTGCCTTATGCACTGTTTCATGCGAGAAATACTCCCTCAGTTTCTTTGTGTAACCTCACCCCCTATGAAATTCTCTATGATGCCCATCATCCAGTAAGGGACCTAATCCCCAACTCTAAGGCCTAACAATCCCTTCCACACCCCTTGCTTGACAGACTTAAAGCCATTGAAAGAACTCAGTGATAACTGTGGAAACAGCTGGCCACTGCCTACCAACCTGGGGACGAGGGGATTCCACATCAATATCAAGTAAGAGACTTCGTCTACATAAGACAACATCAGGTGTCATTACTAGAACCCCGCTGGAAAGGAACATACCAGGTGCTACTTATAACACCTACAGCGGTAAAAGTAGACAGAATCACTTTTTGGATCCATGCCTCTCATCTAAAGCCTTCGCTGTGTCCAGACTCTAGTTGGAAACTGGAAAAGACTGGTAACCATTTCAAATTTCGTATTCGCTATGTGGACAAGACTGTAGACTCTCAACTTGGCCACCACTACTCCTAACCCTCATCAGCCTGTTCAGCAGTGAAGGCTGATCTCAAATCCTACTAGACAAGAAGTATGGTATATCTCGCATACAGCCCCCTTAGGGACCTGGTGGCTATCTCTCCACCCAGACATTTTTCAGCTTGGTATACGTCTTTCCTATTGAGATAACCCTGATGAAGAGGATCCCACTAAAGTTTCATTAAATCCCTTCCGTTCCATAGATAATTGAAACAAACATTATGGATGCACAGAAACGCGAGCCAGATTCAGGTTGGCTAGCCTAGATTACGATGTATGCCCGGCGGACTATCAAAGCCACGAACAGCCATGGCTGTGTGGGGGAAAAGCCAACTTCTTGTGTAACTCATGGGTATGTGAGCATACCGGGGCTGCCTGGTGGAACCCAAACTCCTCATCACATTCAGTACACAGCATTGGCCATATTACCAATTAGACAACCAAAAGCTATGGCCCCCAGAGGGTTCTCTAGATCCTCAAATTCTGCGTGACATTTTTAACTTCGGCAAGTGCTCAAAAGGGGAAAATTCCCCTATGCGGAATCCTTTTCCCTCCTTCACTCACATCCTGTACTATGCTTCTCCAATAGTTCCTCACCCTCAGCCTTCTGCTCTAGAGTCTCTGCTGTCACTCCCACCTCAGCAACGTGATTTCTCACCTCCAATTACTAGATCAAAAACCCAAACCTCTGCCAGTTCTCAGACCATTGCCCCCTTGCTGAGGTAGCAGGTACCGAGGTACCCCTCCACTCACTCACTCCTCTCTTTTTCTGTCTGTGCATGCACTAGGTCCCACCAAGTCCTCTAAGAAGCTAAACCAAAGCTCAAACCAGCTGAGAAGAGCCCTCAGACCCCTATCCAAGTTGTAATAAAAATGGCCTTTAAAGTTGCTTTGTCATCACTGAAAACAGGTTTCTAAAAATTTAAAGTCCCTCAGGGGTTTTTGGGATACTCACTCCCATCTTCACCTCTGCTCTACCTGTTCTACTGCTCAAGTTTTGTTCTAGGAAAATCCCAAACCCCTTTTCCATTATTCTTTTACATCTCATCTTCCTCATTCTCAGATCCACGGAGCTGCTCTCAGCCTCGCCTTCCCAGTCTTCCCCCTCTGTACCAGGTCCATAGATATGTCTTAAATAACCTTCTCCAGAAGTCTTCACCGAGGCTTACATTAGGTCTTTCAGCCAAAGAGTCCCTCTGAAAGAGTTCAATGTAGATAAACTTCCACTTTTCGTGTTGCCCTGTTCTACTTGGCCACTGGCTGGAAAAATCACCACCCCTAAGCTTGACACCGCCTTACTAGGTTTTCACAAAATATGTGAACAAAGCCTCTGGCCTTGAGCTGGGGCTTCACAGAGATGACTACATTTCTAAGATAAAAAAGTTACCAACTGGGCTTCATGGTGACAGCTGGCAGGGAGAAAAAAAAGAGACAAAAAAGCTCTCCCTTTCCAAGGTGTCCTTGAAATGTTAACTTGCCCAGAACAGAGGAACAAAAACAGAAACAAAAACTGATTTTTGTGAACTTCTACAGACTGTGAACTTCTGATCCACTTCCCTTACATGTTGGGTACAAATTCTAAAACTACCAAAACTTGGGGTTCAGGGGATTAATTGATTAAACAGAAGCAATGCCCTCTAAATCCGGATGCAACCAAATAAGGCTGTTTTCCTGTGTTTGGTGCTATCTTAGGTCCCTTTCCTTGTCCATCCCTACAACAGTATAATTCTATACACTTTAACATTATTTATGTTTTCATAAAATGGTCAATATATGTGATTAATTATGTAATGATGCAGATGTTTTCCAGAGTTCTCTATCATGACGTAGGTTCATTTAAAGATCAAATAGGGGGGCATACAACCCGGTTCCAGCGGGAACCTGTATCCCTCACTTTAGCCATCCTATTAGAAATAATTGTTGCTTAAGGGGTGGGCTAGTCCATGAGACACAACAAAGACACAATTAGAAGCAGAAATAGGCCAAACCTTAAAGACATTAAAAACCGACATCACAGCTTTACAGGAATTTTAACCTCTCTCTTTCTGAAGTTGTTTTACAAAGCAGGCGAGTGTTGGACCTCCTCTTCATGAGAGAAAGGTGCCTTTTTTCTTGCATTGAGGGAAGAATGTTGTTTTTGTGCCGACAATACTGGAGTTGTAAAAGAATCTATGAATAAATTAAGAAAACGACTTGAAGAGCGTCAAAGAGAGACAGAGGCCCCAAAAGGGAGGTTTGAGTCTTGGTTCACATAGTGACCTGATTAACTGCGCTTTTATCTGCCATGGCCGGTCCATTAAAATTCCTCATATTATTGCTAACTGTAGGACCCTGTTTGCTCAACCGTGTAGTTTTCTTTCTAAACCAAATCGAACCTGTTATTAATCCTAACCATACACTGTTCTCTCAATCTAATTTTACAGAAGAGCAGGGACAGAATTGGTATTAAAATACAGGAAAATAGAGGATCTTCCACCTGCTGAAAACCTCAAAGGTCCACGTAGAAATGATCCCTGGAGAAGATGTAGGCAAGTATGAAGGACCTGAGAGAGCAAAAGTCTTCCATGGCAAACAACCTGCTCAGGATGAAGGGATGTGTCTGAATCAGCCACTCTCTTCTTAATGTAGAGAAGATGGACCAAAGCAGGCATGTGTTGAGAGCTGCTCCTGCATGCCTATGGTTGACATACCTCTCTGACCTGTGAAAGTGTCACAGGAAGTAGGAGCAGCCTCCCTCTCATGGGAACCTTGGAAGCAACTGTTAGGACAAAGTTGTTGCCAAGGCAGTGACCTCATTCAGTTCCAAAATTAAGTGACTTCACCTAACATCCTTGGTGATGGAACTCTCTGAACTTGGAATGCAGGAAGCCAGGCACCCAGAGCCAGTCCCAGTCCCAGTCCCAGTGGTCAAACTTATTTTGATTTACCAAGGACAGACTCAGTCTTTTTTGGGACCTACTGATGTAAGGATGGCCAAATGCAAGGAAAGCTATGAAGAGGGGCCTTTCCTGAGAAAGCACGCAGTGGCTCACCGCTGGCTCCTGACAACTTCACAGAGTTGGCCAAAAGACCAGATTTGAGACAGAACAGGCTATTTCCAGGGAACATAATAAGGCCCACCAGACAGAGGACAATCCAGATAGTCACAGACCTACTTGGGGGAAGGAGGTGCCTTTGTGGTGTGGGTGTGGGTTTGTGGTTTTGTCTCATGTTCTGAGAATAGGTATGAAAGGTGGTTTGTTTTGTTTGGAGTGAACTGTTTCTAGTAAGTCGTTTGACAAGGCGAGAATTTCTATGTCTGTGTATCCCACTGTGTCCGTGGTTGTAGACATTAGAAAACAGAATGCATCAATTAATATGTCCTGTCTAGTAGAAAGCTTCACAGCATTCATCCTGCCCTATTTATGAATGGACTGCAGCTTGCCTTGTTGATGTGCAACACCTGCTATCTTCCTTAGTTTCTGTTTTATTCCTGAATTCTGGCCACTCTCCAGAATAGGTTCATGGTTTTCTGTTTAAGATATGTACAACCTCGAAGCTCTGTGACATGACCATGTCCTGTATAGCTGAAGGAATGGTGAGCATCTCAGAAAACTCAGATATCAGTGTGACCAGGAAAGTCTTAGTGGAGAAACCCTGCTTGGGGCCTTTTGTTTACCTACTCTTCTGTTGCCATGAATGTCAGGAAGGTCTTTTCCTCAGTCCACCACTTTGTGAAGCCTGAAGAAAACAGTTTTCAAATGGAAATGAATGGGCATTACCTGTGGCTCTTTGCTTAATTGCATTGGAAAGGATGTGTCTGAATCAGCTTCTTTACCCTGTGTGAGGCTGTGGCTTAGATTCTAAGGTCCTGATGGATCTAAAGAAAGATCCCATGTGTACATCCAAAACCAAAATGGCCAAAAGAGCAGTCCTTGTGGATGAAGCCTCTCGCCTTCCTCTGTAACTTTCCTGACCTCCATCAAGTCAGATTAGGGATCCTTTGGGTCAAATGAGTTCTTCAAAGCCTTGCAGAGTCTAGCCCATATTTGCTTGGGTTTTCTCAAGACTCCAATTCACATAAAGAATCCAAACCCCACAGTCATTTGGCCTCAAATTGAAGAAGCGGAGCAGTATTAACGGGAGGCCTATTTAATCTCTTCTGGTTCACAAGAAGGGTGTCCAGGCCACCCTGAATTTAGGCAAATTAGGTGCAAAAGAGCTTATTTTGGACACGGTCTTGGGCTATGCCCCTCATGGAAAACTCCAGCCATAGTGGAGTTTTTTGTGAGTGTCTATATGGAAGAAGATGGGCGCCACGTTGGAGTGTTTTGGTTTAAATTGTGGTCATTTGGGTGGCGGTTGGAAGAGATGACTTGGTCCACATGTTCTTGAACTCTGGTGTGATTCCCTTAGAGTCTGAGTTCTTCAACTGACCTCAGAGAAGTATTGCCATGAATAGTGTTGAGATTTTTGGAAGCCAGGCATGAGCATCGCCCTTGGAAACTGAGTTCTAGGCCCAGGGTGGCTTTCCACAGAGCACTGAGCCTCTCAGCCAGGATACCACAAATTTTATTCTGAAAGACTTGGCACCCATAGTTGAGAGTCAAAACTCATATGGACCTCACATTGTAGACCTAAATGGGCATAACATCATATGATCTTTTGGCCACTCTTTGGGAAGCCTTACCTGTGAGTGTTCTCCAGAGATTTCATTGAAATGAGCTTCCTAACCATTTAATGGTTCCTGAAAAAATTGAAACTCACAGTGCCTCCAACTTCATCCTTAAAAAATGGCTAGATAAATACCATGAAATTTTTGAATTTCCCATCACCAGGTGGCACTGGAAAACCTTTTGATGTCCTGTTGCTGATCATGAATATACCAGACAGTGCCTTGATTGACTGGGTTTCATGTAAATGGTGTAGAACAGAGATGCCAGTAAGTTGGACTTTGTTGAGTAGTAGGTTAGAGCAGTGGTGGGCAGGTATGTGATAAAACATCTGTGGTGGGGCCATGTGGATCTTCCATTGGCTTCCAAATGGCTTGTGACTGACATGGTGCAGCCAGCAGAACCTTCCATGTAAAGGCAAGTTGTTATATGGAGAGGTTTCAGGACATTGTTCAGAATCAGGTTGCTATGGTCAAGGGGGCAAGATATGTGGGATAGGATCCTGGTTCTTGTACCCTCCTGCAAAACCTGACCCACCATACATGACAGAACTTCCTCTTGCATTGTGACCCAGTTGAACTCCTTGTATTTTGTGAAGCAAATGCCAAACTCTCAGTGCAGCAGGAAGAAACACCACGAAAATGAAAGATGACCATATGCCTTCACAGTGCACACCGGCACACATTTAGCCCCCAGTGGCCACAGTATATCTAAAAAGAGAATTCAGCACTGCTGCCTCATGTACATTGGGAAATAAGAAACCATGTCCTCCAGGTCTCATAGATGCAGACCAAGCTTTTATGGTCTCCCTAGAAAGGAAGATAAAGCTCTTGACAACAACATATTTTTCAAGTGCCCAACCTCACAGGCAGTTTCTCAAGAAGTCTCTAGGCCCGCAGACCTCCATGTTTGTGGAGTTTTTACCCTGTCCCATACTTTTGGAAACTACTCTACCACTTCCAAGGTTGTGAGCTCCTGAGCATATTGCATTCCACAAATTTATTCACAGATTTTCTAAATCTTCTCCTCTAATTGTGTCTTACTTGGGGTGAAGGGATTGTCAAGGCATTGTTCTGGTTGAGAGTGGGAATAATTTTGTGTAGCACATATTTACATACACATTGGATTCATTGTTCAATTTTCCATTCGAAATACTGAATCCTTGACACTAACCCATACCCTACTAGACTCTGACTATTAATTCTAATATGATGGAGAAAAATAACCGAAACAGAATAGAAATACTAGCACTTCAGAAGAGGCATGGTGTATAGTTGGTCTTGCCTTTTGCATGATATAGCGTAGGAGTTATAAATCTTGTCAATTTTTTGTTGAAATAGTTCTGCATGTGTTTTTAAAGTTAACACATCTGTGAATTCCTGTCTCCATTTTTCTGTAGCCTATTCAGCACATGTATTTTTATACGCACATATAGAATCCTACCTGGTATCACACGTATATTCTTGAGAGGTGGCTAACTTGGCAGATACAAAGTGTGAGAAGAGATCACTCCTCATTAATACTTTTGGAACTGAAAATTCAGACTATGAGTGAGCTTCTTAGTTCAAGAACATTATACATAAATCCATGTTCAGTAAAATTAATATTTTTGGATCTGTGGATGATATATATTTCACAATGAATTTTAATTGGCATATATATTGCTACTTTTTAATGTCTCTGTGTGTGTTTTGTGTGTGTGTGTGTGTGTGTGTGTGTGTGTGTATATATATACTCTCTAGATTTTTCAAAATATAAAATATATGTGTCCTATTATACACTCCCTAAATTCATTCTTGTTCATGTATGTGGTTTTATATTAAACTTTTCATAAGATTATTTTAAAAATATTCATCCACCTGAAATACATATTTGTTTTCTAGTACTAAAAAGTTACTTCAGTGAATGGTGCAAACAAATCCTTATATTTTTACAGTAGCTGACCCACTTTAACATCAATGTAGGTAGATTCCTATGGGAAATGATGTGTATTTTGACGTTCATTTTTATTAAACACTGATACATTACTATTTCTGCAGTTTTTGTACATCATAGAATATACATTTCATCCACAAGTTCACAAATTTAAAGAAATTTGTAACACATTCAATCACTTCCTGCTTCAGAACATATGTATTCCTCCTTGTTTTTGACTGGTCATTTCATGAGACTTCTTTCCAAACACATTATTTTCGATTTCCATAATCAATTTTGAAGCAAAATTCACACACTCTTTATGATAAACCACAACCGTAATATTACCATTAGATGTATTACTGGTTGGAATGAATGTATATATATCAATATATGATTCCTGTGTATTTTCAGATATCAATTCAATCCATTATTTAAAGTTGGAACAAGTTATATTATTTATTCGCAGTATGGTCTATTCATGCATTATCTCTATATTCATACATACATGGTACACCTATATGTACCCCCAATACTAATTTATACCCCTTCAAAATATTGCTCCAAGAAATGGTGCAAGAAATACTCATGTCACCTGATCTACATATACGTTTTATCACAGTAATATTCTGGCCACAAAATGCAAAGTCACACTTACGATTGTACCAAAGCCTAAATGGAATGTGAGTATGGATTATGAAAATCACCCATGTCCAGGTTGCCTAATGCTCTCAAATGTCAATCCTATTGGTGATTACATATTTGTTACTTCCTAAGATTATATATTCAATCTCAAGCCTGTTGAAAATGTCTTTTGCTATCACTCACTTTATACTTTGCCTGATTTCCTAATGTCTCTATTGATATCTGCTTTCCTACATATTTTCCCCAGTTCATCACTGTGACTAACTCTTCACATATGCTGACATTTACATTTTCTGTCTACCTGAAAACCTATTGCTAAAGAACTACTTGTCCAAATGCTATACTCACACTTTTTTATAATCCTACCAACTATCTTCCTAATCCTACCGAATCTCCCTCTTTGAATGGTTGTTCTCCTCAACATTCAATCATCCAAGGTATCAGATCTTATGCCATTGTGTATAGATTTATCTGAGACATCTGTGCAGAACATAATTAAAAGCTAAGTATCCCAATCAAGGACCCAATGCCCTTCTGGGCTTCAAATGTTACCGAGATTTCTGTTTTCATTCATATATTTCACCTATATAATCTTATAAATATTGCAGGTTCCCAATACCATTATTCATCCAGCAGAATGATCCTAACCCAAATCAAACATGTTATTAACTGTAACCATACACTGTTCCCTCAATCTAACTTTACAGAAGAGCAGGGACAGAGTTGGTCTTACAATACAGGAATGTAGGAGATCCTCAACTTCCGGAGAACTTCAAAGGTCCATGCAGAAATGATCCCTAAAGAAGATGTAGGCAGCTATGATGGACCTGAGAGTGCGAAAGTCATCTTTCATGACAAAAAAAAAAAACAGGTCAGGATGAAGGGGTGTGTCTGAAGCAGTCTCTCTCTTCTTAATGTAGAGAAGATGGACCAAACCAGGCTTGTGTGGAGAGCTGTTCCCGGGTGCCTATGGTTGATATTCCATTCTAACTTGTGAAAGTGTCATAGGAAGTAGGGGCAGGATCCATCTCATGGACCCTTGGAAGCAACTGTTAGGACAAAGTGGTTGCCAAGGCAGTGACCTCATTCAGTTCTAGACGAAGTGAACCATGTCCCTTTCTTGTTGATGGAACACTCTGAACTTGGAATCCAGGAAGCCAGGCACCCTGAGGCAGTCCCAGTCTAAGTCCCAGTGGTCTCAAATTTTTGGATTTAAGAAGGATAGAGTAAGTCTTTCTTGGCAACTACTAAATTGAAGATGGACAAATGCCAGGAAAGCTCTGAAGAGGGGCTTTACCTGAGAAAATAGGCAGTGGCTCACCGCTGGCTCCTGATAACTTCACAGTTTTGGCCAAGAAGACCAGATCTGACATAGGACAGCCCATTTCGGGGAAACATAGTATGGCCCACCAGTCAGAGGACGCTCCGGATAGTCACAGACCTATTTGGGGAAAGAAGGTGCCTTTGTGGGTGTGTGTGTGTGTGTTTGTGATTTTGTCTCAAGTTTTGAGAATATGTAGGAAAGTCGGTTTGTTTGGTTTAGAGTGGACTGTTTCTAGTAAGTCCTTTGAGAAGATGAGTGTTTCTATGTCTGGGTATCCCACTGTATTTGTGGTTGTAGACAATAGAAAAGAGAATGCATCAATAGATGTGTCCTGTCTAGTAGAATTCTTCACAGAATTCATCCTGTCCAATTTATGAATGGACTGCAGGTTACCTTATGGATGGGCAACACCTATTACCTTCCTACATTCCTGATATCTTCCTGAATCTGGTCACTCTCCCATAGGCTCATGGTTTTG
This sequence comes from Callospermophilus lateralis, assembly GCF_048772815.1. Classification (NCBI taxonomy): domain Eukaryota; kingdom Metazoa; phylum Chordata; class Mammalia; order Rodentia; family Sciuridae; genus Callospermophilus; species Callospermophilus lateralis. The sequence goes on along the minus strand of NW_027516587.1, from coordinate 5,674,989 downwards.
TGTTCAAGATATGTATTTCCTCCACAATCTGGGACATGGCCATGTACTGAATAGCTGAAGAGAATGGTGAATATCTCAGAAAACTCAGATATCAGTGTGACCAGGAAAGTCTCAGTGGAGAAAATCTGCTTTGGTATTTTGCTTACCTATTGTTCTGTTGCCCTGAATGAAAGGAAGGACTTTGCCTAAGGCCACACATTTCCAAAGCCTGAAAAAAACAGTTTTCAAATGGAAATAAATGGGCATCACCTGTGGCTCCTGGCTTAATTGCTTTGCAAAGGGATATGTCTGAATCAGCCTCTTAGTGCAGTGTGAGATTATCGCTTAGATTCTCAGCACCTGATGGATCTAAAGAAAGATCCCATGTGTGCATCCAAATCCAAAATGGCCAAAAGAGAAGTCATTGTGATGAAGTCTCTTGCCTTCCTCTGTAAGGTTTCTGATCTCCATCAAGTGATAACAGGGATCTTTGGGTCAACTGAGTTCTTCAAGCCCTGCAGAGGCTAGCCCATAGGTGCTTGGGTTTTCTCATGACTGCAAATCACATAAAGAAACTATTCCCGACAGTCTGTATGCCTCAAATTGGAAAAGCAGAACAGTATTAATGGCAGACCTCTTTGATCAGTCCTGGTTCACAGGAACGTTGTCCAGGAAACACTGACTTTAGACAAATGAAGGGCAAGGGAGCTTATTTTGACTTTGTCTTGGGCTGTGTGTCTCATAAAAACTTCCAGCCAAGGTTATGATGAGAGTCTATATGGAAGAAAATGAGGTCCATGTGGGAGTGTTTTGGTTTTAATTCTGGTCATTGGTGTGGCGGTTGGAAGAGATGACTGGGTCAACTGGGCTTGAACTCTGGTGTGTTTCCACTTAGAGACTGAGATCTGAAACTGATCTCAGAGAAGAATTGCCATGAATTGTGTTGGGATTTTAGGAGGCCACGCATGAGAGTCGCCCTTGGAACCTGAGATCTAGGACCAGGGTGGCTTTCCACAAAGAACTGGGAATCTCAGCCTGGATATCACATGATTTTATTCAGAAAGACTTGGCAGCCATAGTTGAGAGTCAAAAGACATAGGACCTCACATTGTAGATCTCAATGGTCCTGGCTTCAAGTGACCTTTTGTCCACTCTTTGGAAAGCCTTGACTGTGAGAGTTCTCTAGAATTTTCATTGAAATGAACTTTCTCAACGTTTAATGGTTCCTGAATAATTGTGCATCCAACGTCATCCTTGAAAAATGGCTAGATAAATACCACGAAATTTTTGAATTTTCCATGACCAGGTGGAACTGCAGAAACTTTCGATGTCCTGTTGCTTACCATGAGTGTACCAGACAGTGCCTTGATTGACAGGGTTTCATGAAAATTGTTTAGAACAGAGATGCCAGTATTTTGGAGCCTGCTGAGTAGTGGGCCTAGAGCAGTGGTGGACAGGTGTGTGATAAAACATCATGGTGGGGCCATTTGGATCTGCCATTGGCTTCCAAATGGCTTGTAACTGACAGAGTGCAGACATCAGACCCTTATATGTAAAGGCATCTTGTTATATGGCGTAGTTTCAGGGCAATGTTCAGAATCAGGTTGCTATGGACAAGGGGGCAATCTTTGAGAGATAGAAGCCTGGTTGGTGAATTTTCTTGCAGACCCTGACCCACCACACGTGACAGAAATACCTCAAGCACTGTTTCCCAGTTGAACTCCTTGTATTTTGTGAAGCATGAACCAAACTCCAAGTGCAGCAGCAAGAAACACCACGAAAAGTGGAGGATGACCAAATTGTTTCACAGTCCACACAGGGAGACACACTTTACCTACAAAGAGAGAATTGAGCACTGCTGCCTCGTGTTCATTGGAAAATAGGAAACGATGTCCTCCAGGTCACAGAGATGAAGACCCAGCTTTGAAGGTCTCACTACAAAGGAAGCTTAACTCCTGACAACAACCTATATTTCAGTGCCCAACTTCACTGGCAGTTTCTCAAAAAGTTTTAGGCAAGCAGAGCTTCATGTTTGTGGAGTGTGTACCATGTCCTTACTTTTGGAAACTCCTATACCACCTCCAAGTTTGTGCACTCCTGAGCATTTTCGATTCCAGAAATGTAATCACAGATTTTGTAACTCTTCTACTCTAATTGTGTCTTCCTTGGGGCGAAGGTAATGACAAGGCATTGTTCTGGATGAGAGTTGGAAGATTAATTTTCCTTTTTTCCATTTGAAATTCTGAATCCCTGTCACTAACCCATATTCTACTAGTCTCTGACTACTAATCCTAATATGATGGAAGAAAGTAACCCAAACAGTACATAAATACTTGCAGTTCAGAGTTGGACTTGCCTTTTGCATGATAAAGGGTAGGTGTTATAAATCTATTCAATAGTTAATTGAAATAGTTCTCAATCTGTTTTTAAAGTTAACAAATATGTGAATTACGGTCTCCCATTCTCTGGAGCCCATTCAGCACATGTATTTTTATATGCACAAATAGAATCCTACAAGGTATCACACGTACATCCTTGTAAGATATATGACTTAGCAGATACAAACTGTGAGAAGTGATCACTCCTCCTAAACGCTGTTGGAACTGAAAATTCAACCTATGGGTGAGCTTCCCAGTGGAACAACATTATACATAAACCCATGTTCACTAAAATGAATGTTTTTGCATCTTTATGATATATATTTCATGATGAATTTTGATTGGCATATACATTGCTACTTTTTAATGTCTGTGTTTGTGTGTGTGTGTGTGTGTGTGTGTGTGTGTGTATATATATATATATGTATGTATATATATATATATATATATATATATATATATATATACTCTCCATATTTTTAAAAATATGAAATATATGTGTCTTATATACACTCCCTAAATTCATTCATGTTCATGTATGTGGATTAATAATCAACTTTTCACAAGATTATTCTTAGAAATATTCATCCACCCGAAATACATATTTGTTTCCTAGCACTGAAAACTAACTTCAGTAAAAGGTGCATACAAATCCTAATATGTGTACATTAACTGACCCAGTTTAACATTAATGCATGTAGGTTCCTATGGGACATGATGTGTATTTTGACGTTAATTTTTATTCCACACTGGTACATTACTATTTCATCAGTTTATGCACATCATAGTATATATATTTTATTCACTAGTTAGCAAATTTATAGGCATTTGTTTCACTTTCAATCACTTCCTGCTCCAGAACACATGTATTCCTCTATGTCTCTTGACTGGTCTATTCATGAGACTTTTTTCCAAATATATTATTTTCTATTTCCATAATCAATTTTGAACCAAAACTCACACACCCTTCATGATAAACCGTAACCCTAAGATGATCGTTAGATATATAACTGGTTGGAATGAATGATTGCATATCAATATAAAATTTCTTATAAATTTTCAGATATTTATTCAATTCATTATTTAAAGTGGATCCAGTTATATTATTTATTCACAGTATGGTCTATTCATGCATTATGTCTATATTCATAGAAACAGGGTACACCTATTTGTACCCCCATACCAATTTGTAAGTCTTCAAAATATTGCTCCCAGAATTGGTGGAAGAAATACTATTGTCACCTGATCTACATACACATTTTATTACAGAAATATTCTGGACACAAAAAGCATAGGTCACACTTACAATTGTACCAAAGCGTAAATGGAAAGTGAGCATGGATTACTAAAAACATCCATGTCCAGGTTGCCTAATGCTGTCAAATATCAATTCTATTTTTGACTACATATTGTTTCTTCCTAAGATTATATATTCAACTTCAAACCTGTTGAAAATGTCTAACCCTATCACACAATTTATACTTTGCTTGATTTCCTAATGTCTCTATTGATATCTGATTTCCTATATTTTTCCCCAGTTCATCATTGTGACTGACTCTTCACATGTGCTTACATTTACATACACTCTCTACCCTAAATTCTATTGCTAAAGAACTTTTGGTCCAAATCCTATACTCACTCTTTTTTCTAAACCTACCAACTACCTTCCTAATCCTGCAGACTATCGGTTTTTGACTGGATGTTCTCTTCAACATTCAATATCCAAGGTACAAGGTCCGATGCCAGTGTATATTGATTTATCTGAGACATCTGTGCTGCACACTACTCAAAGCTAAGTATCCCACTCAAGTCCCCAATGCCCTTCTGGGCTTCAAATCTTACCTAGATTTCTGCTTTCATACTTATGTTTCACATATATACTCTTGTAAACATCGCATTTTGCCATTACCATTATTCATCCCGCAGAATTATTTGTAACCCAAATTGAACAAGTTATTAACCCTAACCATACACTGTTCCCTCAGTATAAGTTACTTAAGAGCAGGGACAGTGTGGGTCTTACAATATAGGAATGTAGATGATCTTCCACCTGCTGAGAACATCAAAGATCCATGGAGAAATGATCCTTGCAGAAGATATAGGCAGCTATGTAGGACCTGAGAGAGCAATAGTCATCTTCCATGGCAAACAACCTGGTCAGGATTAATTGATGGTCTGAATCAGCCTCTCTCTTCTTAATAAAGAGAAGATGGACTGAACCAGGCCTCTGTGGAGAGCTGTTCCCTGGTGCCTATGGTTGATATACCATTCTAACTTCTAAATGTGTCACAGGATGTTGGGGCAGCCTCCATCTCATGGGAACCCTGGAAGCAACTGTTAGCACAAAGTGGTTACCAAGGCAGTGAGCATATTCTGTTCCTGAAAGAAGTGACCTCACTTCACTTCCTTGGTGATGGAATTCTCTGAACCTGGGATCCAGGAAGGAAGGCACGCAGAGACACTCCCACTCCCAGTTCCAGTGGGCTAACTTGTTTGCTTTTCCCAAAGACATAGTCAGTCTTTCTTGGTACCCACTGATGTGAGGATGGCCAAATGCCAGCAGAGCTCTGAAGAGGGGCCTTTCCTGAGTAAGCAGGTAGTGGCTCACCGTTGGCTCCTGACAACTTCACAGAGTTGGCCAAGGAGACCAGATCTGAAACAGGACAAGCCATTTTGGGGGAACATAATATGGCCCACCAGTCAGAAGACACTCCGGATAGTCACAGACCTATTTGGGGGAAGGAAGTGCCTTTGCCGTTTTAGGTGTGAGTTTGTGGTTTTTTCTCATGTTCTGAGAATAGGTAGGAAAGGTGGTTTGTTTGCTTTTTAGTGGACTGTTTCTAGTAAGTCGTTTGACATGGTGAGTGTTTCTAAGTCTGTGTATCCCACTGTATCTGTGGTTGTAGACATTAGAAAAGAGAATGCATCAATAGATGTGTTGTCTCTAGTTGAAAGCTTCCCCGCATTCATACTGCCAAATTAATGAATGGACTGCAGCTTGCCTTATGGATGGGCAACATCTATTATCTTCTAAAGTTCCTGTTTTCTTCGTGAATTCTGGCCACTCTCCAGAATAGACTCATGGTTTTGTTTCCCAAATATGTAACACCACAAGGTTCTGTGACATGGCCATGTACTGGATAGCTGAAGGGAATGGGAGCATCTAAGAAAACTCAGATTTCAGTGTGACCAGTAAAGTCTCAGTGGAGAAACCCTTCTTTGGGCCATTTGCTTACTTCTATTTCTATTACCCTGAATGTCAGGAAGGTCTTTGCCTCAGGCCACCCCTTTGTGTAGCCTGAAGAAAACTGTTTTCATATGGAAATGTATGGACATCACCAGTGGCTCTTTGCTTAATTGATTTGGATTGGGATGTGTCTGAATCAGCCTCTTGTCCTTGTATGAGGTTGTGGCTTAGATTCTCAGCACCTGATTGATCTAAAGAAAGATCCCATGTGTTTCCAAAACTGAAATGGCCAAAAGAGCAGTCATTGTGGGTGAATATTTTTGCCCTCTTGTTTTAGGTTCCTGACCTCCATCAAGTGAGAATAGGGATCCTTTGGGTCAAATGAGTTCTTGAAATCCCTGCAGAGGCTAGTCCATATTTGCTTGTGTTTTCTCATGACTCCAAATCACATAAAGAATCTATACCCTACAGCCAGTAGGCCTCAAATTGGAGAAGTGGAACACTTTAACAGCAGGAATATTTGATCATTCCTGGTTCACAGGAAGAGTGTCCAGGCCATCATGATTTTAGGCAAATGAGGGGCAAGTGAGCTTATTTGGACACTACCTTGGGCTCATAGAAACCTCCAGCTAGAGGTTATGAGGAGTGTCTACATGGAAGAAGATGATGGCCCTGTGGTAGTGTTTTGATTTTAATTGTGGTCATTTTTTGGCGGATGGAAGGGATGACTGGGTCCACCTGGGCTTGAACTCTGGTGTGATTCCCCTTAGAGACTGAGTTCTGAAACTGACCTCAGAGAAGTATTGCCATGAATTGTGTTGGGATTTTTTGAGGCCACGCATGAGACTCACTCTTGGAAACTGAGATCTAGGCCCAGGGTGGTTTCCACAGAGGCCTGAGAATCTCAGCCAGGATATCACATGATTTTATTCTGAAAGACTTAGCAGCCATATTTGAGAGTCAAAACACACATGGACCTCACATTGTAGATGTCAATTGGCCTCTCTTTAGGAGACCTTTTGGCAACTGTTTGAGAAGCATTGACTGTGAGAGTTCTCCAGAGCTTTCATTGAAATGAACTTTCTCAACTCTTAATGGTTCCTGAATGAATTGAAACCCACAGTGCCTCTAACTTCACCCTTGAAAAATTGCTAAATAAATACCATGAAATTTTTGAAATTCCCATGACCAGGTGGCACTGCAGAAACTTTTGATGTCCTGTTGCTGATCATGTGTATACCAGACAGTGCCTTGTTTTTGACTGGGTTTCATGAAAATCCTGTAGAACAAGAGAAGCCAGTAATTTGGAGCCTGCTGAGTAGGGGGCCTAGAGCAGTGTTGGGCAGGTGTGTGATAAAACATCATGGTGGGGCCATGTGAATCTGCCATTGGCTTCCAAATGGCTTGTGACTGATATAGTGCAGACATCAGACCCTTATATGTAAAGGCATCTTGTTAAATGGAGAGTTTTCAGGGCAATATTCAGAATCAGGTTGCTATGGTTATTGGGGCAAGCTATGTGGGATAGAAGCCTGGTTGGTGCATTCTCCTGGAGACCCTGACCCACCACACGTGACAGAACTCCCTCCAGCACTGTATCCCAGATGAACTTTTTATGTTTTGTGAAGCAAATACCAAATTCCCAGTGCAGAAGCAAGAAATACCACGAAAATTGGAGGATGACCAAATGTCTTCACAGTCCCCACCGGGAGACACTTAGCTTCCAATGGACACAGTTTAGCTACAAAGAGAGAATTGAGCACTGCTGCTTCATGTTCATTGGAATATAAGAAACCAGGTCTTTCGGTCACATAGATGCAGACCCACCTTTGATGGTCTCACTACAAAGTAAGCTAAAGCTCATGACAACAACATATATTTCAAGTGCCCAACCTCAGAAGCCGTTTCCCAAGAATTCTTAGGCCAGCAGAGTTCCTTGTTTGTGGAGTGTTTACCCTGTACTTTACTTTTTTTTTTTTTATTTGTAATCTGTTTAATTTTCTAGCCTACTTCTCAGGCAACAAAAGTGAAAACAGACAAATGAGATTACATAAAACTAAAAAGCTTCTGCACAGAAAACAGAACAATAATCAAGAGACAACCTATAGAATGGTAGAAAATATTTACAAACCATGCATCTGGTAGGGGATGTTTGGAAAAAAGAAGGAAATCCTGTCATCTGCAGCAACATATATAAAGCTGTAATACATGTTAAGTAAAATAAGCCAGGCACAGAAAGACAAATGCCTTGTGATATCTTCGTATGTGGAATCTAAAGAAGGCCAACTCAAGGAAGTAGACTAGACTAATGATGAACAGGGACTAGAGCTGGGAGTTGGGCAGATGTTGGTTGAAGGATACAAAATTTCAATTAGATATGAAAAAGGTTAAGAAATATACAACATATTGATTATATTTATATAATTTTAAATTACATTATATTGTTGTATTATTTATTTTTTTAATTAATTTTTATTGTAGGTTGTTCAAAACATTACATAGTTCTTGATATATCATATTTCACACTTTGATTCAAGTGGGATATGAGCTCCCATTTTTACCCCATATACAAATTGCAGAATCACTTCAGTTGCACAACCATTGATTTACATATTGCCATTCTGGAGTCTGTTGTATTCTGCTGCCTTTCCTATCCTCTACTATCCCCCCTCCCACCTCCCCTCCCCTCTTCTCTCTCTACCCCCTCTACTGTAATTCATTTCTCCCCCTTATATTTTCCCTCCTTTCCCCTCACTTCCTCTTGTATGTAATTTTGTATACCCCTGAGGGTCTCCTTCCATTTACATGCAATTTCCCTTCTCTCTCCCTTTCCCTCCCACCTCTCATCCCTCTTTAATGTTAATCTTCTTCTCATGCTCTTCTTCCCTACTCTGTTCTTAGTTACTCTCCTTATATCAAAGAAGATATTTGGCATTTGTTTTTAAGGGATTGGCTAGCTTCACTTAGCATAATCTGCTCTAATGCCATCCATTTTCCTCCAAATTCTATGATTTTGTCATTTCTTAATGCAGAGTAATACTCCATTGTGTATAAATGCCACATTTTTTTTATCCATTCGTCTATTGAAGGGCATCTAGGTTGGTTCCACAGTCTTGCTATTGTGAATTGTGCTGCTATGAACATGGATGTAGCAGTGTCCCTATAGTGTGCTCTTTTTAGGTCTTTAGGGAATAGACCTAAATAGTAGTGATATAGCTGGATCAAATGGTGGTTCCATTCCGAGCTTTCCAAGAAATCTCCATACTGCTTTCCAAATTGGCCGCACCAATTTGCAGTCCCACCAGCAATGTACAAGAGTACCCTTTTCCCCACATCCTCGCCAGCACTTGATGCTGTTTGACTTCCTAATGGCTGCCAATGTTACTGGAGTGAGATGGTATCTTAGGGTGGTTTTGATTTGCATTTCTCTGACTTCTAGAGATGGTGAGCATTTTTTCATATACTTGTTGATTGATTGTATGTCCTCCTCTGAGAAATTTCTGTTCAGGTCCTTGGCCCATTTGTTGATTGGGTTATTCGTTATCTCAATGTTTAATTTTTTTAGTTCTTTGTATATTCTGGATATTATGGCTCTGTCTGAAGTGTGAGGAGTAAAAATTTGTTCCCAGGACGTAGGCTCCCTATTTACCTCTCTTATTGTTTCTTTTGCTGAGAAAAAAAACTTTTTAGTTTGAGTAAGTCCCATTTGTTGATTCTAGTTATTAACTCTTGTGCTATGGGTGTCCTATTGAGGAATTTGGAGCCCGACCCCACAGTATGTAGATCATAGCCAACTTTTTCTTCTATCAGACGCCATGTCTCTGATTTGATATCAAGTTCCTTGATCCACTTTGAGTTAACTTTTGTGCATGGCGAGAGAAAGGGATTCAGTTTCATTTTGTTGCATATGGATTTCCAGTTTTCCCAACACCATTTGTTGAAGATGCTATCCTTCTTCCATTGCATGCTTTTAGCCCCTTTATCAAATATAAGATAGTTGTAGTTTTGTGGATTGGTTTCTGTGTCCTCTATTCTGTACCATTGGTCCACCTGCCTGTTTTGGTACCAGTACCATGCTGTTTTTGTTACTATTGCTCTGTAGTATAGTTTGAAGTCTGGTATAGCTATACCGCCTGATTCACATTTCCTGCTTAGAATTGTTTTTGCTATTCTGGGTCTTTTATTTTTCCATATGAATTTCATGATTGCTTTCTCTATTTCTACAAGAAATGCTGTTGGGATTTTGATTGGCATTGGATTAAACCTATAGAGAACTTTTGGTAATATCGCCATTTTGATGATGTTACTTCTACCTATCCATGAACAGGGTATATTTTTCCATCTTCTAAGATCTTCTTCTATTTTTCTCTTTAGGGTTCTGTAGTTTTCATTGTATAAGTCTTTCACCTCTTTTGTTAGGTTGATTCCCAAGTATTTTATTTTCTTTGAGGATATTGTGAATGGGGTGGTTGTCCTCATTTCCATTTCAGAGGATTTGTCGCTGATATACAGGAATGCCTTTGATTTATGCGTGTTGATTTTATAGCCTGCCACTTTGCTGAATTCATTTATTAGCTCTAATAGTTTCTTTGTAGACCCTTTTGGGTCTGCTAGGTATAGAATCATGTCATTTGCAAATAGTGATAATTTGAGTTCTTCTTTTCCTATTTTTATGCCTTTAATTTCTTTCGTCTGTCTAATTGCTCTGGCCAGTGATTCGAGAACTATGTTGAACAGAAGTGGTGAGAGAGGGCATCCCTGTCTTGTTCCAGATTTTAGAGGGAATGCCTTCAGTTTTTCTCCATTCAGAATGATGCTAGCCTGAGCCTTAGCATAGATTGCTTTTACAATGTTGAGGTATGTTCCTGTTATCCCTAGTTTTTCTAGAGTTTTGAACATAAAGGATGCTGTACTTTGTCGAATGCTTTTTCCGCATCTATCGAGATGACCATATGGTTCTTATTTTTAAGCCTGTTGATGTGGTGAATAACATTTATTGATTTCCGTATATTGAACCAACCTTGCATCCCAGGGATAAATCCTACCTAATCATGGTGCACAATTTTTTTGAAATGTTTTTGTATCCGGTTCGCCAGAAGTTTATTGAGGATTTTTGCATCTAGGTTCATTAGAGATATTGGTCTGTAGTTTTCTTTCTTTGAAGTGTCTTTGTCTGGTTTAGGAATCAGGGTGATGTTGGCCTCATAGAATGAATTTGGAAGTTCTCCCTCTTTTTCTATTTCCGGAAATAGCTTGAAAAATATTGGTATTAGTTCCTCTTTAAAGGTTTTGAAAAACTCTGCTGTATACCCATCCGGTCCTGGGCTTTTCTTAGTTGGTAGTCTTTTGATGGTATCTTCTATTTCCTCAATTGATATTGGTCTGTTTAGGTTGTCAATATCCTCCTGACTCAATCTGGGCAAATCATATGACTTAAGAAATTTATCGATGCCTTCACTATCTTCTATTTTATTGAAGTATAAGGATTCAAAATAATTTTTGATAATCTTCTGTATTTCTGAATTGTCTGTTGTAATATTGCCTTTTTCATCCTGTATGCTGGTAATTTGAGTTCTCTCTCTTCTTCTCTTTGTTAGCGTGGCTAAGGGTCTGTCGATTTTATTTATTTTTTCAAAGAACCAACTTTTAGTTTTGTTAATTTTTTCAATTGTTTCTTTCGTTTCGATTTCATTAATTTCAGCTCTGATTTTAATTATTTCTTGTCTTCTACTTCTTTTGCTGTTGTTTTGCTCTTCTTTTTCTAGGATTTTGAGTTGAAGTATTAGATCATTTATTTGTTGGTTTTTTCTTTTTTTAAGGAATGAACTCCAAGCAATAAATTTTCCTCTTAGAACTGCTTTCAATGTGTCCCATAGATTCCGATATGTTGTGTCTGTGTTTTCATTTATCTCTAAGAATTTTTTAATTTCCTCCTTGATGTCTTCTATAACCCATTGATCATTCAGTAACCTATTGTTCATTCTCCAAGTGATGCATGATTTTTCCTTACTTCTTTTATCATTATTTTTCAATTTCATTCCATTATGATCGGATAAGATGCATGGTATTATCTCTACTCCTTTATATTGTCTAAGAGTTGCCCTGTGACATAATATATGATCTATTTTTGAGAAGGATCCATGTGCTGCTGAGAAAAAAGTGTAACTGCTTGATGTTGGGTGGTATATTCTATATATGTCAATTAAGTCTAGGTTATTAATTGTGTTATTGAGCTCTATAGTTTCCTTATTCAACTTTTGTTTGGAAGATCTGTCCAGTGGTGAGAGAGGTGTGTTGAAGTCTCCCATGATTATTGTATGGTGGTCTATTAGACTCTTGAACTTGAGAAGAGTTTGTTTGATGAACATAGCTGCACCATTGTTTGGGGCATATATATTTATGATTGTTATGTCTTGTTGGTGTATGGTTCCCTTGAGAAGTATGTAGTGTCCCTCTTCATCCCTTTTGATTAACTTTGGCTTGAAATCTATTTTATTTGATATGAGTATGGACACTCCTGCTTGTTTCCGAAGTCCATATGAGTGATATGATTTTTCCCAACCTTTCACCTTAAGTCTATGTATGTCTTTTTCTATCAAATGCGTCTCCTGAAGGCAGCATATTGTTGGGTCTTGTTTAGTGATCCATTCTGCTAGCCTGTGTCTCTTAATTGGTGAGTTTAAGCCATTAACATTTAGAGTTATTATCGAGATATGGGTTGGTCTTCCAGCCATATTTGTTTATTTATGTTACTAAACATGGTTTGTTTTCCTCTTTGATTATTCCCCCCCACCTTTACTGTACTACCTCCTGCTGTTGGTTTTCATTGATATTTTCCATTTCCTCTTCCTGTAATATTTTGCCGAGGATGTTTGGAAGAGATGGTTTTCTAGCTGCAAATTCTTTTAACTTTTGTTTATCATGGAAGGTTTTAATTTCATCTTCCATCCTGAAGCTTAATTTCGCGGGATACACAATTCTTGGTTGGAACCCCTATTCTTTCAGTGTTTGAAATATGTTATTCCAGGATCTTCTAGCTTTCAGAGTCTGTGTTGAAAGATCAGCTGTTATCCTGATTGGTTTACCCCTAAATGTAATCTGCTTCCTTTCTCTTGTAGCTTTTAAAATTCTCCCCTTATTCTGTATGTTGGGCATCTTCATTATAATGTGTCTAGGTGTGGATCTCTTATGATTTTGCACATTCGGCATCCTGTAGGCTTCTAGGATTTGGGATTCTGTCTCATTCTTCAAGTCTGGGAAGTTTTCTCGTATTATTTCGTTGAATAGATTGCTCATTCCTTTGGTTTGGACCTCAATACCTTCCTGTATCCCCATGACTCTTAAGTTGGGTCTCTTTATGTTATCCCATATTTCTTGAATGTTCTGCTCATGGTTTCTTAACAGCTTTGCTGAGCTGTCTATGTTCTTCTCCAGTTGAAATACTTTGTCTTCATTGTCTGATGTTCTATCTTCTAAGTGTTCTACTCTGCTGGTAGTATTCTCAATTGAGTTTTTAAGTTGGTTTATTGTTTCCTGCATTTCCAGGATTTCTTTTTGTTTGTTTTTTATAACCTCGATCTCCCTGTATAATTTATCTTTTGCTTCTTGGATTTGTTTATGTAATTCATTGTCGAAGTGGTCGAAGTGGTCTTTCATTGTCTGATTTTGCTGTCTAATGTCTTCCTTGAGACTCCAGATCATCTGAAGCATGTATATCCTGAATTCTTTATCTGACATTCCATCTGCTGCAGATATTACCTCTTCTAAAGTTGAGTTGACCTGCATTGCTTGTGGTCCTTTCTTTCCTTGTCTTTTCATACTGATCGCGTTTCTTTCTGCTTGGTGAAACTGTTGTGTTATTGATTTTTCCCCCTATATATTTATATTGCTCTTGTCTAGCTGCAAAGTCTCCCTCGCAGGCTTTGGCGGTGGCTCTGCCCCTCCTCCAATTGAGGCAATGTGCCTACCACGCCAGGAGGCTGCTGTACCTGTACTTTCGATGGGCCTGTTCTTTCGGTGGTCACAGGTCCGCCTACCTTGCAGGCGTGAGCAGCGGCTTTGCCCCTCCGCTGGCCACTAGGCCTGTTCTGTCTGTCTGTTGCAGATCTGTCTACCTAAAGGGCGCTGGTGGCGGGTCTGCCCCTCCCCCGACCGGGGCGATGTATCTGGCGGGCCACTGGGCCTGTTTTGTCGGTGGTCACGGTTCCGCCTACCTTGCACGTGCGTGGAGCGATCTACATTTCATGATGAATTTCTATTGGCATATATATTGCTACTTTTTTTTTCTTTTATTGGTTGCTCAAAACATTACAAAGCTCTTGACATATCATATTTCATACATTAGATTCAAGTGGGTTATGAACTCCCATTTTTACTCCAAATACAGATTGCAGAATCACATTAGTTACACATCCATATTTTTACATAATGCCCTATTAGTTACTGTTGTATTCTGCTACCTTTCCTAAACTCTACTATCCCCACTCCCCTATCTTCCCATCTTCTCTCTCTACCATACCTACTATAAATCATTTCTCTCCTTGTTTATTTTCCCACAACCTCTTATATGTAATTTTGTGTAACAATAACTGTCTCTCTCCATTACCATGCAATTTCCCTCTTCTCTCCCTTTCCCTCCCACCTCATGTTTCTGCCTTATGTTAATCTTTTCTTCATGCTCTTCCTCCCTGCTCAGTTCTTAGGTGCTCTTATTATATCAAACAAGACATTTGGCATTTGTTTTTTAGGGATTGGCTAGCTTCACTAACCATAATCTGCTCAGTGCCATGCATTTCCCTGCAAATTCCAAGATTTGGTCATTTTTTAGTGCTGCGTAATTCTCCATAGTATATAAAAGTCACATTTTTTTATCCATTCATCTATTGAAGGGCATCTGGGTTGGTTCCACAGTGTAGCAATTGTGAATTGTGCTGCTATGAAAATCGATGTGGCAGTTTCCCTGTAGTACGCTCTTTTAAGGTCTTCAGGGAATAGTCCGAGAAGGGCAATAGCTGGATCAAATGGTGCTTCCATTCCCAGATTTCCCAAGAATCTCCATACTGCTTTCCAAATTGGCCTCACCAGTTTTCAGTCCCACCAGCAATGTACAAGAGTACCCTTTTCCCCACATCCTCGCCAGCACTTGTTGTTGTTTGACTTCATTATGGCTGCCAATCTCACTGGATTGAGATGGTATTTTAGCGTGGTTTTTATTTGCAATTCTCTTACTGCTAGAAATGTAGAGCATTTTTTCATGTACTTGTTAATTGATTCTATGTCCTCCTCTGAGAAGTTTCTGTTCAGGTCCTTGGCCCATTGGGTTATTGGTTATCTTATTGTCTAATTTTCTGAGTTCTTTGTATACTTTGTATACTCTGGATATTAGGGCTCCATGTGAAGGGTGAGGACTAAAAATTTGTTCCCATGATGTAGGCTCCATATTTACCTCTCTTATTGTTTCTCTCTTTAAGAAAAAAAAAATCAGTTTAAGTAAGTCCCATTTGTTGATTCTTATTATTAACTCTTATTCTATGGGTGTCCTATTAAGGAATTTGGAGCCTGACCACACAATATGTAGATAGGAGCCAACTTTTTATTCTATCAGACGCAGAGACTCTGATTTGAATCTAGCTCCTTGATCCACATTGAGTTAACTTTTGTGCATGGCGAGAGGAGGGGATTCAGTTTCATTTTGTTGCATATGGATTTCCAGTTTACCCAACTCCATTTGATGAAGATGCTATCCTTCCTCCATTGCAGGCCATTAGCTCCTTTATCAAATATAAGACAGTTGTAGATTTTTGGATTAGTCTCTGTGTCCTCCATTCTGTACCATTGGTCCACCCGCCTGTTTTGGTACCAGTACCATGCTGTTTTTGTTATGAATGCTCTGTAATATAGTTTGAAATCTGGTATCACTATACTGCCTGATTCACACTTCCTGCTTATAATTGCTTTTGCTATTCTGGGTCTTTTATTTTTCCATTTGAATTTCATGATTGCTTTATCTATTTCTACAAAAAAAAATCCTTTGGGATTTTGATTGGCATTGTATTAAACCTATAGAGAAGTTTTGGTAATATAGCAATTTTGATGATGTTAGTTCTGCCTATCCATGAACAGGGTATATTTTTCCATCTTCTAAGACCTTATTCTATTTCTCTTTTTAGGGTTCTGTAGTTTGCATTATATAAATCTTTCACCTCTTTTGTTAGGTTGATTCCCAAGTATTTAATTATTTTGAGGAAATTGGGAATGCAGTGTTTTGACTCATTTTTGTTTCAGAAGTTTTGTCGCTGATATACAGAAATGCCTTTGATTTATGCATGTTGATTTTATATCCTGCCACATTGCTGCATTCATTTATTAGTTCTAGTAGTTTTTTATGTAGACCCTTTTGGGTCTTCTATGTATAGAATCATGTCATCTACAAATAGTGATAATTTAAGTTCTTCTTTTCCTATTTTTATGCCTTTAATGTCTTTCATCTCTCTAATTGCTCTGGCCAGTTTTTCGAGAACTATATTGAATAGAAGTGGTGATAGAGGATATCTCTGCCTTGTTCCAGATTTTAAAGTGAATGCCTTCAATTTTTCTCCATTCAGAATGATGCTAGCCTGAGGCTTAACATAGTTATCTTTTACAATGTCGAGGTAAGTTCCTGTTATCCCTAGTTTTTAAAATGTTTTGAACATAAAGGAATGCTCTACTTTGTTGAATGGTTTTTCTGCGTCTATCAAGATGATCATATGGTTCTTATCTTTAAGTCTATTGATGTTGTGAATAACATTTATTGATTTCCATATATTGAAGCCTCCTTGCATCACAGGGATGAATTCAAGTTGATCATGGTGCACAATTTTTTTGATGTGCCTTTGTATCCAATTCGCCAGAATTTTAAGGAGGATTTTTGCATCTAGGTTCATCAGAGATATTGGTCTGTAGTTTTCTTTCTTTGAGGTGTCTTTGTCTGGTTTCAGAATCTGGGTGATGTTGGCCTCATAGAATGAATTTGGCAGAGCTTCCAGTTTTTCTATTTCCTGAATAACTTGAAAAGTATTGGTATTAATTCTTCTTTAAAGTTTTGTAAAACTCTGCTGTATACCCATTCGTTCCTGGGCTTTTTCTGGTTGGTAGTCTTTTGATTGCTTCTTCTACTTCATCCATTGATATTGGTCAGTTTAAATTTTGTGTTTCCTCCTGACTCAGTCTGGTAAAATCATATGACTTAAGAAATTTATCGATGTCTTCACTATTTTCTATTTTATTGGAATACAGTTTTTCAAAATAATTTCTAATTTTCTTCTGTATTTATGTAGCATCTGTTGTGATATTGCCTTTTTCATCCCGTATGTTAGTAATTTGAGTTCTCTCTCTTCTTCTCTTCGTTAGCATGGCTAAGGGTCTGTCGATCTTATTTATCTTTTTGAAGAAGCACCTTTTAGTTTTGTTAATTTTTTCAATAGTTTCTTTTGTTTCAATTTCGCTATGATTTTAATTATTTCTTTCCTTCTGCTACATTTTCTGTTGTTTTGCTCTTCTTCTTCTAGGGCTTTGAGATGAAGTGTGAGCTCATTTGTTTGTTTGTTTGTTTTTTCTATTTTGAGGTATGACCTCCACGCGATGAATTTACCTCTTAAAACTTCTTTTCATTGTGTCCCATAGAATCTGATATGTTGTGTCTGTATTTTCATTTATCTCTAAGAATTTTTTGATTTCCTCCTTTATGTCTTCTGTAACCCATTGATCATTCAGTAACACATTCTTCATTTTGCATGTGATGTATGATTTTTTCTTCCTTCTTTATCATTGGTTTCCAGGTTCATTCCATTATGATCACAAAAAATTCATGGTATTATCTCCACCCCTTTATATTTACTGAGGGTTGCCCTATGGCATAACATATGGTCTATTTTTGAGAAGGATCCATGTGCTGGTGAGAAAAAAGTATATCAACTTGATGATGGTTGATATATTCTATATATGTCAGTTAAGTATAGGGTATTGATTGTGATATTGAGTTCTATAGTTTCTTTATTCAACTTTTGTTTGGAGGATCTGTCCAATGGTGAGAGAGGTGAGTTGAAGTCACCCATAATTATTGTATTGTGGTCTATTTGATTCTTGAACTTGAGGATAAATTGTTTTATGAACGTCGCAGCACCATTATTTTCTGCGTGAATATTGATAATTGTTATGTCTTGTCGGTGAATGGTTTCTTTTAACAGTATATAAAGTCCTTCCTTATCCCTTTGATTAAATTAGTCTTGAGGTCGATTTTATTCGATAGGAGGATGGCCACCCCTGCTTGCTTACGAGGACCGTGTGCATGGTATAAATTTTCCCAATCTTTCACCTTCAGCCTGTGTATGTCTTTTCCATTCAGATGTGTCCCTTGGAGGCAACATATTGTTGGATTTGTTTTTTTTTATTTCAAGTTACAAGCCAATGTCACTTTATTCGAGAGTTTAAGCCATTATCATTTAGAGTTACTATTGATATATGGTTTGTACTGCCACCCATGTTTTTATATATATATTTTTTAATTAGTTTGATTCTCCATGATTTGCTTTTACCCTTCCCTCTGTCATTACTGAGGCACTTCTCACTGATGGTTTTCGTTGTTGATTTTCATTTCTTCCTCGTGTAGTGTTTTGCTCAAGATGCTTTGCAATGCTGGTTATCTGGCTGAAATTCTTTTAGCTTTTGTTTATCATGAAATATTTTTATCTCGTTGTCTTATCTTAAGCTTAATTTTGCTGGACACATAATTCTTGGTTGGCATCCATTGTCTTTCAGTGTTTGAAGTACGTTGTTCCAGGATCTTCTCACTTCCAGCGTCTATGATGAAAAATCCATTGTTAAACTTTTTGGTTTACCCCTGATTGTAATGATTGTAATCTGCCTCCTTTCTCTGGTAGCTTTTAATATTTTCTCTTTGTTCTGTATTTTGGATATCTTTATAACAATGTGTCTTGGCATTGGTCTACTGTGATTTTGTGTGCTCAGTGTCCTGTAAGCATCTACAATTTGTTTATCTGTTTCCATTTTTATTTCTGGAAAGTTTTCTGTAATTATTTCATTCACCAGGTTTCTCATTCCCTTGGTTTTAATCTCTGTACCTTCCTCTATCCATATGACTCATTAGTTTGTTTTTTTTTTATGTTATCCCATATCTCTTGAATGTTTTCTCATAATTTTTTACAGCATTTCTTTGTTGGCTAGACTTTTTTCAAGATGATATATTTTGTCTTCATTATCTGACATTCTATCTTCTACTTGCTCTACTCTGTTAGTGATACTCTCAATTGAGTTTTTAATTTGGTTTATCATTTCCTTGATTTCTAGAATGGCCCTGGTAGGTGGTGTAAGAGACCTCAATTGTCAGCACTGGTGGGAGCGGTAGCAGGGAATTCCACACCGCGAGTCCCGAGCCAATCTTGATTCCCTAGGTCTGGGTATCGCGCTCCTTGGAGAGCTGGGAGGGGCCATTACGGCAGAGGTGGGAAGGGCCCTTGAGGTTTCCCTGCGTTGTTGAGAGATATGGCAATGGGATTACACACTTGTCGCGCTGGTTTCAATGAAGTTATCTCCTCCGCCTGTGACGTCAGTTCTCTGCCATGGTGGTATCCCATTCAAATGGTGACCGTTCGTTCCCTTTGCGGGGTGACCAATGCAAAAGGTGGGTCCTGACTATCTCTCCCAAGCCCCATTTCAATCCTGTGGCCACTGCCAATGAAGGCTCAGTTGGCTTTTAACTCTCAATTCAGAAAGCCCGACCAGTTATTTCAGCGGGAATGTTAGTGCTGAGTCACAAAAACCAGACGAATCTAAGCTTGAATGCAGCCAATCCGGGCTTTGTGTGTGTTCTGAGGGGCCCAGACTGTTCACCCCAGATTCACAACAGGTCAATATTGCCTAGTGATTCTGAGCAAACAGCATTTAGACAGTTTACGACTCCCTATGCCCGCGCAGCTGAAGAGATCAGAGACTTGATTTCTCCATGCCTGCCTTCATAATGGATCTCCTGTATTGCTACTTTTTAATATCTGTGCTTTTGCGAGTGTGTGTATATATATATGTATATATATATATATATGTATATATATATATATATATATATATATATATATATATATATACTCTTTCGATTTTTCAAAATATGAAATATATGTGTCTTATTATGCACTCCCTAAATTCATTCATATTCATATCTGTGGATTTATAATCAACTTTCCACAAGATTATTTTCAGAAATAATCATCCACCTGAAATACATATTGTTTCCTAGTACTGAAAACTAAATTCAGTGAATGGTGCATACAAACCCTAATATTTCTACAGTTACTTAGCCAGTTTAAAATCAATGCAAGTTGATTTCTAGGGGACATGATGTGTATTTTGAGTTTCATTTTTATTCAACACTTGTACGTTACTATGTCTTCAGTTTATGCACATCATGGGATATATATTTCAGTCACAAATTAGAAAATTTATAGGCATTTGTTTCACGATCAATCACTTCCTGATTCAGAACACATGTATCCCTCCATGTTTCTTGACTGGTCTTTTCATGAGACTTCTTTCCAAACACATTATTTTTGTTTAACATCATCACGTATAAAGCAAAACTCAAACACCATTCTTCATAAACCATAATCCTAATATTACCATTAGATATATAACTGGTTGGAATGAATGATTGTATATCAATATAAGATTTCTTATATATTTTCACATATCAATTCAATCCATTATTTAAAGTGGAATCAGTTACGTTATTTATTCATAGTATGGTCTATTCATGCATTATCTCTATAATAATAGACACAGGGTACACCTCTTTGTACCCCTAATACTAATGTATACGTCTTCAAAATATTGCCCCCAAAAATGGTGAAAGAAATACTCATGTCACCTGATCTACATATACATTTTATCACAGTAATATTCTGAACAAAAAAAAACATAAAAATGTCACACTTATGATTGTACAAAAGCCTAAAAGGAAAGTGAACGTGGATAACTAATAACATCCATGTCCAGGTTGCCTAATGCTCACAAATGTCATTCCCATTCGTGACGACATATTTGTTTTTTCCTATGATTATGTATTCAAACTCAACCCTGTTGAAAATGTCTAATCCTGTGACTCACTTTATACTTTGCCTGATTTCATAATGTCTCTATTGACACCTGCTTTCCTACACATTTTCCCCAGTTCATCATTGTGACTAACTCTTCACATGTGCTGACATTTACATTCACTCTCCCAATGAAACCCTATTGCTAAAGAAGCTTTTTATTCCAAATCATATACTCACTCTTCTTCCTAAACCTACTGACTATCTTCCTAATCTTACTTACTATCCCTTTTTGACTGGATGTTCTCTTCTACATTCAATCATCCAAGGTACAAGGTCCTATGCCACTGTATTTCGATTTAACTGAGACAATTGTACAGAACATAATTCAACACTAAGTATCCAAATCAAGGGCTCAATGCCCTTCTGGGCTTCAAATCCTTCTTAGATTCCCGTTTTCATACATATATTTCACCTATATATTCTTATAAATATCGCAGGTTCGAAATCTCATTATTCATCCTGCAGAATGATTCCTAACCCAAATCAAACATATTATTAACCCTAACCATACACTAACTTTGCAGGAGAGCAGGAACAGTGTGTGTATTAAACTACAGGAATCTAGGGGATGTTCACCTGCTGAGAAACTCAAATGTTCATGCAGAAGTGATCCCTGGTGAAGATGAAGGCAGCTATGAATTACCTCAGAAAGCAAAAGTCATCTTCCATGGCAATCATCCTGGTCAGGATGAAGGGTTGTGTCTGAATCAATCTCTCTCTTCTTAATGTATAGAACATGGACCAAACCAGTCCTGTGTGGAAGCTGTTCCCGGGTGCTTACGGTTGATATAACATTCTAACTAGAGAAAGTGTCCCATGAAAATCAGGGAAGCCTCCACCTCATAGTATTTTGGAAGCAACTGTTAGGACAAAGTGGTTGCCAAGGCAGTGACATAATTCAGATCCTGAAGGAAGTGATCTCACCTCATTTCCTTGGTGATGGAACTCTCTGAACTTGAAATCCAGGAAGCCAGGCACCCAGAGACAGTCTCTGTCCTAGTCCCAGTGGTCTGACATGTTTGGATTTACCAAGGACAGAGTCAGTCTTTCTTGGTACCTACAGACGTGAGGAAGGCCAAATGCCAGGAAACCTCTGAAGAGGGGCTTTTCCTGAGAAGGCAGGTAGTGCCTCACCGCTGGCTCTTGAGAACTTCACAGAGTTGGCCAAGCAGACATGATCTGAGACAGGAGAGGTCATTTTGGAGGAACATAGTATGGCTCACTAGTCAGAGGATACTCCGGGGAGTCACAGACCTACTAGGGGGAAGGAGGTGCCTTTGTGGGTGTGGGTGTGAGTTTGTGGTTTTGTCTCATGTTCTGAGGATAGGTAGGAAAGGCGGTTTGTTTGGTATGGAGTGGAATATTTGTATTAAGTCCTTTGACAAGGCGAGTGTTCCTATGTGTGTGTGTATCCCACTGAGTCCATTGTTGTAGACATTAGAAAAGACAATGCATCAATGGATGTGTTCTGTCTAGTAGAAAGCTTCCCAGCATTCATCCTGCCCAATTCATGATTGGACTCTGGCTTGCCTTATGGATGGGCAACACCTACAAGCTTCCTAATTTCCTGTTTTCTCTCTCAATTCTGGCGACTCTCCAGAATAGTATCATGGTTTTGTGTCCAAGATTTGTACCGCCTCCAAGATCTGTGACATTGCTATGTACTGGAAGCTGAAGGAAATGGCTAGCATCTCAGAAATCTCAGATATCTGTTGACCAGGAAAGTCTCAGTGGAGAAACCCTGCTTTGGTCCTTCTGCTTACCTATTGTTCTGTTGAATGTCAGGAAGTTTTTTGCCTCAAGCCACCACTTTGTGAAGCCTGAAGAAAAGAGTTTTCAAATGGAAATGAAAGGGCATCACCTGTGGCTCTTTGCTTAATTGCTTAGGATTGGGATATGTCTGAATCAGCCTGTTGGCCCTGTGTGAGGCTGTGGCTTAGATTCTCAGCACCTGATGGATCTAAAGATAGATCCCATGCGTGCATCCAAAACCAAAATGGCAAAAAGATCAGATATTGTTGATGAACTCTCTTGCCTTCCTCTGGTAGGTTCCTGATATTCATCAAGTGAGAATAGGGATCCTTTGGGTCAAATGAGTTCTTCAAAGCCCTGCAGAGGCTAGGCCATAGGTGCTTGATTTTCATGACAACAATTCACTTAAAGAATCTAAACCCCAAAGCTAGAAGGCCTCAAGTTGGAGAAGCCAAGCAATATTAAAGGCAGGCCTATTTGATCACTCCTGGTTCACAGGAAGAGAGTCCAGGCCACCCTGACTTTAGGCAAATGAGGGGCAGGGAGCTTATTTTAGACACTGTCATGCGCTGCGTTCCTTATGGAAAACTCCAGCCAGAGGATATGATGAGTGTCTATATGGAAGAAGATGAGGGCCATGTGAGAGTGTTTGGTTTTAATTGTGGACATATATCTGGCGGTTGGAAGAGATCACTGGGTCCACCTAGGCTTGCACTCTGGTGTGATTCCCCTTAGAGACTGAGTTCTTTTACTGATCTCAGAGAATTATTGCCAGGAATTGTGTTGGAATTTTAGATGGCCATGCATGAGAGTTGTCCTTGGAAAGTGACATCGAGGCCCAAGGTGACTTTCCACAGAGCACTGGGAATCTCAGCCAGGATATCACATGATATTATTCTTAAAGACTTGGCAGCCATATTTGAGAGTCAAAACACACATGGAACATACATTGTAGACCTCAATGGGCCTGGCTTAATCTGACTTTTGGGCACTTTTGGAAGCCTTGCCTGTAAGAATTCTCCAGAGTTTTCATTGAAATGAGCTTCCTCACCATTTAATGGTTTCTGAGTGAATAGAAATCCACAGTGCCTCCAACTTCATCCTTGAAAATTGCCTAGATCAATACCATGAAATTTTTGAAATTCCCATGACCGGGTAGCTCTGGAGAACATTTGAATGTCCTGTTGCTGATCATGAGTATACAAGACAGTGCCTTGATTGTCTGGGTTTTATGAAAATGGTGTTTAACAGAGATGCCAGTAAGTTGGATCCTGCTGAGTAGTTGTACTAGAGTAGTGGATGGCAGGTGTGTAATAAAACATCTGTGGTGGGGGCATGTGGATCTGCCATTGGCTTCCAAATGGATTGTGACTGACATTTTGCAGCCAGTAGACCCTTATATGTAAAAGCATATTGTTATATGGAGAGGTTTTAGGGCAATGTTCAGAATCAGGTTGCTATGGAAAATGGGGCAAGCTATGTGGGATAGAAGCCTGGTTGGTGCATTCTCCTGACGAACCTGACCCACCACACTTGACAGAACTCACTTCAGCACTGTGTCCCAGTTGAACTCCTTGTATTTCATGAAGCAAATACCAAACTCCCAGTGCAGCAGCAAGAAATACCACGAATAGTGGAGGATGACCAAATGGAATTACAGTCCACAAGGGGAGACATTTAGACCCCAGTGGCCACAGGTTATCTACAAATAGAAAATTCAGCACTGCTGCCTCATGTTCATTGGAAAATAAGAATCCATGTCATCCAGATCACATAGATGAAGACTCAGCTATGATGGTCTCACAACAAATGAAACTAATGCTCCTGACAACAGCATATATTTCATTGCCCAACCTCAGAGGCAGTTTCTCCAGATGTTAGGCTAGCAGAACTTCATGTTTGTGGAGTTTTTAACCCTGTCCCTTACTTTTGGAAACTCCTCTACCACCTGCAAATTTGTGAACTCCTGAGCATTTTTCATTCCACATATGTATTCACAGATTTTCTAACTCTTCTCCTCTAATTGTGTCTTATGTGGGGCGAAGGTAATGTCAAGGCATTGTGCTGAATGAGAGTGGGAATTTTTTGTGTAGCACATATTTGCATACACATTGGATACATTTTCCAATTTTCCATTCAAAATACTGAATCCCTGACACTAACACATACCCTACTAGACTTTGACTTCCAATCCTAATATGGTGGAGAAAAATAACCCAAACAGAATAGAAATACAAGAGGTTCACAGGAGGCATGGTGTATAGTTGGACTTGCCTTTCGTATGATAAATGGTAGGTGTTATAAATCTAGCGAATTTTAATTGAAATAGTTCTCCATGTGTTTTAAAAGTTAACAAATATGTGAATAACTGTCTCCCTTTCCCTGTAGCCTATTCATCACATGTATTTTCATATGCACATTTAGAATTCTACCTGGTATCACTCGTACATTTTGTGAGGTGGCTGGCTTGGCAGATGCAAATTGTGAGAAGAGATCACTCCTACTAAACGCTGTTGGAACTGAAAATACAACATATGAGTGAGCTTCTTAGTTGAACAACATAAATCCATGTTCATTAAAATGAATATTTTTGGATCTGTGGATGATATATTATTTCATGTGAATTTCGATTGGCATACATAATGCTACTTTTTAATGTCTGTGAGTGTATATATATATGCAAGGTAGGCAGACCTGCAACTGATTGGCAGAACACCACAGGGGTCCACGGGTGTGGTAGACACGTCACACCAATTGGAGGAAAAAATAAATAAAATGGACAGACCCCTAGCCATGCTAACGATGAGGAGAGAGAACTCAAATTACTATCATACGGGATGAAAAAGGCAATATCACAACAGATATTTCAGAAATACAGAAGATAATCAGAAATTACTTTGAATCCTTATACTCTAAAATAATAGAAGATAGTGAAGGCATCAAAAAATTTCTTAAGTCATATGATCTGACCAGAGTGAGTTAGGAGGATATAGACAACCTAAACATACCAATATCAATTGAGGAAATAAAAAAAAACCATCCAAAGATTACCAACTAAGAAAATCCCAGGACCGTATGGGTATACAGCAGAGTTTTACGATACCTTTAAATATGAACTAATACCAATACTTTTAAAGCTATTTCAGAAAATTGAAAAAGAGGGAGATCTTCCAAATTCATTCTACGAGGCCAATATCACCCTGATTCCTACACCAGATAGACACTTCAAAGAAAGAAGACTAAAGACCGATATCTCTAATGAACCTAAATGCAAAAATCTTAAATTAAATTCTGGCAAATCAGATACAAAAACATATCAAAAAAATGTGCACCATGATCAAGTAGGATTCATCCCTGGGATGCAAGGAGGGTTCAATATACGAAAATCAATAAATGTTATTCACCACATCAATAGACTTAAAATAAAAACCATATTATCATCTAGATAGATGCAGAAAAAGCATTCGACAAAGTACAGCATCCCTTTATGTTCAAAAGTCTAGAAAAACTAGGAATAACAGGAACATTCCTCAATATTGTAAAAGCAATCTATGCTAAACTGCAGGCTAGCATCATTCTGAATGGAGAAAAATTGAAGACATTCCCTCTAAAATCTGGAACAAGACAGGGATGCCTGCTCTCACCACTTTTGTTCAATATAGTTATCAAAAGACTGGCCAGAGCAATTAGACAGATGAAAGAAATTAAAGGCATATAAATAGGAAAAGAATAACTTAAATTATCACTATTGCAGATGACATGATTCTATACCTAGAAGACCCAAAAGGTTCTACAAAGAAACTAATAGAGCTAATAAATGAATTCAGCAAAGTGTCAGGATATAAAATCAACACGCATAAATCAAAGGCATTCCTGTATATCAGTGACAAATCCTCTGAAATGGAAATGAGGACAACCACTCCATTCACAATATCCTAAAAAAAAAAAATGGGAATCAACCTAACAAAAGAGGTGAAAGTCTTATACAATGAAAACTACAGAACCCTAAAGAGAGAAATAGAAGATCTTAGAAGATGTAAAAATATACCCTGTTCATGGATAGGCAGAACTAACATCATCAAAATGGCGATATTACCAAAAGTTCTCTATAGGTTTAATCCAATGCCAATCAAAATCCCAAAGGCATTTCTTGTAGAAATAGAGAAAGCAATCATGAAATTCATATGAAAAAATAAAAGACCCAGAATTGCAAAACAATGCTAAGCAGGAAGTGTGAATCAGGCGGTATAGCTATACCAGACTTCAAACTATACTACAGAGCAATAGTAACAAAAATAGCATGGTACTGGTACCAAAACAGGCAGGTGGAACAATGGTACAGAATAGAGGACACAGAAACCAATCAACAAAACTACAACTATCTTATATTTGATAAAGGAGCTAAAAGCATGCAATGGAGGAAGGATAGCATCTTCAACAAATGGTGTTGGGAAAACTGAAAATCCATATATAACAAAATGAAACTGAATCCCTTTTTCTCACCATGCACAAAAGTTAACTCAAAATGAATCAAGGACCTTGATATCAAATCAGAGACACACTGTCTGATAGAAGAAAAATTTGGTTACGATGTACATACTGTGGGGTTGGGCTCCAAATTCCTCAATAGGACACCTATAGTACAAGAGTTAATAACTAGTATCAACAAATGGGACTTACTCAACTAAAAAAGTTTTTTCTCAGCAAAAGAAACAATAAGAGGTAAATAGGGAGCCTACATACTGGAAAGAAATCTTTACTACTCACACTTCAGATAGAGCCCTAATATCCAGAGTATACAAAGAACTCAAAAAATTAGACAATAAGATAACAAATAACCCAATCAACAAATGGGCCAAGGACCTCAACAGACACTTCTCAGATGAGGACATATAATCAATCAACAAGTACATGAAAAAATGCTCACCATCTCCAGCAGTCAGAGAAATGCAAATCAAAACCACCCAAAGATACCATCTCACTCCAGTAAGATTAGCAGCCATTATGAAGTCAAACAACAAGAAGTGCTGGCAAGGATGTGGGAAAAGAGGTACACTTGTACATTGCTGGTGGGACTGCAAATTGGTGCAGCCAGTTTGGAAAGCAGTATGGAGATTTCTTGGAAAGCTTGGAATGGAACCACCATTTGACCCAGCTATTGCCCTTCTTGGTCTATTCACTAAAGACCTAAAAAGAGCATGCTACAGGGACACTGCTACATCGATGTTCATAGCAGCACAATTCACAACAGCAAGACTGTGGAACCAACTTAGATGCCCTTCAATAGAAGAATGGATAAAAAAATGTGGCATTTATACACAATGGATTATTACTTTGCATTGAAAAATAAAAAAATCATAGAATTTGCAGGGAAATGGATTGCATTAGACTAGATTATGCTAAGTGAAGCTACACAATTCCTATAAAACAAATGCCAAATGTCATCTTTGATATAAGGAGAGTAACTAAGAACAGATAGGGATGAAGAGCATGACAAGATGATTAACATGAAACTGGGATGAGAGGAGGAAGGGAGGGAGAAGGGAAATTGCATGGAATTGGAAGGAGACCCTCTGGGTTATACAAAATTACATACAAGAGGAATTGAGGGGAAAGGGAAAAATAATACAAGGGGGAGAAATTTATTACAGTAGAGGGAGTAGAGAGAGAAGTGGGGAGGGGCGGGGAGGCCAGGGGGAATAGTAGAGGATACGAAAGGCAGCAGAATACAACAGACACTAGTATGGCAATATGTGAATCAATGGATGTGTAACTGATGTGATTCTGCAATCTGTATACAGGGTAAAAATGGGAGTTCATAACCCACTTGAATCAAAGTGTAAAATTTGATATATCAAGAACTATGTAATGTTTTGAACAACCATAAATAAAAATTAAAAAAAAACTCTCTTTGGTGAATAATGCATGCAATTCTAATATTTCAACAGTAACTGACCCAGTTTAACATAAATGCAAGTAGATTCCTATTGGACATGATGTGTATTTTGACGTTCACTTTTATTCAACACTGGTACATTACTATTTCATCAGTTTATGCACATAACAGGATATATATTTCATTCACAATTTAGAAAATTTATAGGCACTTGTTTCACTTTCAATCACTTCCTGCTTCAGAACACATGAATTCCTCCATATTTCTTGATTGGTCTTTTTATGAGACTTTTTTCCAATCATATTATTTTCGATTTCCATAATCACTTTTGAAACAAAACTCACACACACTTCATGATAAACAATAACCCTATGATTACCATTAGATATATAACTGGTTGGAGTGAATGATTGTATGTCAATATATGATTTCCTATATATTTTCAGATATCAATTCAATCCATTATTTAAAGTGGAACCAGTTATAATATTTATTCACAGTATGGTCTATTCATGCATTATCTCTATATTCAAAGACACAGGGTACACCACTTTGTTCCCCCAATACTAATTTATATGTCTTCAAATATTGCTCCCAGTAATGGTGGAAGAAATACTCATGTCATATGATCTACATACACATTTGATCACAATATTTTTCTGGGCACAAAATGCAAAGATCACACTTATGATTGTACCAAATCCTAAATGGAAAGTGAGCATGGATTACTAAAACGATAAATGTCCAGGTTGCCTAATGCTTTCAAATGTCATTCCTATTGGTGACGACATATTTGTTTCTTCCTAAGATTATGTATTCAATCTCAACCCTATTGAAAATGTCTAATCCTATCACTCACTGTATAATTGCCTCATTTCATAATGTCTGTATTGATATTTTCCTTTTTACATATTTTCCCCAGTTCATCATGTGACTGACTCTTCACATGAGCTGAAATTTACATTCACTCTATAACAAAAACCCTATTGCTACAGAACTTTTGCCCCAAATCCTATACTCACTCTATTTCCTAAACCTACTGACTACCTTCCTAATCCCACTGACTATCTCAATTTGAGTGGATGTTCTCTTCTAAAATCAATCATCCAAGGTGTAAGGTCCTATGCCATTGATTATCGATTTATCTGAGACATCTGTGCAGAACGTAATTATAAGCTAAGTATCCCAATCAAGGGCCTAATGCCCTTCTGGGCTTCAAATCTTACCTAGATTTCTGTTTCCATACTTATATTTCACCTCTATAATCTTATAAATATCGCAGGTTCCCAATACTATTAATCATCCTTCACAATGATTCGTAACCCAAATCGAACATGTTATTAACCCTAACCATACACTCTTACCTTAATCTAACTTTGCAGAAGAGCAGGGACAGAGTTCGTCTTACAATACAGGAATGTAGGGTATCTTCCTCCTGCTGAGAACCTCAAATGTCCATGCAGACTTGATCCCTGGAGAAGATGTAGTCAGCTATGAAGGACCTGAGAGAGCAAATGTCATCTTCCATTTCAAACAACCTTCCCAGGATGAAGGATTGTGTCTGAATAAGCCTCTCTCTTGTTAATGTAGAGAAGATAGACCAAACCAGGCATGTGTGGAGAGCTGTTCCGGGGTCCCTATGGTTGATATACCATTCTAACTTGTAAAAGTGTCACAGGAAGAAAGGGCAGCCTCCATCTCATAGGAGTATTGTAAGCAACAGTTAGGACAAAGTGGTTGCCAAGGCAATGACCTCAAAGAATTCCTGAAGGAAGTAATCTCACCTCACTTCCTTGGTGATGGAACTCTCTGAACTTGGAATCCGGGAAGCCAGGCACCCAGAGCCAGTCTCAGTCCCAGTCCCAGTGGTCGTATTTTTTGGATTTACCAAGGACAGAGTCAGTCTTTCTTGGTACCTACTGAGGTGAGGATGAACAAATGTCAGGAAAGCTCTAAAGAGGGGCCTTTCCTGAGAAAGCAGGTAGTGGCTCACCGCTGGCTAGTTACAACTTCACAGATTTGGCCAAGGAGACCATATGTGACACAGGACAGGCGATTTCATCAGAACATAGTTTGGCCCACCAGTCAGAGGACACTCCCAATAGTCACAGACCTACTTGGGGGAAGGAGCTTCCTTTGTGTGTGTGGGTGTGGGTTTGAGATTTTGTCTCATGTTCTGAGAATAGGTAGGAAAGGCGGTTTGTTTGGTTTGGAGTGAACTGATTCTGGTAAGTCGTTTGACAAGGCCAGTGTTTCTTTGTCTGTGTATCCCACTGTGTCCGTGGTTTTAGATATTAGAAAAGAGAATGAATCATTGGATGTGTCCTGTCTAGACTCAACTTGCCCAATTTATGAATGGACTGCAGCTTGACTTATGGGTGGACAACTCCAACAATCTTCCTAAGTTCCTGTTTTCTTCCTGAATTCTGCCCAATTTATGAATGGACTGCGGCTTGACTTATGGGTGGACAACTCCAACAATCTTCCTAAGTTCCGGTTTTCTTCCTGAATTCTGGCCACTCTCCAGAATAGGCTCATGGTTTTGTGTCCAAAATATGTACCACCTCCAAGCTCTGTGACATGGCCATGTACTGGATAGCTGAAAGAAATGGGAGCATCTCAGAAAACTCAGATATCAGTTTGACCAGGAAATTCTAAGTGAAGAAACCCTGCTTTGGGCCTTTTGCTCATCAATTGTTCTGTTGCCCTGAATGTCAGGAAGGCCTTTGGCTCAGGCCACACCATTGTAGAGCCTAAAGAAACAGTTTTCAAATCGAAATGAAAGGGCATCACCTGTGGCTCTTTGCTTAATTGCTTTGGAAAGGGATGTGTCTGAATCAGTCTTTTGGCCCTGTGTGAGACTGTGGCTTAGATTCTCAGCACCTGATGGATCTAAAGAAGGATCCCATGTGTGCATCCAAAACCAAAATGGACAAAAGAGTAGTCAGTGTGGATGAAGTCTCTCGCATTCCTCTGTAAGTGTCCTGTTCTCCATCATGTGAGAACAGTGATCATTTGGTTCAAATGTGTTCCTCAAAACCCTGCAGAGGCTAGCCCATAAGTGCTTGGTTTTTCTCAAGACTCCAATTCACATAAAGAATCTAAAACACACAGTCAGTAGGCCTCAAATTGGAGAAGCAGTGCCATATTAATGGCAGGCCTATTTGATCACTCTTGGTTCACTGGAAGGATGTCCTGGCCACCCTGATTTTAGGCAAAAGAGGGACAAGGGAGGTTATATTGGACACTGTCTTGGGCTGCACCCCTCATGGAAACCTCTAGCCAGAGGTTATGATGATTGTGTAAATGGAAGA
The DNA here is from genome assembly GCF_048772815.1 of Callospermophilus lateralis. Classification (NCBI taxonomy): domain Eukaryota; kingdom Metazoa; phylum Chordata; class Mammalia; order Rodentia; family Sciuridae; genus Callospermophilus; species Callospermophilus lateralis. The sequence goes on along the minus strand of NW_027516587.1, from coordinate 5,643,337 downwards.
AGATGAGTGCCATGTGGAAGTGTTTTGGATTTAATTGTGGATATTTGTGTGACAGTTGGAAGACATAACAAGGTCTACCTGGGCTTGAACTCTGGTGTGATTCCCCTTATAGACTGAGTTCAGGAACTGATCTCAGAGAAGTATTGCCATGTATTGTGTTGTGATTTAAGAGGCCATGTATGAGAGTCACCCTTGGAAACTGAGATCTAGCCCCAGAGTGGCTTTCCACAGAGCTCTGGGAATTTCAGCCAAGATATCACATGATTTCATTCGAAAGACTTGGCAGCCATAGTTGAGAGTGAAAACACACATGGACCTCATATTGTAGACCTCAATGGGCCTGGCTTAATGTGACCTTTTGGCCATTCTTTGGGAAGCCTTGCCTGTGAGGGTTCTCCAGAGCTTTCATTGAAATAATCTTGCTCACCATTTACTGGTTCCTGAATGAATTGAAACCCACAGTGCCTCCAACTTCATCCTTGAAAAATGTCTAAATAAATACCATGAAATTTTTGAAATTCCCATGACCAGGTGGCACTGGAGAACCTTTGGATGTCCTGTTGCTGATCATGGATGTACCAGACAGTGCCTTGCTTGACTGGGTTTCATGAAAATGGTGTAGAACAGAGGTGCCAGAAAGTTGCAGCCTGCTGAGAAGTGGGCCTATAGCTTTGGTGGGCAGGAGTGTGATAAAACATGTCTGTTGGAGCAATGTGGATGTTCCATTGGCTTCCAAATGGCTTGTGGATTACATGAAGCAGCCAGCAGACCCTTGTAATTAAAGGCATCTTGTTATATGAAGAGGATTCAGGGCAATGTTCAGAATCAGGTTGCTATGGACAAGGATGAAATGTGGCAAGCTTTGAGGGATAGAAGCGTGGTTGTTGCGTTCTTCTGCAGACTCTGAACCACCGCACATGGCAGAACTCCCTCCAGCACTGTGTCTCAGTTGAACTCCTTGAATTTCATGAAGCAAATACCAAACTCCCAGTTCAGCAGCAAAACCCCACAAAAAGTGGAGGAGGACCAAATGGCTTCACAGTCCAACGGGGAGACACTTAGCCCCCAGAGGCCACAGTTTACCTAAAAAGAAGAAAATCAACACTGCTACCTCATGTTCATTGGAAAATAAGATACCATGTCCTCCACGTCACATAGAGGCAGACCCAGCTTTGATGGTCTCACTACAAAGGAAGCCAATTCTCCTGACAACAACATAATTTTCACGTTCCCAAACTCAGAGGCAGTTGCTCTAAAAGTTTTTAGGCCAGCAGAGCTCCATGTTTGTGGAGTGTTTTCCCTGTCCCTTACTTTTGGAAACTCCTCTACAACCTCCAAGGTTGTGAACTCCTGAGCATTTTCCATTCCAGATATGTGTTCACTGATTTTCTATCTATTCTCCTCTAACTGTGTCTTACTTGGGGTGAAGGTAATTTCAAGGCATTGTTCTGGATGAGAGTGGGAGGATATTTGTGCAGCATATATTTGCATACAAATTGGATTCAATTTCCAATTTTCCTTTTGAAATACTGAATCCCTGACACTAACCCATACCTACTAGACTCAGACAACTCATCCTAATATGATAGAGAAAAATAACACAAACCTATAGAAATACAAGCAGTTCATTGGAGGCATGTTGTATAGTTGGACTTGCATTTTGCATTATACAAGGTAGGAGTTATAAATCTGGTCAATGTTTAATAGAAAAAGATCTCCATGTGTTTTTAAAGTTAACAAATATGAGAATTCATGTTTCCCTTTCTCTTTAGCCTATTCACACTTGTATATTTATATGCATATATAGAATCCTACCAGGTATCACACGTACATCTTTGTGAGGTGGCTGACTTGGCAGATACAAATTGTGAGAAGAGATCACTCCTCCTAAACGCTGTTGGAACTGAAAATTCAACCTATAGGGAGCGTCCTAGTAGAACAACATTATACATAAACTCATGTTCAGTAAAATAAACATTTTTGCATCTGTGGATGATATATATTTACTGATGAATTTCGATTGGCATTTATATTGCTACTTTTTAATGTCTGTGAGTGTTTTTTATTTGTGTGTGTGTGTGTGTGTGTATACACTCTCCAGATTTTTCAAAATATGAAATATATGTGTCTAATATACACTCTCTAAATTCATTCATGTTCATGTATGTAGATTTTTAATCAACATTTCACAAGATTATTCACAGAAATATTCATCCACCTGAAATACATATTTGTTTCCTAGTACTGAAAACTAACTTCAGGGAATGATGCATACAAATCCTAATTATTCTACAGTAACTGACCCAGTCTAACATCAATGCAAGTAGATTCCTATGGGACATGATATGTAATTCTTTATTCATTTGTATTCGACACTGGTACATTATTATTTCTTCAGTTTTTGCACATCATAGGATATACATTTCATCCATAAGTTCACAAATTTATAGGCATTTGTTTCAAATTTAATCACTTTTTGCTTCAGAACACATGTATTGTCAGGGTTTCTTTACTGGTATTTTCATGAGTCTTCTTTCCAAACACATTATTTTCGATTTCCAAAGTCACTTTTGAAGCAAAACTCACACACTCTTCATGATAAACCAAAACACGAATATTACCATTAGATGTATAACTGCTTGGAATGAATGATTGTATATCAATATACAATTTCCTGTAATTTTTCAGATATTAGATCAATTCATTTTTTAAAGTTGAAAAAAGTTATATTATTTATTCACATTAGGGTCTATTCATGCTTTATCTCTATATTCATAGACACAGGGTACACCTCTTTGTACCACTGATTCTAATTTTACATCTTCAATATATTGCTCGCAGAAATGCTGGAAGACATACTCATGTCACCTGATGTACATATACATTTAATCAAAGTAATATTCTGGACAAAAAAATGTAAAGGTCACATTTATGATTGTACCAAAGCCTAAATGTAAAGTGTACATGAATTACTAAAAACATCCATGTCCAGGTTGCCTAATGCTGTCAATTGTCAATCCTATTGGTGACTACATATTTGTTTCTTCCTAATTTATATATTCAAACTCAACCCTGTTGAAAATGTCTGATCCTATCACTCACTTTATACTTTGCCTGATTTCATAATGTTTCTATTGATATCGGCTTTTTTACATATTTTCCCAAGTTGATCCTAGTGACTGACACTTCATATGTGCTGACATTTACATTCACTCTATAATCGAAACCCTATTGCTAAAGAACTTTTGGTCCAAATCCTATACTCACTCTTCTTTCTAAACCTACCGACTATCTTCCTAATCCTACCGACTATCCCTTTTTGATTGGATGTTCTCTTCTACATTCAATCATCCAATGTAAAAGGTCCTATGCCATTGTATATCGAATTATCTGAGACAACTTTGCAGAGCATAATTCAAAGCTAAGTATCCCAATCAAGGGAAAAACCCTTCTGGGCTTCAAATCATACCTAGATTTCTGTTTTCATACTTATATTTCACCAGATCTTAGAGAAGACGGACCATTTCAGGGGAACATAGTATGGCTCACCTGTCAGAGCACAATCTGGATAGTCACAGACCTAATTGGCGGAAGGAGGTGCCTTTGTGGGAGTGGGTATGGGTTTATTGTTTTGTCTTATGTTCTGAGAATAGATGGGAAAGGTGGTTAGTTTGGTTTGGAGTGGACAGTTTCTAGTAAGTCATTTGACAAGGCAAGTGTTTCTATGTCTGTGTATCCCACTGTGTCCGTTGTTGTAGATATTGGAAAAGAGAATGCATTAATGGATGTGTACTGTCTAGTGTAAATCTTCCCATAATTCAACCTGCCCTATATATGAATGGAGTGCAGCTTGTCTTTTTGATGTGCAACACCTGCTATCTTTCTAAGTTGCTGTTTTTTTCCTGAATTCTGGCCACTATCCAGAATAGGCTCATGGATTTGTGTCCAAAATATGTACCACCTCCAAACTCTGTGACATGGCCATGTACTGGATAGCTGAAGAGAATGGCGAGCATCTCAGAAAACGCAGATATCAGTGTGACCAGGAAAGTCTCAGTGGAGAAACCCTGCTTTGGGTCTTTTGCTTACTTATTGTTGTTTTGCACTGAATGTCAGGAAGTTCTTTGCCTCAATCCACCACTTTGTGAAGCCTGAAGTAAACAGTTTTCAAATGGAAATGAATGTCATCACCTGTGGCTCTTTGCTTAATTGCTTTGGGAAGGGATGTGTCTGAATTAGTCTCTTGGCCATGTTTGTGTCTATGACTTAGATTCTCAGCACCTGATGGATCTAAAGAATGGTCCCATGTGTGCGTCCAAAACCATAATGGCAAAAAAAAAAAAAATCATTCATTATGGATGAAGTCTCTTGCCTTCCTCTGTTAATTTCCTGAACTCCATCAAGTGAGAATAGAGATTCTTTGGGTCAAATGAGTTCTTCAATTCCCTGCAGAGGTGCTTGGGTTTTCGCATAACTCCAAATCACATAAAGAATTGATACCTGAAATCAGTAGGCGTCAAATTGGAGAAACACAGAAGTATTAATGGCAGGCTTATTTGATCACTCCTCGTTCACAGAAACAGTGTCCAGGCCACCCTGACTTTAGGCAAATGAGGGGCAAGCGAGCTGATTTTGGACACTGTCTTGGCTTTTCTCATGACTCCAATTCACATAAAGAATCTACACCCCACAGTCAGAGAGCCTCAAATTGGATAAGCGGAGCAGTATTAAGGGCAGGCCTATTTGATCACTCCTGATTCACAGGAAGGGTGCCCATGCCACCCTGAAGTTAGGCAAAAGAGGTGCAAGAAGCTTATTTTGGACATTCTCTTGGGCTGCACAACTCATGGAAAACTCCAGGAAGAGGTTATGATTAGTGTCTATATTGAAGAAGAATAGGGCCATGAGGGAGTATTTTGGTTTTAATTGTTTTCATTTGAGTCGCGGTTGGAAGAGTTGTCTGGGTCCACCTGGACTAGAACTCTGGTGTGATTCTCCTTATAGACTGAGTTCTGGAACTGACCTGAGAGAAGTATTGCCATGAATTGTGTTGGGATTTTAGGAGGCCAGGCATGAAGTTGCCATTGGAACCTGAGATCTAGGCACAGGTTGGCTTTCCACAGAACACTGGGAATCTCAGCCAGGATATTACATGATTTTATTCTGAAAGACTTGGCATGCATTATTGAGATTCATAACACACATGGACCTCGCTTTATAGACCTCAATTGGCCTCGCTTCATGTGACTTTTTGGCCACTCTTTCGGTAGCCTTGCCTGTGAGAGTGCTCCAGAGCTTTCCCTGAAATTAGCTTCCTAACCCTTTAATGGTTCCTGAATGAATTGCAAACCACAGTGCCTCCAACTTCATCCGTGAAAAATTGCTAGATAATTACCATGAAATTTTTAAAATTCCCATGACCAGATGTCACTGGAGGACCTTTGATGTCCTGTTGATGATCATGAATATACCAGACAGGGCCTTGATTGACTGGGTTTCAGGAAAATGGTGTAGAACAGAGATGCTGGTAAGTAGAAGCCTAGTGAGTAGTGGGCCTAGAGAAGTGTTATGCAAGTGAGTGATAAAACATCTGTGGTGGGGCCATGTGGATCTTCCATTGGCTTCCAAATGGCTTGAGACTGACATGGTGCAGCCATCAGACCCATATACGTAAAGGCATATTTTTATATGGAGAGGTTTTAGGGCAATGTTCAGAATCATGTTGCTATTGTCAAGGGGGCAAGCTACGTGGGATAGAACCCTGGTTGGTGCATTCTCCTGGAGACCCTGCACACCACAGCTGACAGAACTCCCTTCAGCACTGTTTCCCATTTGAACTCGTTGTATATAATGAAGCAAATACCAAACTCCCAGTGCAGCAGCAAGAAACACCACGATAATTGGAGGATGACCAAGTTGTTTCACAGTCCACACGGGGAGACACTTAGGCCTCAGTGGCCACAGTTTACCTACAAAGAGAGAATTCAGCACTGCTGCCTCATTTTTATTGAAAAATAAATAACCATGTCCTCCAGGTCACATAGATGCAGATCGAGCTTTGATTGTCTCACTACAAATAAAGCTAAAGCTCCTGAAAACAACATATATTTTAAGTGCCCAACCTTAAAGGCAGATTCTCAAAAAGTCTTTAGGCCAGCAGAGCTCCATATTTGTGGAGTGTTTACCCTGTCCCTTACTTTTGGAAACTCCTCTACCGCCTCCAAAGATGTGAAATCTGGAGCATTTTCCATTCCTGATAGGTATTCACAGATTTTCTAACTCTTCTCTTCTAATTGTGTCTTACTTGGGGCGAAGGTAATGTCAAGGCATTGTTCTGGAGGAGAGTGGGAAGAATTTTCTGTAGCATATATTTGCATAAACATTGGATTCAGTTTTCTATTTTCCATTCAAAATACTGAATCCCTGACTCTAACCCATACCCGACCAGACTCTGACTACTAATTCTAATACGATGGAGAAAAATAACCCAAACAGAATCGAAATACAAGCAGTTCAGAGTAGGCCTGGTGTATTGTTGTACTTTTCTTTTGCATGATACAGAGTTGGAGTTATGAATCTAGTCAATTTATTGTTGAAATAGTTGTCCATGTATTTTTAAGGTTAACAAATATGTGAATTCCTGTCTCCCTTTCTCTGTATTCTTATATGCACATATAGATTCCTCCCTGGTACCACACGTACATTCTTGTGAGGTGGCTGACTTGGCAGATACAAATTGTTAGAAGAGATCACTCCTACTACACTTGTTGGAATTGGATATTCAACCTATGGTTGAGCTTGCTAGTTGAACAGCATTATACATAAATCCATGTTCAATAAAATTAATATTTTTAGATCTGTGGATGATATATATTTTATAATGAATTTTGATTGACATATATTTTGCTACTTTTTTGTCTGTGTGTGTGTTTTGTATATATATATATATATATATATATATATATATATATATATATATATACACTCTCCAGATTTTTCAAAATATGAAATATATGTGTCTTATATACACTCCCTAAATTCATTCATGTTTATTATGTGGATTTATAATCAACTATTCACAAGATTATTCTGAGAAATATTCATCCACCTGAAATTTGCCTAATGCTCTCAAATGTCAATCCTAATTGTGACTACATATTTGTTTCTTCCTAAGATTATATATTTAAATTCAACCCTGTTCAAAATATCTAATCCTATCACTCACTTTATACTTTGCCTGATTTTGTAATGTCTCTATTGATATCTGCTTTCCTACATATTTTCCCCAGTTCATCATTGTGACTGACTCTTCACCTGTGCTGACATTTACATTCACTCTCTAATCGAAACCCTATTGCTAAAGAAATTTTTTTCCAATTCCTATACTCACCCTTCTTCATAAAAGTACTGACTATCTTCCTAATGCTACAGACTATCGTTTTTGACTGAATGTTCTCTTCTACATTCAATCATCCAAGTAAATGTGGGGCGAGCTTCAGAGGAGGAGACCACCAACAGACTATCTCTTGCAACATCAAAGGGTTTTTTGGGTGTCCAGCATGCTGGGGCTCAGAGATCACTTGAATAGATCAGATAGCCCTGAGAATAGGTTAAATAGAGCTTATATACTTTCCCTGGAGAGGGCAGGGAGGGAATTTTATTGATGGGTCAGGGTGAGTGGGTGGTTTGCATTCAACTGGGTGAGGGAGTACATTCTGCAGTTTGGCAGTTGGGGACAGAACATTTTGGGAACAAGATTTGCAAACATTTCTCAAGATTTCAATAGTGTTTTGTTAAGCATACAGAAAAACAAGAAGTGACAAGTACATATTTTATTAACCTTTAATTCCCCACTTCTTCTTCTGGCTACTTTTAATCATAAAAATGGTCATTGGAGGGTGTCACATTCTATGTCTGCTAGTGGGGTATTACCATAAGTTTAACTCGTCCAATTTGAGCCTGGAGAAAAGAAATTACACGGTTGAGCAAACAGGATTTTATAGTTAGCAATAATATGAGGATTATTATTGGACCGCCAGGGTTGATAAAAACGTAGTTAACCAGGAGGAGTGTGTGAACCAAGACTCAAGCCACCCTTTTTGGGCCTCTCTCTCTTGTTGATGCTCTTCAAGGTGTCTTTTAAATTTACTCATAGATTTTATTACAACTCCAGTATGGTCAGCATAAAAACAACATTCTTCCCTCAATGCAGCACAAAGGCCCCCTTCTCTAATGAAGAGGAGGTCCAACCCTCAACTGTTCTTTAAAACAACTTCAGAGAGAGAGGTTAAAGATTCATGCAAAGCTCTGATGGAGGTTTCTAATATCTTAGTTTTGCTCTATTGCTTCTTCTAATTGGGTCATTTGTTGTGTCCCATGGACAATGGCAGTGGTTCCTGTGCCCACCCGTGCAGCAACTCCTATTCCTAATAGGATGGCTAAAGTGAGGGATACAAGTTCCCAGTGGAACCGGTTGTATGCCCCCCCTATTTGATCTTCAAACGAACCTGCGTCATGATAGAGCTTTCTGGGAAACATCTGCAACATTTCAAAATAATCACATCTGTTGACCATTTCATGAAAACATAAACAATGTTGAAGTATATAGAATTATGCTGTTGTAGGGACAGACAAGGCAAGGCACCTAAGATAGCACTGAAGACAGGGAAACAGTCCTATATTGTTGCAACTGGATTCAGAGGCATTGCTTCTGTTGTAATCAATTAATCCCCTGAAACTCAAGTTTAGGTAGTTTCAGAATTGTGTACCCAACATATAAGGGATGGGGCTCAGAAGTTTACAGTCTGCAGAAGTTCAAAAAAGCAGTATATGTTTCTGATTTTTCCTCTGTTCTGGGCAAGTTAAATTTTCAAGGACACCTGGGAGGAGGAGAGCTTTTTATTCCCTTTCTTATTTTACCCCTGCCAGCTGTTACAACGGAGCCCAGTTGGTAATTTCTTTATCTTAGAAATGTGGCCATTTCTGTGAAGCCCCAGGGGAAGGCCAGAGGACTTGTTCACATATTTTGTGAAAAACTATTTAGGGGTTGTCTAGCTTAGATGTACTGAGTTTTTTAGCCAGTGGCCAAGTATAACAGGGCAATACAAAAAGAGAAAGTTTATCTACATTGAACTCTTTATAGAAACTCTATGCTGAAAGTTCTAAAGTCAGCCATGGTGAAGACTTCTGGAGAAGGACATTTAAGACTTTTCTGTGGGCATGGTACAGAGGGGGAATACGGGGAAGTTGGGGCTGAGAGAAGCTCCGAGGATCTGAGAATGAGGAAAAAGAGAGATGTAAAAGAATAATTGGAAAGGTTTTTGGGAATTTCCTAGCAAAAAACTTGAGCAGTAGAACAGGTAGAGCAGAGCAGAAAACGGGAGTGAGTATCCCAAAATCCTGTGAGGGACTTTAAATTTTAGTAACCTGTTTTCAGTGATGACAAAGCAACTTTAATGGCCATTTATATTACATCTTGGATAAGGGTCTGAGAGCTCTCCTCAGCTCGTTTGAGCTTTGGGTTAGCTGGAAAGAGGACCTGGTGGGACCCGGTGTGGGCACTGACAGGAAGAGAGAGGAGTGAGTGGGTGGAGGGGTACCTCAGTACCTGCTACCTCACAAGCGGGCAATTGTCTGAGAACTGGTGGAGGTTTGGGATTCTGATCTAGTAATTGGAGGGGAGAAATCAGGTTGCTGAGGTGGGAGTGACAGCAGAGAGTCTGGAGCAGAAGGCTGAGGATAAAAATCTATTGGAGAAGCATAGTTCAGGATGTGAGTGAAGGAGGGAAAGGGCTTCCACATAGGGGAATCTCCTTTCACCCTTGTGAGCACTTGCAGAAGTTAAAAAGTTCACGCAAAATTTGAGGATCTAGAGACCCCTCTGGGGGCCATCCTTTTTCTGTTGTCTACTTGGTAATATGGCCAATGCTGTGTACTGAATTTGATGAAGTATTGGGGTTCCATCAGGCAGCCTCTGTACGCTCACATCTCCATGACATACAGAAGAAGTCGGTTTTTCCCCCACACAGCCGTTACTGTTTGTGGCTTTGATAGTTTCCCGGGCAAACAAGTAATCTAGGCTAGCCAACCTGCATCTGGCTCGCGTGTCCCTACATCCATAATGTTTGTTTCCATTATCTATGGTACAGAAGGGATTTAATGGTATTTTAGTGGGATTTTCTTCATCAGGGATATCCCAATAGAAAAAACCTATGGCCAGCTGACAAATGTCTGGGTGGAGAGATGGCCACCAGGTCCCTAAGGGGGATGTATGTGAGATAGATTATACACTTTTCCAGTAGGATTTGTGATCAGTCATCGCTGCTTAAAAGGCTGATGAGGGTTAGGACTACTTGTGGCCAAGGGGAGAGTATATAACCTTATCCACATGGCGAATACACAATTTGAAACTGTTACCAGTCTTTTCCAGTTTCCAGAAAGATTCTGGACAAGGAGCAGGCTTGAGATGAGAGGCATGGATCCAAGAAGTGATTCTGTATACCTTTACCACTGTAGGTGTTATAAGTAGCACCTGGTATGGTCCTTTCCAGCTGGGTTCCAGGGATGACACCTGATGTCATCTTACATACATGAAGTCTCTTATTTGATATGGATGTGGAATCCCCTGGTACACAGTTTGTTACGCAGTGGGCAGCTATTTTCACAGGTATCACTGAGTTCTTTCAAGAGCTTTAAGTCTGTCAAGCAAGAGGGTGTGGAAAGGATCTTTAGGTCTTACAGTTGGGCTTAGGACCCTTACTGGACGAGGGCCACCATAGAGAATTTCTCAGGGGGTAAGGTTACTCAAAGAAACAGAAGGATTTTTTCTTGCATGAAACATTGCATAAGTCAGGAGCACAGTCCAATCTTTTATGCTGGTCTCTAAGCTTAATTTCGTTAAGGTCTCTTCAATGGTTCTATTCATTCTTTCTACTTGTCCTGAACTCTGGGGTCTATAAGCACAATATAACTTCCAATTAATCCCCAGGTTCCTGGCTAACCCCTGACTTACCTGGGCCATGAACATCGGTCCATTATCAGATCCTATTACCAGCTTAGCTTCCTCCAATGGTAGAGAGGCTTAGTCAGCAGCAGGGGAATCACTTAGAGTGTGTTGTGTGTTAGGGGACGAGGGCAGGGGATAAGGAGAGGAGGAAAAGTCCAGTAGAGTCAAATCTTGTGACTCAGGGAAAACAGAGGGTGGAGGAGGAGGAAGGTGAGGGTTTGAGAGATCATGTGGGAAGGAGTATGAGCAGAGGCATGGGCAAGGAAAGGCTTCACCCATGGAGGAGGAGATTTGCAGAGGTCCTGCAAAGTTAAGATATATGGCTGTTGATCAGGATGGCTATGTGGCCCTGGCTGAAAGACAATATCTCTGACTTTTTAAATTAGTGGGAAGTAGAAAGATCTTTCTTGGGGCCATACGACTCCAAAGATGGGCCATTCTGAGGCACAGAGAGTCTGCCAGGTCCAGCGTTTTACTAAAAAAAGAAAGATTCTGAGCCCTTAAGCGGACTTTGGTTCAGTGATCAAGGGTCAGGGACAGAGGCATTGAAGTGCTCTGTCCCATAATGAAAGGTACACAAACAGTAAAAGCAAAGACACATGACACAGATAAGACAAGACCATAAAGACAGGCAATGGACATCCAACACTGAGACCAGGAATGCGTAGCCGGCAAAACCCGATAGGATGGCAATACCGAATCTAAAAGAAAATATCACTGAGTCGATGAAGCAATTGTTCCTTGATTCTCCGAGTCCTCTGCGGGGTCCCCCAGGGAGGTGCCCTATGTCTCTGTGACACGTTTCTCAGCCACCGTCGGAGAGACCCCAGGCTCTTCATCGCCAGCAATTTTGCCAAGCCCTAGCATGACACCTGAAACCAGAAAGAGGCGCCTTACTTTCTCCAAGAGGAGCCCGTTGGGGTCTCTCATCCGCCACTGCCGGAACTCGGTGGAACCTCAATATGTAATGGTCAGGTGAGTGTTGGAGGAAGAGACTACCAAGAGACTGTCTCATGCAACAGCAAAGGGTTATTTTGGGTCCAGCTTGCTGGGGCTCACAGCTAACTTAAATAGATCAGAGAGCTCTGAGAACAGCTTATGCAGAGCTTACATACATTCCTTGGAGAGGGAAGGGAGGAAAGTTTACTGATGTGTAAGGGTGAGTGGGCGGTTCGCGTGACACCGAGTGAGGCAGTACATTCTGCAGTTTGGCAGTTGGGAACAGTACATTCTAGAACAAGATTAGCAAACATTTCTCAAGATTTCAACAGTATTTTTTTAAGCATACAGAAAAACAGGAAATAGCAAGTACCTATTTTATTAACCTTTCACTACCGACTATCCCTTTTTGACTGGATGTTCCTTCTACATTAATTCATGCAAAGTACAAGGTCCTATGCCATTGTATATCGATTTATCTGAGACATCTCTGCAGAACGTAATTCAATGCTGCGTATCCCAATCAAGGGCCCAATGCCCTTCTGGCCTTCAAATCATACTTAGATTTCTTTTTTCATACATATATTACACCTATATATTCTTATACACATAGCAGGTTCCCAATACCATTATTCATCCAGCACAATGATTTCTAACCCAAATCAAACATGTTTTTAACCATAATCATACACTATTCCATCAATCTAACTTTATAGAAGAGCAGGGAAAGAGTTGATTTTACAATACAGAAATGTAGGGAAACTTCCACCTGCTGATAACCTCAAAGGCCCATGCAGAAATGATCCCTGGAGAAGATGTAGGCAGCTATGAAGGACCTGAGAGACCAAAAGTCATCTTCCATGGCAAACAACCCGGTCAGGATAAAAGGTTGTGTCTGAATCAGATTCTCTTCTTAATGTAGAGAACATGGACCAAAACAGGCCCGTGTGGAGATCTATTCCTGGGTGCCTATGGTTGATATACCATTCTAACTTGTGAAAGTGTCACAGGAAGTAGGGGCAGCCTCAATCTCATGGGACCCTTGGAAGTAACAGTTAAGACAAAGTGGTTGCCAAGACAGGGACCTCATTCAGTTCAGGAAGGAAGTGACCTCACCTCACTTCCATGGTGATGGAACTCTCTGAACTTTGGATCCAGGAAGCCAGGCACCCAGAGCCAGTCCCAGTCCCAGTCCCTATGGTCTCACTTGTTTGGATTTACTAAATGCAGTCAGTCTTTCTTGGTACCTTCAGACGTGAGAAGGCCAAATGCCAGGAAAGCTCGGAAGCGGGGCTTTTCTTGAGAAAGTCGTTAGTGGCTCACCGTTGGCTCCTGAGAAGTTCACAGAGTTTGCCAAGGAGACCAGATCTGAGACAGGACAGGCCATTTCGGGGGAACGTATTATGGCCTACAAGTCAGAGGACACTCCGGATAGTCAAAGACCTACTTAGGGGAAGGAGGTGCCTTTGTGGGTGTGGTTGTGGGTTTGTGGTTTTGTCTCATTTTCTGAGAATAGGTAGGACAGTCGGTTTGTTTCATTTGAAGTGGACTGTTTCTAGTAAGTCTTTTCACAGGGCGAGTGTTTCTATGTCTGTGTATTCCACTGTTTCCGTGGTTGTAGACATTAGAAAAGAGAATTCATCAATGGATGTGTCGTGTCTAGTAGAAAGCTTCTCAGCATTCATATTGCCCCGTTTATGAATGGACTGTAGCTTGCCTTATCGATGAGCAACACCTGCTACCTTCCTAAGTTTCTATTTTCATCCTGAATTCCGGCCAATTTCAAGAATAGGCCCATGGTTTTGTGTCCAAGATATGTACCACCTCCAAGCTCTGTGACATGGCCATGTACTGGATAGCTGTAGGTGATGGCGAGCATCTCAGAAAACTCAGATATCAGTGTGAGGAGGAAAGTCTCAGAGGAGAAACCCTGCTTTGGGCCTTTTGCTTACCTATTGTTCTGTTGCCCTGAATGTCAGGAAGTTCTTTGCATCTGGCCACCCCTTTGTGAAGCCTGAAGAAAACAGTTTTCAAATGGAAATGATTGGGCATACCTGTGGCTCTTTTCTTAAGTGCTTTGAAAAGGGATGTGACTGAATCAGCCCCCTGGCCCTGTGTGTGGCTGAGGCTTAGATTCTCAGCACCTGATGGATCTAAAGAATGTTCCCATGTTTGCATGCAAAGGAAAAATGGCAGAAAGAGCAGCCATTGGGATGAAGTCTCTCGACTTCCTCTGTAAGGTTCCTGAACTCCATCAAGTGAAAATAGGGATCCTTTGGGTCAAATGAGTTCTTCAAAACCTGCAGAGGCTAGCCCATAGGTGCTTGGTTATTTCATGACTAAAATTCACATAAAGAATCTAAACCAAACAGTCAGTAGGCCTCAAATTGGAGAATTGGAGCGGTATTATTGGCAGGACTATTTGATCACTCCTGGTTCACAGGATGGGTGTTCAGGCCACCTTTACTATAGGCAAATGAGGGTCAAAGGAGCTTATTTTGAACACTGTCTTGGTCTGCTCCCCTCATGGAAACCTCCAGCAAAATTATGATGAGTGTCAATATGAAAGAAGATGAGGGCCATATGGGAGTGTTCTTGTTTTAATTGTGGTAATTTGTGTGGTAGTTGGAAAAGATGACTGGGATCACCTGGGCTTGAACTCTGGTGTGATTCCCCTTAAAGAATGAGTTCTGGATCTGACCTCAGAGAAGTATTGTCGTGAGTTCTCTTGGGATTTTACTAGGCCACACGTGAGAATCGCCTTTGGAAACTGAGATCTAGGCCCAGGATGGCTTTCCACAGAGCTCGGGGATTCTGAGCCAGGATATCACATGATTTAATTCTTAAAGACTTGGCAGCCCTAGTTGAGAGTCCAAACACATATGGACCTCACATTGTACACCTCAATGTGTCTGGATTCATGTGACCTTTTGGCCAGTTTTTTGGAAGGCTTTTCTGTGAGTGTTCTCCAGAGCTTTCATTGAAATGAGCTTCCTCACCATTTAATGGTTCCTGAATTAATTGAAACCCACAGTGCCTCTAACTTGATTTTTGAAAAATGACTAGATTAATACCATAAAATTTTTGAAATTCCCATGACCAGGTGGCACTGGATAAACTTTGGATTTCCTGTTGCTGATCATGAGTGTACCAAAGAGTGCCTTGATTGACTGGTTTTCGTGAAAATGGTGTAGAACAGAGATGCCAGTGATTTGGAGCCTAATGAGTAGTGGGCGTAGAGAAGTGGACTGTAGGTGTGTAAATAAATATTTTTGGTAGGACCACCTGGATCTTCCACTGGCTTCGAAAGACTTGCGACTGACATGGTGCAGGCAGGAGACCTTTATATGTAAAGGCATCTTGTCATATGGAGAGGTTTCAGGGCAATGTTCAGAATCAGGTTGCTATAGTCAAGGGGAAAGCTATGCAGGATAGAAGCCTGGTTCGTACATTCTCTTTGCGTCCCTGACCAACCACACATGACAGAACTCCCTCCAGCATTTAGTCCCAGTTGAACTCCTTGTATTTCGTGAAGCAAATACCAAACTCCCAGTGCAGCAGTAAGAAACACCCTGGAAAGTGGAGGATCACCAAATGGCTTCACAGTCCACACGGAAAGACACTTAGCTCCCAGTGGCCACAGTTTACCTACAAAGAGAGAATTCAGAACTGCTCCCTCATGTTCATTAGAAAATAAGGACCATGTGCTCCAGGTCATAGAGATGCAGACCCAGATTTCATGGTGTCACTACAAACGAAGCTAAATCTCCTAACAATTACATATATTTCTTGTTCCCAACCACAGAGCAAGTTTCTCAAGAAGTCTCAAGGCCAGCACAGCTCCATGTTTCTGGATTGTTTACCCTCTCCCTTACTTTTGGAAACTGTTCTACCACCTCCAGTGTTGTGAACTCCTGAGCATTTTCCATTCCACATATATATTCAGATTTTTTAACTCCTCTCCTCTAATTGTTCTTACTTTTAGCGATGGTTATGTCAAGGCATTGTTCTGGATGAGAGAGGGAAGATTTTTGTGTATCACATTTTGGCATACACATTAGATTCATTTTCCTTTTTTCCATTTGAAATACTGAATCCCTGACACTAACCCATACCCTACTAGACTCCGACTACTAATCCTAATATCATGGAGAGAAAGAAACCTAACCGAATAGAAATACAGGCCTTTCATAGGAAGAATGATGAATACTTCTATTTGCCTTCTGCATTATCAAGAGTATGTGTTTTAAATCTAGTCAACTTTTCATTGTAATATTTCTCCATGATTTTTTAAAATTATCACATATATAAATTCCTGTCTCCCTTTCTCTGTATCCTATTCAGCACACGTATTTTTTTATACATATATATATATATATAATATCCTACCTGGTATCACACGGACATTCTTGTGAGCTCCCTGATTTTGGAATATAAAATTGTGAGAATGGATGACTCTCCCTAAATAATGATGGGACTGAAAATTCAACCTATGGGTGAGCTTCCTAGTGAAAAACACTATACATAAATCCATGTTCAGTAAAATGAATATTTTTGGATATGTGGATGAATTATATTTCATGATGAATTTCGATTGGCATATATATTGCTAAATATTAATGTGTGTTTGTGTGTGTGTGTGTATGTATTTTTTTTAAAATCTGGAAAAAAATATATATGTGTATATATATACATATATATATATTATATATGTATATATATGTATATATATATATATATATAAATATTATATATATATATATATATATGTATATATATTCTCCAGATTTTAAAAAAAATATGAAAAATATGTGTCTTATTATACACTCCCTAAATTCATTTATATTCATGTATGTGGGTTCAAAATCCAATTTTTACAAGATTATTTTCAGCAATATTTATACACCTGTAATACATATTGGTTTCCTACTACTGAATACTAAGTTCAGTAGGTGGTGCATACAAATCCTAATATTTCTACAGTACCTGACCCAGTTTAACATCAATGCAAGTAGATTGCTATGGGACATGATGTGTATTTTGAAGTTCATTTTTACTCAACACTGGTACATTACTATTTTTTCAGTATATGGACATCATAGGATATATTTTTTCACCCACAACTTCACAAAATTATAGGCATTTGGTTCACTCTCATTTACTTACTACTTCAGAACACATGTATTCCTCCATGTTTCTTTACTGGTCTTTTCACTAGACTTCTTTCTAAACACATTATTTTTGATTCCATAATCATTTTTGAAGCAATACTCACTCTTCACGATAAACCGTAACCCTAATATTACCATTACATATTTAACTGGTTGGAATGATTGTATATATATCAATATAAGATTTCCAATATATTTTCAGATGCAAACTCAATCCATTATTTAAAGTTGGAACCAGTTATATACTTTATTCACAATCTGGTCTATTCATGCAACATCTCAATAATGATCAACACAAGGTACACCTATTTGTATCACCAGTACTAATTTATAAGTTTCCAGAATATTACTCCCCATAATGGTGGAAGAAATACTCATGTCACCTTATCAACATATAAATTTTATCACGGTAGTATTCTGGACAAAAATTCAAAGGTCACACATATGATTGTACCAAAGCCTAAATGGAAAGTGACCATGGATTACTAAAAACATCCATGTCCAGTGTGCCTAATGCTCTCAAATGTCAATCCTATTGATTACTACATATTTGTTTTTTCCTAAGATTATATATTCAACCTCAAGCCTGTTGAAAATGTCTAATCCTATCACTCACTTTATACTTTGCCTGATTTCCTAATCTTTCTATTGATATCTGCTTTCCTACATATTTTTCCCTGTTCATCTTTGTGACTATCTCTTCAGATGTGCTGACATTTACATTCATTCTCTAACTGAAACCCTATTGCTAAAGAACTTTTGGTCCAACTCCTAGTCTCACTCTTCTTCCTAAACCTACTGACTATCTTCCTAATCCTACAGACTATCCCTTTTTGACTGGATGTTCTCTTCTACATTCAATCATCCGAGGTACACGGTCCTATGCCATTGTATATCGATTTATCTGAGACCTCGGTGCAGAACATAATTCAAGCTCAGTATACCAATCAAGGTTCTGTTGCCCTGAATGTCAGGAAGGTCTTTGCCTCAGGCCACCCCTTTGTGAAGCCTGAAGAAAAAAATTTCAAATGGAAATAAATGGGCATCACCTGTGGCTCTTTGCTTAATTGCTTTGGAAAGGGATTTGTCTGAATCTGCCTCTTGGCCCTGTGTGAGGCTGTGGCTTCGATTCTCAGCACCTGATGGATCTAAAGAAAGATCCCATGTGTGCATTCAAAACCAAAATGGCAAAAAGAGAAGTCATTGTAGATGAAGATTCTTGCCTTTCTCTGTTAGGTTCCTGACCCCCTTCAAGTGAGAATAGGGATCCTCTTTGTCAAATGAATTCTTGAATGCTCTGCAGATGTGCTTGGGTTTTCTCATGACTCCAAATCACATAAAAAATCTATACCTGACATTCAGTAAGCCTCAAATTATAGAAACAAAGCGGAATTAATGGCAGGCCTTTTTGATCACTCCTGGTTCACAGGAAGGGTGTCCAGGCCACCCTGACTTTATGAAAATTAGAGGCAAGGGAGCTTATTCTGAAAACTGTCTTTAGTTGCAACCCTCATGGAATCTTCCATCCAGAACTTTTGATGAGGGTCTTTATGGACGAAGATGAGGGCCATGTGGTAGGTTTTTTTGTTTTAATTGTGGTCATTTGTGTGGGGGTTGGAAGACATGACTTGGTCCACCTGGGCTTGAACTCTGGTGTGATTCCCCTTAGAGCCTGAGTTCTGGAACGTACCTCATAGAAGTATTGATATGAATTGTGTTGGTTTTTAGGAGGCCACGCATGATTGTCACCCTTTCAAACTGAGATCTAGGCCCAAGGTGGCTTTCCACAGAGCAATGGGAATGTCAGCCAGGAAATCACATGATTTTATTCTGAAAGACTTTGCAGCCATTGTTGGCCCTCGGAAGCAAGAAGGAGTGGCCATACTCATATCGAATAAAATCAACTTAAAACCTAAGTTAATCAAAAGTGATAAAGAAGGACACTATATACTGTTAAGAGGCAACATTCACGAACAAGATATAACAATTATCAATTTGTATGCACCAAACAATGGTGGTGCCAAGTCATAAAACAAACTCTCCTCAAGTTCAAGAGTCATATAGGCTATAGCACAATAATTACGGGTGACTTCAGCACACAACCCTCGCCATTGGACAGATCCTCTAGAGAAAATCTGAATTAAGAAACTATAGAACTCAATAGCACAATCAATAACCTAGACTTAACCAACATATATAGAATATATCAAACATCATAAAGTGGATACATGTTCTTCTCAGCAGCACATTGGTCCTACTCAAATATAGACCATATATTATGCCATATGGAAACTCTTAGTAAATATAAAAGTATGGAGATAATACCATGCACCATATCTGATCATAATGGAATGAAACTTGAAATTAATGATTGAAGAAGGAAGGAAAAATTCTACATCACATGGAAAATGAACAATATGTTACTGAATAATCAATGGGTTACAGAAGACATAAAGGAGGAGATAAAAAATCTCTTAGATACAAATGAAAATACAGACACAACATACCGGATTCTGTGGGAAACAATGAAAGCAGTTTTAAGAGGGAAATTCATTTCTTGGAATTCTTTCCTCAAAAAAAGAAAAAAAACAACAAATAAATGATCTCACACTACATCTCAAAAACCTAGAAAAAAAAGAGCAAAACAACAAATGTAGTAGAAGAAAAGAAATAATTAAAATTAGAGGAGAAATCAACAAAATTGAAACAAAAAATTGAACAAATAAAAGTTGGTTCTTTGAAAATAAATTAAATCGACAGGCCCTTAGCCATGCTAATGAAGAGAAGCAGAGAGAGAACTCAAATTACTAACATATGGGATAAAAAAGGCAATATCACAACAGACACTACAGAAATACAGAAGATAATTCGAAAGTATTTTGAAACCCTATATTCCAATAAAACAGAAGATAATGAAGATATAGATAAATTTCTTATGTCATATGATCTGCCCAGATTGAGTCCGGAAGACACACAAAATTTAAATAGACCAATAACAAAGGAAGAAATAGAAGAAACCTTCAAAAGACTACCTACCAAAAAAAAACCCTGGACCAGATGGTTATACAGCAGAGTTCTACAAAACGTTCAAAGATGAATTAATACCAATACTTTTCAAGCTATTTCAAAAAATAGAAAAAGAAGGAGTTCTTCCAAATTCATTCTATGAGGCCAACATCACCCTGATCCCAAAACCAGACAAAGACACTTCAAAGAAAGAAAACTACAGACCAATATCTCTAATAAACTTGGATGCAAAAATTCTCAATAAAATCCTGGCAAATCAAATACAAAAGCACATAAAAAATTGTGCATCATGATCAAGAGGGATTCATCCCAGGGATGCAAGGCTGGTTCAATATACGGAAATCAATAAATACTATTCACCACATCAATAGACTTAAAGAGAAGAACCATATGATCATCTCGATAGATGCAGAAAAAGCATTCTACAAAGTACAGCATCCCTTTATGTTTAAAACTTCATAAAAACTAGGAATAACAGGAACTTACCTCAACATTGTAAAAGCTATATATGCTAAACCTCAGGCTAGCATCATCGTAAATGGAGAAAAACTGAAGGCATTCCCTTTAAAATCTGGAACAAGACAGGGATGCCATCTATCACCACTTCTATTCGATTTAGTTCTTGAAATACTAGCCAGAGCAATTAGACAGACAAAAGAAATTAAAGACTTAAAAATAGGAAAAGAAGAACTTAAATTATCGGTATTTTTGGATGACATGATAATATATTTAACAGACCCAAAAGGGTCTACAAAGAAACTGCTAGAGTTAGTAAATGAATTCAGCAAAGTGGCAGGATATAAAATCAACACGCATAAATCTAAGGCATTCCTGTATATCAGCAACAAAACTTCTGAAATTTAAATGAGGAAAACCACTCCTTTTACAGTATACTCAAAGAAAATAAAAAACTTGGGAATCAACCTAACCAAAGAGGTGAAAGATTTATGCAATGAAATCTACAGAACCCTAAAGAGAGAGATAGAAGAAGATGTTAGAGGATGGAAAAGTATGCCCTGTACATGGATAGGCAGAAATAACATCATCAAAATGGCGATATTACCCAAAGTTCTCTACAGGTTTAATGCGATGCCAATCAAAAACCCAATGGCATTTCTTGTAGAAATAGATAAAGTAATCATGAATTTCATATGGAAAAACAAAAGACCCAGAATAGCGAAAGCAATTCTAAGCAGGAAGTGTGAATCCAGAGTTCAAACTGTACTACAAAGCAATAGTAACAAAAACAGTGTGGTACTGGTATCAAAACAGGCAGATGGACCAATGGTACAGAATAGAGGACACAGAGACAAATCCACAAAATTACAACTTTCTTATATTTGAAAAAGGGCCTAAAAGCATGCAATGGAAGAAGGATAGCATATTCAACAAATGGTGCAGGGACAACTGGAAATTCATATGCAACAAAATGAAACTGAATCCCTTTCTCTCACAATGCACAAAAGTTAACTCAAAATGGATCAAGGAGCCAGATATAAAATCAGAGACACTGCGTCTGATAGAAGAAAAAGTTAGCTATGATGTACATACTGTGGGGTTGTGCTCCAAATTCCTTAATAGGAAACCCATAGCCCAAGAGTTAATAAAAAGAATAAACAAATGGGACTTACTTAATCTAAAGAGATCTTTCTCAGCAAGAGAAAAAATAAGATAGGTAAATAGAGAGCCTACATCCTGGGGACAAATTTTTACCCCTTACACTTCAGATAGAGCCCTAATATCTAGAATATACAAAGAACTCAAAAAAATTAAACAATGAGATAACAAATAACCCAATCAACAAATGGGCCAAGGATCTTAACAGACACTTCACAGAGGAGGACATACAATCAATCAACAAGTACATGAAAAAATGCTCACCATCTCTAGCAGTCAGAGAAATGCAATCAAAACCACCCTAAGATACCATCTCACTCCAGTAAGATTGGCAGCCATTATGACGTCGAACAACAATAAGTGTTGGTGAGGATGTGGGGTAAAGGGTACACTTGTACACTGCTTGTGGGACTGCAAATTGGTGAGTACAATATGGAAAGCAGTATGGAGATTCCTGGGAAAGCTGGGAATGGAACCCCCATTTGACTGAGATATCGCCCTTCTCAGACTCTTCCCTGAGGATGTTAATAGAGAGCAGTATAAGGATACTGCCACATCGATGATCATAGCGGCACAATTCACAATAGCTAGACTTTGGAACCAACCTAGATGCCCTTCAATAGACGAATGGATAATAAAAATGTGGCATCTATACACAATGGAGTATTACACAGCACTGAAAAATGACAAAATCATAGAATTTGCAGGGAAATGAATGGCATTAGAATAGATTATGCTAAGCGAATCTATCCAATCCTTAAAAAACAAATGCCAAATGTTTCCTTTTATATAGAGAGAGCAAATAAGAACAGAACAGGGAGGAAGAACATGAGAAAAATATTAAAACTAAACAGAGATGAGTTGGGGGAGAGAAAGGGAGAGAGAAGGAAAAGCATATGGAAATGGTAGGAGACTACTCAATGTTACACAAAATTACATATAAGAGGTTGTGAGGCTAAAGAGGGGAAAACAAGGGAGAGAATTAAACAACAGCAGATGAGGTAGAGAGGGAAGATGGGAGGGGAGGGGGAATAGTAGGGGATAGGAAAGGTAGCAGAATACAACAATAACTAGTATGCTATTATGTAATAACGTGAGTGTGTAACTGATGTGATTCTGCGATTTGTATTTGGGGTAAAAATGGGAGTTCATAACCCAATTGAGTCAAATGTATGAAAGATGATATATCATGAGTTTTATAATGTTTTGAACAACTAAAAATAAAAATAATTGAATTTCCAATATTTGAGTCATTTAACAACTTTATTTTTTAATAAAATTTTCTTTTATTTGTTATCTTACTTGCTGGTATCTGCCTTTCAGTTTTAAAAAACTATGAGCTGTAGCCATTCATCCATGTAGTATGTAAAAGAAAATTTTGAGTGTCTCCATGTTACCAGATTGGCAAGGCATCAAGGTTTCCTTCACAAACAAGGTGAAGGCTTTGCCATTAGAAATTTAGCATTCTGCAAAACAATTTTTTTAACTTTCCAATTAAATTTCCAAAAAAATTTAGAAAAAGAAGAATACAATCCCCACAGTAAGAAGGCCTCAAAGTGGAGAAGTGGAGCATATACGGCAGGCCTATTTGATCACTCCTGTTTCACAGGAAGCATGTCCAATTCACCCTGACGTTAGGCAAATGAGGGGCAAGGGAGCTTATTTTGGGCACTGGTTTGGCTGTGCCCCTCATGGAAAACTCCATCCACAGGTTATGATGTGTGTCTATATGGAAGAAGATGAGAACCATGTGGGAGTGTTTTGGTTTTAATTGTGGTCATTTGTGTGGTAGTTGGAAGAGATGACTGGGTCCACCTGGGCTTGAACTCTGATGTGATTCCCCTTAGAGAATGAGATTTGGAACTAACTTCAGAGAAGTATTGCCATGAATGTTGTTGGGATTTCAGGAGGCCACACATGAGAGTCGCCCTTGGAAACTGAGGTCTAGGCCCAGGGAGGCTTTCCAGAGAGCACTGGGAATCTCAGCTAGGATATCACAGGTTTTATTCTGAAAGACTTGGCAGCCATCATTGAGAGTCAAAACACACATGACCTCACATTGTAGACCTCAATGGGCCTGGCTTCATGTGACAATTTGGCCACTCTTTGGGAAGCCTTGCCTGTGAGAGATCTCCAGATCCTTCATTAAAATGAGCTTCCTCAACATTTAATGGATCCTGAATGAATGAAACCCACAGTACCAACAACTTCATCTGTGAAAAATAGTTAGATAAATACCATAAAATTTTAGAAATTCTCATGACCAGGTGGCACTGGAGAACCATTGGATGTCCTGTTGCTGATCATGAGTATACCAGACAGTGCCTTGATTGACTAGGTATCATGAAAATCGTGTAGAACAGAGATGCCAGTAAGTTGGAGCCTGCTGAGTAGTGGGCCTAGAGCAGTGGTGTGCAGGTGTGTGATAAAACATCTCTGGTGGGGCCATGTGGATCTGCCATTGACTTTCAAATGCCTTGAGACAGACACGGTGCAGCCAGCAGACCCTTCTATTTAAAGGCATCTTGTTATATGGAGATTTTTCACGGCAATGTTTAGAATCAGGTTGCTATGGTCAAGGGGCAAGCTATGTGGGATAGAAGCCTAGTTGGTGCATTCTCATGCAGACACTGACCCACCACACGTGACAGAACTCCCTCCAGCACTGTGTCCCACTTGAACTCCTTGTATTTCGTGAAGCAAATACCAAACTCCCAGTGCAGCAGCAAGAAACAAAACGAAAAGTCGAGGATGACCAAATGGCTTCACAGTCCACATGGGGAGACACTTAGCCCCAGTGGCCACAATTTAGCAACAAAGAGAGAATTTAGCACTGCTGCCTCATGTTCATTGGAAAATAAGAAACCATGTCCTCCTGGTCACATAGATGCAGACCTAGCTTTGATGGTCTCACTACATCGGAAGTTAAAGCTCCTGAAAACAACATATATTTCAAGTGCCCAAGCTCAGAGGCAATTTCTCAAGAAGTGTTTAGGCCAGCAGATCTCCATGTTTGTGGAGTGTTTACCATGTCACTTACTTTTGGAAACTGCTCTATCAACTCCAAGGTTGTGAACTCCTGAGCATTTTCCATTCTAAATATATATTCACAGATTTTCTAACTCTTCTCCTCTAATTCTGACTTACTTGGGGCGAAGGGAATGTCAAGTCATTGTTCTGGATGAGAGAGAGAAGATTTTGTTTAGCACATATTTGCATAAACATTGGATTCATTTTACAATTTTCTGTTTGAAATACTGAATCCCTGACACTAACCCAAACCCTACTAAACTCTGACTACTAATCCTAATATAATGGAGAAAAATAACCCAAACAGAATAGAAATACAAGCATTTCAGAGGAAGCATGGTGTATTGTTGGACTTACCTTTTGCATGATATAAGGTAGGAGTTATAAATCTAGTCAATTATTTGTTGAAATAATTCTCCATGTGTTTTTAAAGTTAAGAAATATGTGAATTCCTGTCTCCCTTTCTCTGTAGCCTATTAAGCAAATGTATTTTTATATGCACAAATAGAATCCTACCTGGTTTCACAAGTACATTCTTGTGAGGTGGCTGAATTGGCAGATACAAATTGTGAGAAGAGATCACTCCTCCTAAACGCTGTTTTAACAGAAAATTCAACCCATGAGTGAGCTTCCTAGATGAACAACACTATACATATATTACTGTTCAGTAAAATGAATATTTTGGGATATGCGGATGAGTTATTTTTCATGATGAATTTCAATTGGCATATATATTGCTACATTGTAATGTGTGTGTGTTTGTGTGTCTATATATATATATTCTCCAGATTTACCAAAATATGAAATATATGTGTCTTCTTATACACCGCCTGAATTCATTCATATTCATATATGTGGATTTATAATCAACTTTTAACAAGTTTATTCTCAGAAATATACATCCACTGAAATACATATTTGTTTCCTAGTACTGAAAACTAACTTCAGGGAAGGGTACTTACAAATCGTAATATTTCTACAGTAACTGACCAAGTTTAACATCAATGCAAGTAGATTCCTATTGGATGTGATGTGTTTATTAAAGTTCATTTTTATTCAAACCTGGTACGTTATTATTTCTTCAGTTTATAGACATCATAAAATATATCCTTTCATTCACAAATTCACAAATTTATAAACATTTGGTTCACTTTCAATCACTTCCTCCTTCAGAACACTTATATTTCTCCATGTTTCTTGACTCGTCTTTTCACTAGACTTCTTTCTAAACACATTATTTTCGATTCCATAATCATTTTTGAAGCAAAACTCATTCACTATTCATGATAAACGGTAACCCTAAGATAACCATTAGATATGTAAGTGGTTGGAATGAATGTATGTATATCAATAAATGATTTCTTCTATTTTTTCAGATATCAATACAATACATTATTTAAATTTGGAACCAGTCATATAATTTATTCACATTATGGTCTATTAATGCATCATCTCTATATTCATGAACACAGGGTAACTCTATTAGTATCCCCAGTACTAATTTATATCTTTTCAAAATATTTCCCCCAGAAATGGTGGAAAAAATACTCATGTCACCTGATCTTCATATACATATTATCACAGTAATATTTTGGACACAAAATGCGAAGGTCACCCTTATGATTGTACCAAAGCCTCAATGGAATGTGAACATGGATTACTAAATATATCCATGTCCAGGTTGCCTAATGCTCTCAAATGTCAATCTAATTGGTGACTACAAATTTGTTTCTTCTTAAGATTATGTATTCAACCTCAACCCTGTTGAAAATCTCTAATCCTATCATGTTATACTTTGCCAGATTTCCTAATGTCTCTATTGATGTCTGCTTTCCTACATATTTTCCCCAGTTCATCATTGTGCCTGACTCTTCACATATGGTGTCATTTATATTCACTCTCTAACCAAAACCCTATTGCTAAAGAACATTTGGTCCAAATCCTAGACTCACTCTTCCTCCTAAACCTACTGACTATCTTCCTAATCCTACACACAATCCCTTTTTGACTGGATGTTCTCTTCTACATTTAATCATCTGAGGTACAGGGTCTTATGCCATTGTATATCAATTTAACTGAGACCTCGGTGCAAAACATAACTCAAGCTAAGGATCCCAATCAAGGGTCCAAATCCTTCTGGGCTTCAAATATTACCTAGATTTCTGTTTTCATACTTATGTTTTCCCTCTATATTCTTATAAATATCGCTGGTTCCCAATACAATTATTCATCCAGCAGAATGATTTCCAACCCAAATCGAACATGCTATTAACCCTGACCATACAATATTCCCTCAATCTCACTTTACAGAAGAGCAGGGACAAAGTTGGTATTACAATACAGGAAGTTAGGAGATCTTCCACCTGCTGAGTACCTCAAAATCCATGCAGAAATTATCCCTGGAGAAGATGCAGGCAGCTATGAAGGACCTGAGAGAACAAAAGTCATATTCCATGGCAAACAACATGGTCAGGATGAAAGGATGTGTCTGAGTCAGCCTCTCTATTCTTAATGTAGGGAAGATGGACCAAACCAGGCCTGTGTGGAGAGCTGTTCCCAGGTGACTATGGTTTCTATACCATTCTAACATGTGAAAGTATCACAGGAAGTAGAGCAGCCTCCATGTCAGGAGACAATAGGAAGAAACTGTTAAGACAAAGTGGTGGCCAAGACAGTGACCTCATTCATTTTCTGAAGGTAGTGACCTCACCTCACTTTCTTGGTGATGGAGGTCTCTGAATTTTGTGATCCAGGAAGCCAGGCACCCTGAGCCAGTCCCAGTCGCAGTCACAGTGGGCTCATTTCTTTGGATTTACCAAGGACAGAGTCAGTCTTTCTTGGTACCTACTGATGTAAGGGTTGCCAAATACCAAGAAAGCTGTGAAGAGGGGTCTTTCCTGAGAGCATAGGAATTGGCTCACCACTGCCTCCTTACAAATTCACATATTTGACGAAGGAGACCAGATCTGAGAAAGAAAGGCCATTTCTGGGTTACATCGTATGTCCTACCAGTCAGAGGACACTCCAGATAGTCACAGACCTACTTGGAAGAAGGAGGTGCATTTGTGGGTGTTGGTTTGTGTTTGTGGTTTTTTCTCATGATCTGAGAATAGGTAAAAAAGGAGGTTTGTTTGGTATGGAGTGGACTGTTTCTAGTAAGTCATTTGACAAGGAGACTGTTTCTGTGTCTGTGTATCCCACTGTGTTTTTCTTTGTAGATATTAGAAAAGAAAATAGCTCATTGGGTGTGTCCTGTCTAGTAGAAAACTTCCCAGTATGCATCCTTCCCAATTAATGAATTGACTGAGGCTTGCCTTATCCATGGGCAACACCTGCTATCTACCTATGTTCTCATTTTTTTCCTGAATTCTGGCCACTCTAAAGATTAGTATCATGTATTTTTGTACAAGATACGTACCACCTCCAAGCTCTGTGACATAGCCATGTACTGGATAGCTGAAGGGAATGGCGAGCATCTCAGAAAACTCACATATCAGAGTAACCAGGAAAGTCTCCTAGGAGAAACCCTGCTTGGGGGCTTTTGATTACCTATTGTTCTGTTGCTCTGAATGTCAGAAAGGTCTTTGCCTCAGGCCAAACCTTAGTGAAGCCTGAAGAAAAGAGTTTTCAAATGGAAATGAATGGGAATCACCTGTGGCTTTTTACTTCATTGCTTTGGAAAGGGATTTGTCTGAATCAGCCTCTTGGCCCTGTGTGAGCCTGTGGTTTAGATTTTCAGCACCTGATGTATCTAGAGAAAGATCCCATGTGGGCATCCAAAACCAAAATGGAAAAAAAGATCAGTCATTGTACATGAAGCCTCTCGCCTTCCTCTGTAATATTAATGACCTCCATCAAGTGAGAATAGGGATCATTTGTGTCAAATGAGTTCTTCAAAGCCCTGCAGAGGCTGGACAATAGGTGCTTGCGTTTTCTCATGACTCCAATTCACACAAAGAATCTATACCCCACAGTCAGTAGGCCTCAAATTTGAGAAGTGGAGCAGTATTAACAGCAGTCCTATATGATCACTTCTGTTTCACAGGAATGTTGTCCAGGCCACCCTGACTTTAGGCAAATGAGGGGCAAGGGAGATTATTTTTGACACTGTCTTGGGCTGTGCCCCTCATGGAAACCTCCAGCTAGAGGTTATGATTAGTGTCTATATAAAAGAAGAAGAGGGCCCTGTGGGAGTGTTTTGGTTTTAATTGTCGTCATTTGTGTGGCAATTGGAAGAGATGCCTGGGTCCACCTGGGCTTGAACTCTGTTGTGATTCCCCTTAGAGCCTGAATTGTGGAACTGAGCTCAGAGAAGTATTGCCATGAATTGTGTTGAGATTTTTGGAGGCCACGCATGAGATTCGCCATTGGAAACTGAGATCTAGGCCCAGGGTGACTTTCCACAGAGCACTGGGAATCTCAGCCAGGATATCATAAGATTTTATTTTGAAAGATTGTCAGCCATAGTTGAGAGTCAAAACACACATGGAATTCACATTGTATACCTCAATGGGCCTGGCTTCATGTGACCTTTTGCCCACTCTTTGGGAAGCCTTGCCTGTGAGAGTTCTCCAGACCTTTCATTGAAATGAGATTCCTCACCTTTTAATGGTTCCTGTATAAATTGAATCCCACAGTGCCTCCAACTTCATTATTGAAAAATATCTAGATAAATACCATGAATTTTTTGAAATTACCATGACCAGGTTGCACTGGAGAAACTCTGGATGTCCTGTTGCTGATCATGATTGTACCAGACAGTGCCTTGATTGACTGGGTTTCATGGAAAAAGTGTAGAACATAGATGCCAGAAAGTTGGAGCCTGCAGACTAGTGGGCCTAGAGCAGTGGAGTGTAGGTGTGTGAAAAAAACTTTTCTGGTGGGGCCACGTGGATCTGCCATTGGCTTAGAAATCACTTGTGACTGACATGGTACAGCCAGCAGACTGTATGTAAAGGCATCTTATTATATGGAGAGGATTCCTGCCAATGTCCAGAATCAGGTTGCTATTGTCAAGTTGAAAAGCTATGTGGGATTGAAGCCCCACTGGTGCATTTTAGTAACCCACCACACGTGAGAGTACATCCTCCAGCACTGTGTCCCAGTAGAACTCCTTGTATTTCGTGAAGCCAATACCAAACTCACAGTGCAGCAGTAAAAAACACCACGAAAGTGGATAATGACCAAATGGCTTTTCAGACAACACAGTTAGATACTTAGACCCCAGTGGCCAAAGTTTACCTACAAAGAGAGAATTCAGCACTGCTGCCTCATGTTCACTAGAAAATAAAAAAACATGTCATCCAGGTCACATAGATGGAGACCCAGAATTGATGGTCTCACTACAAAGGAAGCTAAAGCTCCTGACAACAACATATATTTTAACTGCCCAACCTCAGAGGCAGTTTCTCAAAAAGGCTAGCAGAGCTCCATGTTTGTGGAGTGTTTACCCTCTCTCTTTTTGTAACCCGTTCTACCTCCTACAAGTTTGTGAACTCCTGAGCATTTTCCTTTCCACATATGTATTCACAGATTTTCTAACTTTTCTCCACTAATTGTGTCTTATTTGGGGCGAAGGTAATGTCAAAGCATTGTTCTGGATGAGAGTGGGAAGATTTTTGTGTAGCACATATTTGCATACACATTAGATTCATTTTCCTATTTTCCATTTGAAATACTGAATCCCTGACACTAACCCATACCCTACTAGACTCTGACTACTAATCAAAATATGATGGAGAAAAAGAAACTTAACAGAATAGAAATACAGGCCTTTCATAGGAGTCATGGTGTATACTTGGACTTGCCTTCGGCTTTATCAATGGTATGTGTTATAAATCTAGTCAACTTTTCATTGTAATACTTCTCCATGAGTTTTTAAAATTAACACATATGTAAATTTCTGTCTCACTTTCTCTGTAGCCTATTCATCACAAGTATTTTTTAATGCATCTTTAGAATTCTACCTGGTATCACATGTACATTCTTGTGATCTTGCTTATTTTGGAAGATACAAATTGTGAGAAGAGATCGCTCCCTCTAAATACTGATGGAACTGGAAATTCTACCTATGGGTGAATTTCCTAGATGAACAGTATTATGCATAAATAAATGTTCAGTAAAATGAATATTTTTGGAGACGTGGATGATATCTATTTTATTATGATTTTCGAATGGCATATATATTGCTACATTTTAATGTCTGTGTATGTGAGTATCTAATTATCTATCTATCTATCTATCTATCTATCTATCTATATAGATATAGATATCTACTCTTTAGATTTTCCAAAATATGAAATATATGTGTCTTATTATACACTTTCTAAATTCACTCATGTGTGTGTATGTGGATTTATAATCAAATTTTTACAAAATAATTCTTAGAAATATTCATCCACCTTAAATACATATTTATTTCCTAGTACTGAAAACTAAATTCAGTGAATGGTGCATACAAATCGTAATATTTCCACAGTGACTGACCCAGTTTCACATCAATGGAAGTAGACACCTATGGGACCATGATGTGTATTTTGAAGTTCATTTTTATTCCACACTGATACATTACTATTTCTGCAGTTTATGGACATTATAGGATATATCCTTTCATCCACAATTTCACAAATTTATAGGCATTTGGTTCACTTTCAATCACTTCCTACTTCAGAACACATGTATTCCTCCATGTTTCTTGACTGTTCTTTTCATAAGATTCTTTCCAAACACATTATTTTTGATTTCCATAATCATTTTTGAAGCAAAACTCAGACACTCTTCATGATAAACCATAATGCTAATATTACCATTAGATGTATAACTGGTTAGAATGAATTTATGTATATCAATATAAAATTTCCTATATATTTTCAGATATCAATTCAATCCATTATTTAAAGTTTGAACCAGTTATATTATTTATTCACAGTATGGTCTATTAAGGCATCATCTCTATATTCATAGACCGATGGTATACCTATTTGTATCCCCAATACTAATTTATAAGTCTTTAAAATATTGCTTTAAGAATTGGTGGAAGAAATACTCTAGTCACCTGATATACATACACATTTTATCACAGTAATATTCCTGACACAAAATGCAACGGACACACTTATGATTGTACCAAAGCCTATATTGAAAGTGAGCATGTATTACTAACAACATCCAAGTCCTGATTAACTAATGATCTCCAATATCATTCCTATTGGTGACTACATATTTGTTTTTTCCTAAGATTAAATATTGAATCTGAACCCTGTTAAAAATGTCTTATCCTATCACTCACTTTGTACTTTGCCTGATTTCCTAATGTCTCTATTGATATCTGATTTCCTACACATTTTCCCCAGTTCATCACTGTGACTGACTCTTCAAATATGCTGACATTTACTTTCACTCTTTAACAAAAACCCTATATCTAAAGAACATTTGGTCCAATTCCTCGACTCACTGAAATGGGTTCTTCAAAGCCCTGCAGAGGGTAGCCCATAGGTGCTTGATTTTCTCATGACCCCAATTCACATAAAGAATCTATGCCCCACAGAGAGTAGGCCTCAAATTGGAGAAGTAGAGCAGTATTAATGGCAGGCCTATTTGATCACATCTGGTTCACAGGAAGGGTTTCCAGGCCACACTGAGTTTAGGCAAATAAGGGGCAAGTGAGCTTATTTTGGACACTTCCTTAGGCTGCGCCCCTCATGGAAACCTCCAGCAAGAGGTTATGATGAGAGTTTATATTGAAGAAGATGAGGGCCATGTGGGAGTGTTTTGGTTTAATTGTGGTCATTTGTGTGGTGGTTGGAAGAGATGACTGGGTCCGCATGGACTTCAACTCTTGAGTGATTCCCCTTAGAGACTGAAATGAACTCAGAGAAGTATTGACATGAATTGTGTTGGGATTTTAGGAGGCCACACATGAGAGTTGCCCTTGGAGACTGAGATCTAGGCTCAGGAAGCTTTCCAAAGAGCACTGGGAATCTCAGGCAGGATATCAAATGACTTTATTCAGAAAGACGTGGCAGCCATTGTTGAGAGTCAAAACACACATGGACCTCAATTGTAGACCTCAATGGGCCTGGCTTAATGTGACCTTTGGGCCACTCTTTGGGAAATCTTGCCTCTGAGAGTTCTCCTGAGCTTTAATTGAAATAAGCTTCCTCACCATTTCATGGTTCCTGAATAAATTGAAAGCCACAGTGCCTCCAACTTCATCCTTGAAAATTGGCTAGATAAATACCATGAATTTTTTAAATTTCCATGAACAGATGGCACTGGAGAACCTTTGGATATCTGTTGCTGATCATGAGTGTACCAGACATTGCATTGATTGACTGGGTTTCATGAAAATGGTGAGAACAGAGGTGCCAGAAAGTTGGAGCCTGCTGATTAGTGGGCCCAGAGCAGTGGTGGGCAGGTGTATGATAAAACATCTGTCGTGGGGACACGTGGTTCTGCCATTGGTTTCCGAATGACTTGTGACTGACATGTTGCAGCCAGCAGAACCTTACAAGTAAAGGGACCTTGTTATATGGAGAGGTTTCAGGGCAATGTTCAGAATCAGGTTGCTATGGACATGGGTGCAAGCTTTTTGGGATAGAAGCCTGGTTGGTGCATTCTCCTGCAGACCCTCAACCACTACACGTGAGAGTACTCCCTCTAGCACTGTGTCCCAGTTTTTCTCCTTGTATTACGTGAAGCCAATACCAAACTCCCAGTGCAGCAGTAAGAAACACCACGAAAAGTGGAGTATGACCAAATGGCTTCACAGATCACATGGTTAGACACTTAGACCCCAGTGTCCTCAGTTTACTAACAAAGGGAAAATTCAGAACTTCTTCCTCATGTTCAATAGCATATAAGGAACCATGTCATCCAGGTCACATAGATGCCGACCCAGGTTTGATGGTCTCAATACAAAGGAAGCTAAAGCTCCTGACAACAACAAATTTTTCAAGGGCCCAAACTCAGAGGCAGTTTCTCAAAAACTCATTAGGCCACCAGAGTTCCATGTTTGTGGAGTGTTTACCCTTTACCTTACTTTTGGAAATTCCTCTACCACCTCCAAGGTTGTGAACTCCTGAGCATTTTCTTTTCCAGATATATATTCACAGATTTTCAAACTCTTCTCCACTAATTGTGTATTACTTGTGGCGAAGGAAATATCAAGGCATTGTTTTGGAGGACAGTGGGAAGATTTTTGTCTAGCAAATATTTGCATACACATTACATTCATTTTCCTATTTTCCATTAGAAATACTGAATCCCTGTCACTAACCCATACCCTACTAGACTCTGACTACTAATCTTAATATGATGTAGAAAAAGAAACCTAACAGAATAGAAATACAGGCCGTACATAGGAGGCATGGTGTATACTAGGACTTGCCTTCTGCTTTATCAAGTGTATGTGTTATAAATCTAGTCAACTTTTTATTGTAATACTTCTCCATGAGTTTTTAAAGTTAACACATATGTACATTTCTGTCTCCCTTTCTCTGTAGCCTATTCATCTCATGAAATTTATTATGCATATTTAGTATCCTACCTGGTATCACACGTACATTCTTGTGAGCTTGCTGTTTTAGGATGATACAGATTGTGAGAAGAGATCACTCCCCCTAAATACTGATGGAACTGAAAATTCAAAATATTGGTGAATTTCCTAGATGAACAGCATTATACATAAATCCATGCTCAGTAAAAAGAATATTTTTGGATATGAGGATGATATATATTTCATAATGAATTTTGATTGGCATACATATTACTACATTTTAATGTCTGTGTTTGTATCTATATATATATTTTTTTTCTCCAGATTATTCAAAATATGAAATATATGTGTCTTATTATACACTCATTAATTTAACTCATGTTCCTATATGTGGATTTATAATCAAATTTTCACAAGATTATTCTCAGAAATATTAATCCACATGAAATACATATTTATTTCCCAGTACTGAAAACTAACTTTGGTGAATGGTGCTTACAAATCCTAATATTTGTACAGTAACTGACCCAGTTTAACATCAATGCAAGTAAAATCCTATGGGACATGATGTGTATTTTGAAGTTCATTTTTATTCAACACTGGTACATTACAATTTCTTCAGTTTATGGACATCATAGGATAATACTTTTCATCCACAAGTTCACAAATCTGTACGCATTTGGTTCACTTGCAATTACTTGCTGCTTCAGAACATATGTATTCCTCCATGTTTCTTGACTGTTCTTTGCATGAGATTATTTCCAAACATATTATTTTCGATTTCCATAATCATTTTTGAAGCAAAACTTCCACACTCTTCATCATAAACCATAATGCTAAAATTACCATTAGATGTATAACTGGTTAGAATGAACTTATGTATATCAATATAAGATTTCCTATATATTTTCAGATATCAATTCAATCAATTATTTAAAGTTTGATCCAGTTATATTATTTATTTACAGTATGGTCTATTAAGGCATCATCTTTGTAATCATAGGCACAGGGTACACGTACTTGTGTCCCCAATACTAACTTATCAGTCTTAAAATGTTGCTTTCAGAAATAGTTGAAGAAATACTGTAGTCACCTGATATACATTTACATTTCAACACAGTAATATTCCTGACAAAAAATCAAAGGACACCCTTATGATTGTACCAAAGCCTAAATTTAATGTGAGCATGTATTACTAACAACATCCATGTCCTGATTAACTAATGATCTCAAATATCATTCCTATTGGTGACTACATATTTGTTTCTTCCTAAGATTATATATTCAAACTCAACCATGTTAAAAACATCTTATCCTATCACTCACTTTGTACTTTCCCTGATTTCCTAATGTCTCTATTGATATCTGCTTTCCTACACATTTTCCCCAGTTCATCACTGTGACTGACTCTTCACATATGCTGACATTTATATTCACTCTCTAACCAAAACCCTATATCTAAATAACTTTTCGAACTATCTCTTTTTGTCTGGACGATCTCTTCCTCATTCAGTCATCCAAGGTACAAGGCCCTATACCATTGTATATCGATTTATCTGAGACAACTTTGCGGAAATAATTCAAAGCTAAGTATCCCAATCAAGGGCCCAATGTTCATCTGGGTTTGAAATCTTTCCTAGATTTCTGTTTTCATACTTATATTACACCTATATATGCTTGTAATATCGGAGGTTCCCAATACCATTATTCATCTCACAGAATGATTCATAACCCAAATCGAACATGCTATAAACCCTAACCATGCACTGTTCCCTCAATTTAACTTTACGAAGAGCAGGGACAGAGTTGGTGTTATAATACAGGTAGATAGGGGATCTTCCACCTGTTGAGAACCTCAAGTTCCATGCAGAAATAAACCCTGGAGAAGATGTAGGCAGCTATGAAGAACCTGAGAGAGCAACAGATATCTTCCTTGGTAAAATACCTGGTTAGGATGAAGCGATGTGTCTGAATAAGCCTCTCTCTTCTTAATGTAGAGAAGATGGACCAAACCAGGTCTGTGTGGAGAGCTGTTAACATGTGCCTATGGTTGATATACCATTCTATCTTGTGAATGTGACACAGGAAGTAGGGGCAGCCTCTCTCTCATGGGACCCTTGGAAGCAAATGTTAGGATAAAGTGGTTGCCAAGATAGTGACCTCATTCGGTTCCTGAAGGAAGTGACCTACCTCACTTCCTTGGTGATGGAACTCTCTGAACTTGGGATCCAGGAAGCCAGGCACTCAGAGCCAGTCCCAGTCCCAGTCCCAGTGGGTTCACTTGTTTGGATTTACCAAGGACAGAGTCGGTCTTTTTTGGTACATACTGATGTGTGCATGGCTAAATGCCAGGGAAGCTCTGAAGAGGGGCCTTTCCTGAGAAAGCAGGTAGTGACTCACTGATTGATGCTTACAACTTTACAGAGTTGGTAAAGGAGACCTGATCTGAGACAGGAAAGTCCATTTCGAGGGAGCAGAGTAAGGCCCACCAGTCTGAGGACACTCTGGATAGTCACAGACCTACTTGGGTAATGGAGGTGCCTTTGTGGGTGTGGGTGTGAATTTGTAGTTTTGTATCATGTTCTGAGAATAGGTAGGAAAGGCAGTATGTTTGGTTTGGAGTGGACTGTTTTTGGTAAGTCATTTGACATGGCGAGTGTTTCTATGTTTGTGTTTCCCACTTTTTCCGTGGTTGTAGATATTAGAAAAGTGAATGCATCAATGGATGTGTCCTGTCTAGTAGAAAGCATCTCAGCACACATCCTGCCCAATTTATGAATGGACTGTGGCTAGCCTTATATGGGCAACACCTACTTCTTTCCTTAGTTCCTGTTTTCTTCCTGAATTCTGGCCACTCTCCAGAATAGGCTCATGTTTTTTTGTCCAAGATATGGACCTCTGTCGAGTTCTGTGACATGGCCATGTACTGGATAGATAAAGGGAATTGGGAGCATCTCAGAAAACTCGGATATCAGTGTGACCAGTAAAGTCTCAGTAGAGAAACCCTGCTTTGTGCCTTTTGCTAACCTACTGTTCTGTTGACCTGAATGTCAGGAAGGTCTTTTCCTCAGGCCACCAGTTTGTGAAGCCTGAAAAAAACTGCTTTCAATTGGAAATGAATGAGCATCACCTGTGGCTCTTTGCTTAATTGCTTTGGAAAGGGATGTGTCTGAATCATCCTTTCGGCTCTGAGAGAGGCTGTGGCTTTGATTTTCAGCACCTGATGGATCTAAAGAAAGATCCCATGTGTGCATCCAAAACCAAAATGGCAAAAATATCAGTCATTGTGGATGAAGTCTCTTGCTTCCTCTGTTAGGATCCTGACCTCCATCAAGTAAGTAGAGGGATCCTTTGAGACAAATGAGTTCTTCAAAGCCCTGCAGCAGTGCTTGGGTTCTCACATGACTCCAAATCACATAAAGAATCTATACCTCACAGTCAGTAGGCTTCAAAATGAAGAAACAGAGCAGTATTACTGGCAGGCCTATTTGATCAATCCTGGTTTACAGGAAGGGTGTCCAGGAAACCCTGACTTTAGGAAAATGAGGGGCAAGGGAACTTATTTTGGACACTGTCTTGGGCTGCGCCCCTTATGGAAACCTCCAGCCAGAGGTTATGATGAATGTCTACATGGAAGAAAATGAGGGCCATGTGGGAGTATTTGGGTTTAATTGAACATATTATTAACCCTAACCATACACTGTTCCCTCAATCTAAGTGTTCAGAAAAGCAGGGAAAGATTTGGTCTTACAATACAGGAATGCAGGGGATCTTCCACCTGCTGAAAACTTCAAAGTTCCATGCAGAAATGATCCCTGGAGAAGATGTAGGCAGCTATGAAGGACATGATAGAGCAAAAGGCATCTTCCATGGCAAACAACCTGGTCAGGATGAAGGGTTGTGTCTGAATCAGATTCTCTCTTTTTAAGGTAGAGGAGATGAACCAAACTAGGCCTATGTGGAGAGCTGTTCCCAGGTGACTATGGTTTCTATACTATTCTAACTTGTTAAAGTGTCACAGGTAGTAGGGACATCCTCCATGTTATGAGACCTTAGGAAGCAAATGTTAGGACAAATTGATTGCCAAGGCAGTGACCTCATTCAGTTACTAAAGGAAGTGACCTCACCTCACATCCTTGTTGATGGAACTCTCCAAATTTGGGTTCCAGGAAGCCAGGCACCAAGACCCAGTCCCAGCACCAGTTCCAGTGTTCTCACTTGTTTGGATTTTCCGAGGACAGAGTCAGTCTTTTGTGGTACCTACTTATGTGAGAATGGCCAAATTCCAGAAAAATTCTGAAGAGCGGCCCTTCCGGAGAAAACAGGTAGAGGCTCACTGCTGGCTCCTGAAAACTTCACAGAGTTGACCAAGGAGCCCAGATCTGAGACAGGACAGACCATTTCTGGGGAACATAGTATGGCCCTCCGGTCAGAGGACACTCTGGATAGTTCCAGACCTACTTGGGGGAAGGAGGTGCCTTTGTGGTTGTGGGTATGGGTTTGTGGTTTTTTCTTTTGTTCTGAGAATAGTTAGGAAAGGGGGTGTGTTTGGTTTGGAGTGGAGTGTTTCTAGTTAGTCCTTTGACAAGGCGAGTGTTTTTAGGTTTGTGTATCCCACTGTGTCCGTGGTTGTAGACATTAGAAAAGAGAATGCCTCAATGGGTGTATCCTCTCAAGGAGAAAACTTCCCAGCATTCATCCGGCACAATTTATAAATGGAGTGTGGCTTGCCTTATCAATGGGCAACACCAACTATCTTCCTACGTTCCTGTTTTCTTCCTGAATTCTGGCCACTCTCCAGAATAGGCTCATGATTTTGTGTCCAATATATGAACCACTTTCAAGATCTGTGACATGGCCATATACTGGATAGCTGAAGGGAATGGCAAGCATCTCAGAAAACTCAGATATCAGTGTAGCCAGTAAAGTCTCAGTGGAGAAACCCTGCTTTGGGCCTTTTGATTACCTATTGTTATGTTGCCCTGAATATCAGGAAAGTCTTTGTCTCAGGCCACCCCTTTGTGAAGCCTGAAGAAAACAGTTTTCACATGGAAATGAATGGGCATTACCTTTGTGTTTACAATAAAACCTTCACAGATTTGGCTCTCATTAAGTTAAAAATACTTTTAGATTGCTTCTCAGTGTAAAAAGTAACATGGAACTGTACATATCTTATTGATAACAAGTCCAATTATAGAACACAAATGATATACATAAATCTCCAACATGTTTTTCTTTTAAGCCTAGAATTACCATACAACCTTAGAACACCAGCTTGATACAATGGTCTTTGGAAGCTTCAACCTTACAGACTTGTATACCTGGAAGATATGAACACATTAACACCACAATTACATTGATGTTTTTGTATAAAACAAGTTTAGATTTTAAAGAAATAACATGGCACAATTTTATAAAAACAGTACTTGTTTTACCAGCTGTTTGTTTTTTTAAGATTACTTGCTCAAAACTTACACATATAACCAAGTTACACAAACCTTTTTTTATTATTTACTTAAACCCTTTTAATTACTTAATCATATAGACTCTCTTATCCAGAAACACATTTTTCCTCTATTAGATCTATATCTGGAACCTTTTAGTTTCTCTTTTTCATCTACTAACCTCTTTCTGTTCACATTTCAATACAATACTTGTAAATTTCTGAATTTAGGCAGATTATTTTATAGACATCTACATTTTATTAGGGCCTTTTTGAAAACCTAGAAAACTTATAGGCCTAATTTTAAAGACATCTTTATTTTTATCTGTTTACCCAATTTGAATTAAAACATATGAATCACGTGAATCAAAGACATTTGGATACATTCTTAAATTTTTCATGAGTGCTCCTCATCTGTCAATTGTCATATCACTGCATGATATATGGACATACACACATACAGACATACCAACATACAACACGTTACACAAATGTAACACATAACACAATAGTAAAAGCCTTGTAGCTTTTTCAGGTGAAATCTCCATTGAAATGCTAAAAACTCCAGAGTCGATCAAAAATAGAACTGATCAGAAAACATTAACCCATCAGCAGAATCAAGATCATGAGCTCAAAAAAAAAAATACAGAATCTAAGAAAAGCAAGAGTCCTAAAAAAGATGACTGGCCAGTAATTAGTAAATACCGTATAATATAATTTTTTGGTTAGGTCTAGTTTGAGTTCAGGTAAAAAGACACATTTACTCTTTTTTATCTGTCTCCTGCTGAGTGCTGCAGGCTTCTTTTATTTGCATATCAACTTAAGTCCTGGCTGAGGTCTGGAAAACTGAAAAGACTGGAATTCGTAGCAGAAACCTCAGGCCTAAGGCATTTTAGCTATAAGTCATAATTTCCAGGTTTGGATGTTGAAAA
Source organism: Callospermophilus lateralis (assembly GCF_048772815.1). Taxonomy (NCBI): domain Eukaryota; kingdom Metazoa; phylum Chordata; class Mammalia; order Rodentia; family Sciuridae; genus Callospermophilus; species Callospermophilus lateralis. The sequence continues at coordinate 5,602,677 of NW_027516587.1, read as the reverse complement.
TTTTGATGCAAGTTTAAGATGTAATTCTCAAAATTTTATATCTTTAGATTTTTCTACACTAGAAAAACTTGCTCACACAAAACTGAAAATAGGATCATTTTTTGATAATATTAAAGCCACCATCAGAAGAAGTTTCTATAGGATCGTTAAGCCCCTTTCTTTGTTATGAAGTTTCTAATAGTATTAAGTTACATTAAATTGGCTGAAAATTTTTTAAAAAGAACCACACACTACCATGTGTATCCGAAATTAAGCTTTAAAAATTTCCAATTCTGTTGCTAATTAATGTCATTTCAATAAGCCAGACCAACGTTTTAATTTAGTACCATTTTTTAAAATCTTACACACTGATGGGAATAGATAACATATCATAATTTATTATCTCTTCCCAAGTTAATGCACTGGTCTATCTAGTGAAATTTTTTCAGGCTGCCTAGTTCAAAATTAAAACTCTTTAATTATTTTTTATCCTAAGTATTTAAGTTTCCTAGCATGAACTACTTGAAATCAAACTAAACAATTGTTTAAACCCAACTTTTAACTGTAACATAGTGCAATGCTTTGGAAACCCATTTAGATACGAGATGGTTAAAATAAAAAAAAATCATTTTTAGATACACATTCACCCTAGATCATCCCCAAGAAAAAATCTATAATATCCACATATTAATGCATTCATTGTCCCTTTTGTTAAGTAAACAGAGGTGGAGAAATCCTGAAAGTGCACGTAAGGAATAAGGGAGTTCCCCACAGCAAAATGGCTCTGTCAGCCGCTGGGAGTCCCTTAGCCTCATCATTTACTTACAGGATTAGTTCCTCTGGTTTGCTTTGACCCCAGGCACCAGGCATATTCTGTGTCTCCCAACTTTGCAGTAGTCAGCTCCCAAAAATTTCATCCTCTGCTTGCAGTTGTTTTGAGTGCTAGGCTTCCCCAAGAGGGCAGAGTGGGGTTTATTTAAAGTCCCCTCTGGGGTGTCAAAATTTATGACTGAAGGCTTGGTTCCCATCCCAAAGCCAATTAATGCCAATTTAATAATGAGGACAGGGTTTTGAGAAAAGTTTAAGCGAGATATCAAAGTTCTTTGACCCCAGAAATTTCCCTCTGCAGTGGGCATGCTCAAGCCAACTACGGGAAGAAAAAAATCACTGCTTCCGTAATTTTGCTTAACAAAGGGGAGTAAAGTTTATCAAAGTTCTTTAAAACACAGCTAAGAGAGGTGCAAAAGGTGAGAACAGAAAAACTGGCGGTTCTATTGACTTTTGGTCCCTCACAGGAGAAGCATTAGTTTAAAATTTAGCTAAAGTAACTTCCACATATGTAAGGCAGGTTGGAACTCGGGACTCTGCATCGGTCCAAACAATGCCATCACATTTAACAGAAACACAGATAAAAAGACACACAAAGACCATCATGCAGCTCCCGTTTGTTCACAACCCCAAGATCTACAATCTTGTGACTCAGGGAGAATGGAGGGAAGAGGGGAAGGAGTAGAAGGTTTGAGTGATAGGATCCTGGGTGATGGTGTCGGATTGGTGGCAGGGACCAGGAAAGGCTTCAAGGACAGAGGCATGGAATGACTTTGTCCCATAATGAGAGTTTCTCAAACAGAGACAAGGACAATACAAACGTGACACAAACATGTACACACAGGTAACATTTAACACGAGTTCAGAAGTAAAGATTAGAACCTAGTAACTGGCAAAACCTGATGGGTTAGACCACAAAGACAGACAGTGAATTCAACCTGAGAGAAAAAAGTAGCCAGCAAGATATGATGGGTTGGCAGCAGAGTCACCTAATGTGGGCTCATCCGACACTCCTCACCTAATGAGGGCACATCCATCACTCCCTGAGTCCTCCAAGGCATCCCTTGCGAGGACGTGGTCTGTGGCTTTAGGACACGTTTGTCCACCACTGACAGGGGGAACTTACGTTCTCCGCTGGCAGCCACTCTGCCAACCCAAACCAAAAACGGAAAAACGGAACCTGAACAAAAAGCTCTGAGTGATCGCAAGGAAAAATGGAAAGAAGCGCCTTACTTACCCCCAGAGGGGTCTGTTGGGGTGTCCTTGTCCTATTCTGCGTGATTCCCGGCCAACGCACCAAATGTAAGGATCCGGTGAACGTCGGAGGAAGAGACCACCAAGAGACCGCGGCTCATGCAACAGAAAAAGGCGTTCATTGAGGATCCAATCCAGCATGCTGGGGCTACGTGCTCACTCAAGAAGGGAGAGCAGCCCAGAGCCCCGAGCAGGGGTTGAGCAGTGCTTAAGTACACTTTTTGGGGAGGGCGGGACTTTACATATATCACAGTCTCCTTTAAGAAATCAACATACACCGCAGAAAAATCAAACAACAATTCCTAAACATGATTAGTTCACTCATTGGCAGGAACAGGTGAGGCAGGAGTGATAGGTCAGTTCTAAAGCGAGGTACACATTCAAACAGATTGCTTTAGGCCTTGCAATGCCTATGTGCCAGGCCACACAGGGTCCTAGGTTATTACATAACCAGGCGGTCAGGGGGAATATTTACTGGGCAGTCGGGAATTGTACTACAAGCTACAGGAATTTCAGGTTTTGCATGTAGCATAGGAACTTAACAATACCTGGTCCTTTACATTTTAACTCAGGCCTTGCAGCTTAGAAACTTTACAAAACCCAGTCTTTTACACTTCAACTTTTACACTTTAATTTCAATTTATTTTACCCTTTCAGATCACTCCTGGTGGACAAGAAGGGTGTCCAAGCCACCCTGAATTTAGGCAAATGAGTGGCAAGGGAGCTTATTTGGGACACTGTCTTGGGCTGTGCCCCTCATGGAAACCTCCAGCCAGATGTTATGATGAGTGCCTTTATAGAAGAAGAGGAGGGCCATGTGAGAGTGTTTTGGTATTAATTGTGGTCATTTGTGTGACGGTTGGAAGAGATGAGTGGGTCCACCTGGGCTTGAATTCTTGTGTGATTCCCCTTAGAGACTGACATCTGGAACTGAACTCAGAGAAGTATTGCCATGAATTGTGGTGATATTTTAGGAGGCCAAGCATGAGAGTCGCCCTTGGAAACTAAGATCAAGGCCGAGGGTGGATTTCCACAGAGCACTGAGAATTTCAGCCAAGATATCCCATGATTTTATTCTTAAAGACTTGGTAGCCATAGTTGAGAGTCAAAACACACATGGACCTCACATTGTAGACCTCAATGGGCCTGGCTATATCTAACCTTTTGGTCACTCTTTGGGAAGCCTTGCCTATGAGAGTTCTCCAGAGTTTCATTCAAATGAGCTTCCTCAACATTTAATGGTTCTTGAAACCCACAGTGCATACAAACACAATAGAAATACAAGCAGTTCAGAAGAGGCATGGTGTATAGTTGGACTTGCCTTTTGCATTATGTTTGGTAGGTGTTATAAATCTAGTTAATTTTTAATTGAAATAGTTCTCCTTGTGTTTTTTAAGTTAATAAATATGTGAATTCCTCTATCCCTTTCTCTGTAGCCTATTCATCACATGTATTTTTATATAAACATATAGAATCCTACCTGGTATCACATATACATTCTTGTGAGGTGGCTGACATGGCAGATACAAATTATGACAAGAGATCACTCCTCCTAAATGCTATTGGATCTTAAAATTCAACCTAAGGGTAACCTTTCTAGTTGAACAACATTATTCATAAATCCATGTTCAGGAAAATTAATATTTTTGGATCTGTGGATGATATATTTCATCATGAATTTCAATTGGCATATATATTGCCACTTTATAATGTCTGTGTGTGTTTTGCTCTTTGCTTAATTGCTTTGGAAAGGGATGTGTCTGAATCAGCCTCTTGGCCCTTTGTGAGGCTGTGGCTTAGATTTTCAGCACCTGATGGATCTAAAGAAAGATACCATGGGTGCATCCAAAACCAAAATGGCCAAATGAGCAGTTATTGTGGATGAAGACTCTCACCTTCTTCTCTAAGATTCCTGACATCCATCAAGTGAAAATAGGGATCCTTTGGGTCAAATGAGTTCTTTAAAGCCCTGCAGAGTTTAGCCCATAGGTGCTTGGGTTTTCTCATGAATCCAGTTTACATAAAGAATCTAAACCCCACAGTCAGTAGGCATCAAATTGGAGAAGCCAAGGAGTATTAACGGCAGGTGTATTTGATCACTCCTGGTTCACAGTCAGGATTTCCAGGCCACACTGACTTTAGGCAAATGAGGGGCAAGAAAGGTTATTTTGGACACTGTCTTGTGCTGTGCCCCTCATGGAAACCTCCATCCAGATGTTATGATGAGTGTCTACATGAAATAAGATAAGGGGCATGTGGGAGCATTTTGTTTTGAATTGTGGTAATTTGTTTGGTGCTTGGAACAGATGACTGGGTCCACCTGGGCTTGAACTCTGGTATGATTCCCCTTAGAGACTGAATTCTGGAAGTGACATAAGAGAAGTATTGTCATGAATTGTGTTTGGATTTTACTAGGCCATGCAACCAACATCTCAGGTATTAATTGTGGTGCAGGGAGATCTAGGTGCAGGGTGGCTTTGCCCACAGCACTGGGAATCTCAGCCTGGATATCACATGATTTTATTCTGAAATTCTTTAAAGCCACACTTGAGAGTCAAAACACATATGGACCTCACATTGTATACCTCAATGGGCCTGACTTCATGTGACCTTTTGGCCACTCTTTGGGAAGCCTTGCCTGTGAGTGTTCTCAAGATCTTTCATTGATATGAGCTTCTTCAACATTTAATGGTTCCTGAATGAATTGAAACCCACAGAGCCTCCAACTTTATCCTCGAAAAATGGCTTGATAAATACCATGAAATTTTTGAAATTCCCATCACCAGGTGGCACTGGAAAACTTTTGGATGTCCTGTTGCTCATCATGAGTGTATCAGACAGTGCCTTGACTGACTGGGTTTCATGAAAATTGTGTAGAACAGTGATGCCAGTAAGTTGGAGCCTGTTCATTAGTGGGCCTAGAGCAGTGGTGTGAAGGTGTGTGAAAAAACATGTGTGTTGGGGCATGTGGATCTGTCATTGGCTTCCAATTGCCGTGTGATTGACAGGGTACAGCCAGCAGACCCTTATATGTAAAGGCATCTTGTTATATGGATAGGTTTCTGGGAAATGTTCAGAATCAGGTTGCTATGGACAAAGGGGCAACCTATGTGGGACAGAATCCTGGTTGGTGCATTCTCATGCAGACCGTGTCCCTCCACACGTGACAGAACTCCCTCCAGCACTGTGTCCCAGTTGAACTCCTTGTATTTCATGAAGCAAATACCAAACTCCCAGTGCACCAGCAAGAAACACCACGAAAATTGGAGGATGACCAAATGGCTTCACAGTCAACCCGGGGAGACACTTACACCCCAGTGGCCATATTTTAACTACAAAAAGAGTATTCAGCACTGCTGCCTCATTTTCATTGGAAAATTAGAAACAATGTCCTTCAGGTCACATATTTGCACACCCAGATTTGATGGTCACACAACAAAGGAAGCTAAAGCTCCTGACAACAACATGTATTTTAAGAGCCCAACCTCAGAGAGTTTCTCAAGAAGTCTTTACACAAGCAGAGCTCAATGTTTGTGGAGTGTTTACCCTGTCCCTTACTATTGGAAACTCCTCTACCACCTACAAGTTTGTGAACTCCTGAGCATTTTTTATTCCTGATATGTATTTACAGATTTTCTAACTTTTCTCCTTTATTGTATCTTACTTGGAACTAAGGTAATGCCAAGGCAATCTTCTGGATGAGAGTGTGAACATTTTTGTGTAGCACATATTTGCATACCCTTTAGAGTCATTTTCCAATTTTCCATTCGAAATACTGAATCCCTGACACTAACGCATACCCTAATAAACTCTGACTACTACTCCTAATATGATGGAGAAAAATAACACAAACAGAATAGGAATACTAGCAGTTCAGAGGAATCATGGTGTATAGTTGGACTTGTTTTTTGCATGATTAATTGTAGGTGTTATAAATCTAGTCAATTTTTAATTGAAATAGTTCTCCATGTGTTTTTAATGTTAACAAATATGTGAATTCCTCTCTCCCTTTCTCTGTAGCCTATTCAGCACATGTATTTTTAAATGCACATATAGAACACTACCTGGTATCACACCTACATTCTTGTGAGGAGACTAATTTGGCAAATACAATTTGTGAGAAATGATCACTCCTGTTAAACTCTGTTGGAACTGAAAATTTAACCTAGGGGTGTGTTTCCTAGAAGAACAACATTATACATAAATCCATGTTCTAAAAGAAATAATTTTGCATCTGTGGAAGATATATATTTCATGATAAATTTCGATTGCTAATTTATTGTCTGTGTGTGTTTTTTTTTTGTATATATATATATATATACTCTCCAGATTTTTCAAAATATGAAATATATGTGTCTTATATACACTCACTAAATTCATTCATGTTCACGTATATGGATTTATAATCAACTTTTCACAAGATCATTCTCAGAAATATTCATCCACCTGAAATACATATTGTTTGCAGTACTGAAAACTAACTTCAGTTAATGTTGCATACAAATACTAATACTTCTACAGTAACTGACCCAGTTTAACATCAATGCAAGTACATTCCTATGTGACATGATGTGTATTTTGAAATTTATTTTAATTCAACACTGGTACATTACTATTTCTTCAATTTATGCACATCATAGGATATATATTTCATCCATAAGTTAGCAAACTTATAGGCATTTGTTTCACTTTCAATCACTTCCTGCTTCAGAACACATTCTTCCAGGTTTCTTGACTGGTCTTATCATGAGACTTCTTTCCAAATACATTATTTTTGATTTCCTTTATCACTTTTGAAGCAAAACTGACACTCACTTCATGATAAACCATAACTATAATATCACCATTAGATGTATAACTGGTTGGAAGGAATGATTTCATATCAATATAGTATTTCTTATATATATTCTGATATCAGTTTAATCCATTATTTAAAGTGAAACCAGTTATATTATTTATTCACTATATGGTCTATTCATGCATTATCTCTATATTCATAGACACAGGGTACACCTCTTAGTATGCCCAATACTAATTTATTCGTCTTCTAAATATTGCTCCCAGAAATGGTGGAAGAAATACTCATGTCACCTGATCTACATATGCATGTTACCACAGTAATATTCTGGACACAAAATGCAAAAGTCACACGTATGATTGTACCAAAGCCTAAATGGAAACTGAACATGGATTACTAAAAACATCCATATCCAGGTTGCCTAATGCTCTCAAATGTCAATCCTATTGGTGACCACATTTTTGTTTCTTCCTAAGATTATATATTCAACCTCAAAATTGTAGGAAATGTCTAGTTTTTTCACTCACTTTATACTTTGCCTGATTTCCTAATGTCTCTATTGATATCTACTTTCCTACATATTTTTCCCAGTTCAACATTGTGACTGACCCTTCACATGTGCTGATATTGACATTCACTCTCTAACCAAAACCCTATTGCTAATGAACTTTGGTCCAAATCCTATACTCTTTCTTCTTCCGAAACATACTGACTATCTTCCTGATCCTATCGACTATCCCTTTTTGAGTGGATGTACTCTACTACATTCAATCATCCGAGGTACAAGGTCCTATGCCATTGTATATCGATTTTTCTGAAATATGTATGCAGAACGTAATTCAAAGCTACGTGTCCCAATCTATTGCCCAATGCACTTCTGAGCTTCAAATCTTACCTAGATTTCTGTTTCCATACTTATATTTAACCACTATATTTCTATATATTGCAGGTTCCCAATACCATTATTCATCCCGCAGAATGATTCCTAACCCAAATCGAACCTGTTATTAACCCTAACCATACACTGTTGCCTCAATCTAACATTACAAAAGAGCAGGGACAGGGCTATTCTTTCAATAAGGGATGTAGGTGATCTTCCAACTGCTGAGAACCTCAAAGTTCGATGTAGAAATTATCCCTGGAGAAGATGTAGGCAGCTATGAAGGACCTGAATGATCAAAAGCCATCTTCCATGGCAAACAACCTGCACAGGACGAAGGGATGTGTATGCATCAGACTCTCTCTTCTTAATGTAGAGAAGATGGACCTAACCAGGCCTTCGTGGAGAGCTGTTGCATGGTGTCTATTTTGATATACCATTCTAGCTAGTCAAATTGTCACAGGAAGTAGGGGCACCCTCCAACTCATGGGACCATTGTAAGCAAGTGTTAGGACAAAGTTGTTGCCAAGGCAGTGGCCTCATTCAGTTCCAAAGAAAGTGATATACCTCATTTTCTTGGTGATGGAACTCTCTGAAATTGGGATGCAAGAAGCCAGGCACCAAGAGCCAGTCCCAGTCCCAGTCCCAGTGGGCTCACTTGTTTGGATTTACCAAGTACAGAGTCAGACCTTCTTGGTACCTAGTGATGTGAGCATGGCCAAATGCCAGTAGAGCTCTGAAGAGGGGCCTTTCTTGAGACAGCAGGTTGTGGCTAACCACTGGCTCCTCCCAGAATAACAGAGTTGGCCAAGGAGACAAGATCTGAGACCGGACAGTCCATTTCGAGTGGAACATAGTATGGCCCACCAGTCAGAGGACACTCCAGATAGTTAAAGACCTATTTTTGGGAAGGAGGTGCCTTTTTGGTTGTGGGTGTGAGTTTGTGGTTTTGTTTCATGTTCTGAGAATAGGTAGGAAAGGTGGTTGGTTTGGTTTGGAGTCGACTTTTTCTAGTAAGTCTTTAGACAAGGCGAGTGTTTCTATGTCTGTGTAGCCACTGTGTCCGTGGTTTTAGACATTAGAAACGAGAATGCATCAATGGAGGTGTCCTGTCTAGTAGAAAGATTCACAGCATTCATCCTGCACAATTGATTAATGGACTGTTGCTTGCCTTATGGATGGGAAACACCTACTAACTTCCTAAGTTGCTGTTTTCTTCCTGAATTCTGGCCACTCTCCAGAATAGTATCATGGTTTATTGTCCAAGATATGTACCACCTCCAAACTCTGTGACATGGCCATGTCCTTGATAGCTGAAGGGAATGGGAACATCTCAGAAAACTCAGATACCAGTGTGACCAGTAAAGTCTCAGTGGAGAAACCCTGCTTGGCTCCATTTGCTTATCTATGTTTCTGTTGCCTTGAATGTCAGGAAGGTCTTTGCCTCAGGCCACCCCTTTGTGAAGCCTGAAGAAATAGTTTTCAAATGGCAATGAATGGGCATCACCAGTGGCTCTTTGCTTAATTGCTCTGGAAAGGGATGTGTCTTAATCAGACACTAGGCCCTGTTTGAGGCTGTGGCTAAAATTCTCAGCTCCTGATAGATCTAAAGAAGATCCCATGTGTGCATCCAAACCAAAATGGCAAAAAATCTGTCATTGTGGATGAAGTCTCTTGCCTTCTTCGGTTTGGTTCCTGACCTCCATCAAGTGAGAATAGGGATCCTTTGGATCAAATGAGTTCTTCAAATTCCTGCAGAACTGCTTGGGTTGTCTCATGATGCCAAATCACATAAAGAATCTATACCTGACAGTCAGTAGGCCTCAAATTGGAGAAGCAGAGCAGTATTTATGGCAGGCCTATTTGATCACTCCTGGTTCATAAGAAGGGTGAACAGGCCACCCTTACTTTGGACATATCAGGGGCAAGGGTGCATTATTTGGACACTGTCTTGGGCTGCGCCACTCTTGGAAACCTGCAGCCAGAGTTAATGATGAGTGTTTATATGGTTAAAGATAAGGGCAATGTGGGAATGTTTTGGTTTTAAATGTGGTCATTTTTGTGGCGTTTGGAATAGATGACTGGGTCCACATGGGCTTGAACTCTGGTGTGATTCCCCTTAGAAACTGAGTTCTGAAACTGACCTCAGAGAAGTATTGCCATGAGTTGTGTTGGGATTGTAGGAGGCCATGCATAAGAGTCGCCCTTGAAACCTGAGATCTAGGCCCAGGAAAGCTTTCAACAGAGCACTGAGAATCTCAGCAAGGATATCACATGATTTTATTCTGAAAAACTTGGCAGCCACAGTTAAGAGTCAAAACACACAAGGACCTCACATTATAGACCTTAAAGGGCCTGGCTTCATTTGACCTTTTGGGCACACTCTGGGAAGCCTTGCCTGTGAGAGTTCCTCAGAGCTTTCATTGAAATGAGCTTCCTCACCATTTAATGGTTCCGGGATGAATGGAAACCCCAAAGTGCCTTCAACTTCATTCTTGAAAAATGGATAGATAAATATCATAAAATTTTTGAAATTTCCAATGACCAGGTGGCACTGGATAACCATTGGATGTCCCATTGCTGATCATGAGTGTACCAGACAGTGCCTTGATTTACTGGGTTTCTTGAAAATGGTGTAGAACAGAGATGCCAGTAAGTTAGAGCGTGCTGAGTAGTGGGCCTAGAGAAGTGGTGTGCAGGTGTGTGATAATACATCTGTGGTGTGGCCATGTGGATATTACATTGGCTTCCAAATTGCTTGTGACTGACTTCGTGCAGCCATCAGACCATTATATGAAATGGCATCTTGTAATATGGAGAGGTTTCAGGGCAATGTTCAGAATCAGGTTGGTATGGTCAAGGGGGCAAGCAATGTGGGATAGAAGCCAAGTTGGGGCATTCTCCTGCAGACCCTGACCCACCACATGTTACAGGACTACCTCCAGCACTGTTTCCCAGTTGAATTCCTTGTATGTCGTGAAGCAAATACAAAACACCCAGTGCAGCAGCAAGAAACACCAGGAAAAGTGGAGGATGACCAAATGGTTTCAAAGTCCACATGGGGAGACACTTAGCTCCCAGTGACCACAGTTTAGCTACAAAGAGTGAATTCAGCACTGCAGCCTCATGTTCATTGGAAAATAAGAAACCATGTCCTCCAGGTCACAAAAATGCAGACCCAAGTTTGATGGTCTCACTACAAAGGAAGCTAAAGCTTCTGACAACAACATATATTTCAAGTACCCAACCTCATTGTCAGTATCTCCAGAAGTGTTTAGGCCAGCAGAGTTCCATGTTTGTGGAGTTTTACCCTGTCCCTAAGGTTTGGAAACGTCTTTTCCACCTCAAAGGTTGTGAACTACTGAGCATTTTCCATTCTACGTATGTATTCACAGATTTTCTAAATCTTCTCCTCTAATTGTTTCTTACATGGGGCGTGGTTATTTCAGGCCATTGTTCTGAATGAGAGTGGGAATTTTTTGTGTGTAGCACATATTTGCATACACATTGGATTCATTTTCCAATTTTCCATTCGAAATACTGAATCCCTGACACGAACCCATACCCTACTAGACTCTGACTACTAATTCTAATATGATGCAGAAAAGTAATACAAACAGAATTGAAATACAAGCAGTTCAGACGAGGCATGGTGTATAGTTGATCTTGCCTTTTGCATGATAAATGTTAGGTGTTATAAATCCAGTCTATTTTTAATTGAAATAGATCTCCATGTGTTTTTAAAGTTAACAAATATGTGAATTCCTGTCTCCCTTTGTCTGTAGCCTATTCAGCAATGTATTTTTATATGCACATATCAAATCCTACCTGGTGTCACACCTACATTCTTGTGAGGTGACTGACTTGGGAGATACAATTTGTGAGAAGACATCACTCCTCCTAAACGCTGTTGGAACTGAAAATTCAAATAATGGGTGAGCTTCCTAGTAGAACAACATTATACATAAATCCCTGTTAAGAAAATTGAATATTTTTGGATCTGTGATTGATGTATATTTCATGGTGAATTTCGATTTGCATATATGTTGCTACATTTTAATATCTGTGTGTGTGTATACACACACACACCCACACACTCTCCAGATTTTTCAAAATATGAAATATATGTATCTTATTTACACTCCCTAAATTTATTTATGTTCAAGTATGTGGATTTATAATCAACTTTTCACAAGATTTTTCGCAGAAATATTTATCCACCTGAAATACATATTTGTTTCCTACTACTGAAAACTAACTTCAGTGAATGGTACATACAAATCCTGTTGATAGCCACAGCCAAGGTTCTCCAGTAAGGACCATATGTACTTTTGAACAACCAAAGGCAGGCATGGTCCCTAAGTCACATGCTTGTTGTTTAAACAGAGAGGGGGAGATGTTGAGAGCCACAGCCAAAGGGGCCCCAGGAAACCTCCAACTGCCAGCAAACTTCCAGCTGCCGGCTGATGATTGGCTCACAGCGGCCCCAGCAACATCTAGCTCATTGGCTCCTCTGTGGTGATGCTCATTGCAGATGCTCATTGAGCTGTTTCCCCGCCCATTCAGACTGCCAGTGGATGATTGGCTCACAGAGGCCCCAGCAACATCTAGCTGATTGGCTCCTCTGTGGTGATGCTCAATGGGATGTTTCCTTGCCCTTTCAGACAATGGAGCTGCTCATTGGTGGACTTTTTTGGCTCCGCCCATGTGACCCAGCCAATCGGCCTCAAAAGGAGGAGGCTTGTGGTTGAGGGAGAGGCTTGTGGGAAGACTGTGGTGGCAGTTGGGCTCTGAGGGTTTTTCCTGAGAAGCTGTTTTGTTTGGTTTGTGTGGTTCTAAAAATAAAGTTTGTTTCTTTTGACAATTGGCTCCTGAATTGTGCCCAGCCAGACTGATGATAATCATGTAAAATGTTGATTTTAAATTCACATACATGAACTTGAATGAATTTAGTTAGTGTATAATAAGACACATTTATTTCATATTTTGGAAAATCTGGAAAATCTCGTGAATATATATATATATATATATATATATATATATATATATATATATATACATATATATACATATACACACACACACAACAATAAAATGTAGCAATATATATGCCAATCAAAATTTATCATGAAATATATATCATCCACATATCTAAAAATATTCATTTTACTGAACATGGATTTATGTATGATGTTGTTCACTAGGAAGCTCACCCATAGGTTGAATTTTCAGTTCCATCAGTATTTAGGGGAAGTTATCTATTCTCATAATTTGTATATTCCAAAGTCAGTGAGCTCACAAGAATGTACGTGTGTTACCAGGTAGGAGTCTATATATGCATATAAATATACATGTTCTAAAGAGGCTACAGAGAAAAGGAGACAGGAATTTACATATGTGTTAACTTTGAAAACTCATGGAGAAATATTACAATGAAAAGTTGACTAGATTCATAACACATATCCTTGATAAAGGAGAAGGAAAATCCAAGTATACACCATGCCTCCTACAAAAGGCCTGTATTTCTATTCTGTTAGGTTTCTTTTTCTCCATCATTTTAGGATAAGTAGTCAGAGTCTAGTAGGGTATGGGTTAGTGTCGGGAATTCAGTATTTCAAATGGAAAATAGGATAATGTATCCAATGTGTATGCAAATATGTGCTACACAATAATCTTCCCACTCTCACCTAGAACAATGCCTTGACATTACCTTTGCCCCAAGGAGACACAATTAGAGGAGAAGAGTAAGAAAATCTGTGAATACATATCTGGAATGGAAAATTCTCAGGAGTTCTCAACCTGGGAGCAGGTAGAGGAGTTTCCAGAAGTAAGGAACTGGGTAAACACTCCACAACCATGGAGGTCTGCTGGAAAAAAGACTTCTGGAGAAACTGCCTCTGAGGTGTGGCACTTGAAATATATGTTGTTGTCAGTAGCTTTGTCTTCATTTGTAGTGAAACCATCAAAGCTGGGTCTGAATCTATGTGGCCTGGACAACATGGTTTCTTATTTTCCAATGAACCTGAGGCAGCAGTGCTGATTTTTCTCTTTGTAGGTAAACAGAGGCCACTGGGCCAAAGTGTCTAACTGTGTGGACGATGAAGCCATTTAGTCATCCTTCAATTTTCATGGTGTTTCTTGGTGCTGAACTGGGAGTTTGGTATTTGCTTCAAGAAATACAAGGAGTTCAACTGGGACACAGTGTTGGAGGGAGTTCTGTGACATGTGGTGGGTCAGAGTCTCCAGGAGAACGCACCAATCCGGCTTCTATCCCACATAGCTTGCCCCCTTGACCATAGCAACCTGATTCTGAACATTGCCCTGAAACCTCTCCATATAACAAGATGCCTTTGCATATAAGGGTCTGCTGGGTGCACCATGTCAGCTAAAAGCCATTTGGAAATCAATGGCAGATCCACATGGCACCACCATAAATATTTTATCACACACCTGCACACCACAGTTCTGGGCCAAATACTCCGCAGTCTCCATCTAACCGGCATCTCTGTTCTACACCACTTTCATTATACCCAATCAATCAAGGCACTGTCTGGTACACTAATGATGAGCAACAGAATATCAAAGGTTCTCCAGTGCCACCTCATCATGCGAATTTCAAAAATTTCATGGTATTTATCTAGCCATTTTACAAGGATGAAGTTGGAGGCATTATTTGTTTCAATTCTTTCAGGAATTATTCAATGTTGAGGAAGCTCATTTCAAGGAAAGTTCTGGAGAACTCTCACAGGCAAGGCTTTCTAAAGAGTGGCCAAATAGTCACATGAAGCCAGGCCAATTGAGGTCTACAATGTGAGGTTCATGTGTGTTTTGACTCTCAACTATGTCTGGCAAGTATTTCAAAATAATATCATATGATATTCTGTCTGAGATTCCCAGTGCTCTGTGGAAAGCCACCGCGGGCCTAGATCTCAGTTTCAACGGGCGACTCTCATGGGTGGCCCCCTAAAATCCCAACACAAATCATGGCAATACTTCTCTGAGATAAGTTCCAGAACTCAGTCTCTAAGGGGAATCACACCAGAGTTCAAGCCCTGGTGGACCCAGTCATCTCTTCTGACTGCCACATAAATGACCACAAGGAAAACCAAAAAACTCCCAAATGGCCCTCATCTTCTTCCATATAGACGCTCATCATAACCTCTGGCTTTATGTTTCCTTGAGGGGCACAGCCCAAGACAGTGTCCAAAATAATCTCCCTTTCCTCTCATTTGCCTAAAGTCAAGGTGGCCTGGAGACCCATTCTGTGAACCAGGAGTGATCAAATAACCCTGACTTTAGTACTGCTCTGCTTCTCTAATTTGAGGCCTACTGTCTGTGGAGTATAGATTCTTGATGTGAATTGGAGTAATGAAAAAACCCAATAACCCATTGGCTACCCTCTGCAGGGTTTTGAAGAACTCATTTGACCCAATAAATCCCTATTCTCATTTTATGGAGGTCAGGAACCTTACAGAGGAAGGTGAGAGACTTCATCCTCAATGAATGCTTTTTGGGCCATTTTGGTTTTTGATGTGCCTTCTGGAATGTTACATATGTTTTTTTTTTTGGGGGTTTTAGTGCCTTCTGGAATGTTACATAATTTTTTTCTTTAGACATTATTGACAGAGTTCCTATCTTCATCCCAGTGCAGGTGAAATCAAAGATAATTCCAATCTACAGCTTCTGCAATAGCCATCCCTGTACTGCTTGCAGAACTTGCCTGGACACATAGTGAACTCACCTAAATGCATTGTGAACTATCTGTTGGTGCAGTGACTTGTCGTAGTGTTGGGGTATATTTGCTGATGATGTCATCGGTGGTACAATTTTTCCAAAAGGAGCCGTCAATTGGCTTGGTGTATCTTCCTCCCTTCTGCGTGTCATGATCGTCCAGCTAAAATTTGGGGTGGCCAACAGAGGTGAGGCAAAGAACCTCACCCACCCCCGCTGGTACAAAGACCTCTCCACAGGTGTGGCTCTATACTGGACGGGTAGTCAGTGACGGGTAAGATCCAATTGCAATGGTACCAACTTAACGGGTAAAGACCATATGTACTATTGGACAACCTAAGGCAGGCACGGTCCCTAAGCCACATGCGTGTTGTTTAAACAGAGAGGGGAAGATGTTGAGAGCCACAGCCGAAGGGGCCCCAGCAAAATTCCTGCTGCCAGCAAACTTCCAGCTGCCGGCTGATGATTGGCTCACAGCGGCCCCAGCAACAACTAGCTGATTGGCTCCTCTGCGGTGATGCTCAATGGGCTGTTTCCCTGCCCTTTCAGACCACAAAACTGCTCATTGGGGGACTTTTTTTGACTTTGCCCACATGACCCAGCCAATCGGCCTCAAGAGCAGGAGGATTGTGGGAGGCGGAGAGAGGCTTATGTGGGAGGGAGAGGTTTTGGGAAGCCAGTGGTGGCAGTTGGGGCTCTGAAGGTTTTTCCTGAGAGGCTGTTTTGTTTGGCATGTGTGGTTCTAAAAATAAAGTTACTTTCTTTTGACAAGTGGCTCCTGATTGTGCCCAGCAAGACTGCGGCATTATCCTAATATTTCTACAGTAACTGACCCAGTTTAACATCAATGCAAGTAGATTCCTGTGGGAGAGGACATGATGTGTATTTTGACGTTCATTTTTATGTAACAGTGGTACATTACTATTTCTTCAGTTTATGCACATCATTGGATATATATTTGATCCACAAGTTCACAAATATATAGGCATTTGTTTCACTTTCAATCACTTTCTGCTTCAAAACACATGTATTCCTCCAGGTTTCTTGACTGGTCTTTTCATGAGACTTCTTTCCAAACACATTATTTCCGATTTCCATAATCACTTTTGAAGCAAAACTCACACATTCTTCATGAAAAACCATAATGCTCATATAAACATTAGATATATTACTGGTTGGAATGAAGGATTTTATATCAATGTAAGATTTTCTGTATATTTTCAGATATCAATTCAATCCATTATTTAAAGTTAAAACCAGTTATAATATTTCTTTACAGTATGGTCTATTCATGCATTATTTCTATAATTATAGACACAGTGTACACCATTTTTACCTCCAAAAATAATTTATACGTCTTCAAAATATTGCTCCCAGAAATGGTGGAAGAAATACTCATGTCACCTGATCTACATATACATTTTACCACAGTAGTATTCTGCACACAGAAAGAAGAGGTCAAACTTATGTTTGTACCAAAGCCTAAATGAAAAGTGAGCATGGATTACGGAAAACATCCATGTCCATGTTGCCTAATGCTCTCAAAAGTTCATCCTATTGGTGACTACATGTTTGTTTCTTCCTAAGATTATATATTCAAACTCAAGCCTGTTGAAAATGTATAATTCTATCACTCACTTTATACTTTGCCTAATATCCTAATGTCAATTGATATCTGCATTCCTACTTTTTTCCCCAGTTCATCCTTTTGACAGACTCTCCACATGTGCTGACAATTACATTCACTCTATCCGAAACCCTACAGCTAAAGATCTTTTTATCCAAATCCTATACTCACTCTTCTTTCAAAACCTACCAACTATCTTACTAATCCTACAAATTATCCCTTTTTGACTGGATGTTCTCTTCAACATTCAATAAACCAAGGTACAAGTAATTATGCCATTGTATATCGATTTATCTGAGACATCTGTGCAGAATATAATTCAAAGCTAAGAATCCCAGCTAAGGTTCCAATGCAATTCTGGGCTTCAAATATTACCTAGATGTCTGTTTTCATACTTATAATTCACTTATATTCTTATAAATATCGCACGTTCCCAATACCATAATTCATCCCGCAGAATGATTCCTAACCCAAATGGAACATGTTATTTACCCTGACCATACACTGTTCTCTCAATCTAACTTTACTGAAAAGCAGGGACAGAGTTGGTCTTTCAATACAGAAATTAGGGGATCTTCCACTTGCTGAGAACCTCCAAGGTCATTAAAGAAATGATCCCAGGATTAAATGTAGGCAGCTATGAATGACGTCAGAGAGCAAAAGTCATCTTCCATGACAAACAACCTGGTTAGCATGAAGGGATGTGTCTGAATCAACATTTCTTTTCTTAATGTATTGAAGATGGACCAAACCAGGCATATCTGGAGAGCTTTTTTTGGGTGTCTATGGTTGATATACCATGCAAAATTGTGAAAGTTTCACTGGAAGTAGGGGCAGCCTCCAACTCATTGGACTCTTGGAAGCAACTGTTAGGACAAATTGGTTGCCAAGGCAGTAACCTGATTCAGTTCCTGAAGGAAGTGACCTACGTCACTTCCTTGGTGAAGGAATTCTCTGAACTTGGGATCCATGAAGACAGGCATCCAGAGCCAGTCCCAGTCCCAGTCCCAGTGGGCTCACTTGTTCGGTTTTACCAAGGACAGTGTCAGTCTTTCTTGGTACCTACCTATGTGAGGATAACCAAAGGCCAGGAGAGCTCTGAAGAGGGACCTTTTCTGAGAAAGCAGGTAGTGGCTCACCGCTGGCTCCTGACAACTTCACAGAGTTGGCCAAGGAGACCAGATCTGAGTCAGGACAGGACATTTCGGGAGAACATTGTATGGCCCACCAGTCAGAGGACACTCTGGATACTCACAGACCTACTTGGGGGAAGGAGGTGCCTTTGTGGGAGTGGTTGTGGTTTTGTGGTTTTGTCACATGTTCTGAGAATAGGTAGAAAATGCGGTTTGTTTGGTTTGGATTGCACTGTTTCTAGTAAGTCGTTTGACATGTGAGTGTTTCTAGGTCTGTGTATCCCACTGTGTCTGTGGTTGTAGACATTAGAAAAGAGAATGAATTAATGGATGTGTCCTGTCTAGTAGAAAGCTTCCTGGCATTCATCCTGCCCAATTGATGAATGGACCGCGGCTTGCCTTCTGGATGGGCAAAACCTACTATCTTCCTAAGATCCTGTTTTCTTCCTGAATTCTGGCCACTCTCCAGAATAGGCTCATGGTTTTGTGTCCAAGATATATACAACCTCCCAGCTCTGTGACATGACCATGTACTTGATAGCTGAAGTGAATGGGGAGCATCTCAGAAAACTCAGATACCAGTGTGACCAGGAAAGTCTCAGTGGAGAAACCCTGCTTTGGGTCTTTTGCTTACCTGTTTTTCTGTTGCCCTAAATGACAGGAAGGTCTTTGCCTCTGGCCACCCCTTTGTGAAGCCTGAAGAAAACAGTTTTCAAATGAAAATGAATGGGCATCACCTGTTGCTCTTTGCTTAATTGCTTTGTAAAAGGATGTGTCTGAATCAGCCTCTTGGTTCTGTGTGAGGTTGTGGCTTAGATTCTCAGCACCTGATGCATCTAAAGATAGATTCCATGTGTGCATTCAAAACAGAAATGGCAAATGAGTCTCTTGCCTTCCTCTATTAGATTCCTGACCTTCATCAAGTAAGAATCAGGATCCTTTAGTTCAAATGAGTTCTTTGTACCCCTGCAGAAGTGCTTGGGTTTTCTGATGACTCCAAATCACATAAAGAATCTATACCTGACAGTCAGTAGGCCTCAAATTGGAAAAGCAGAACAGTATTAACTACATCCCTATTTGATCAGTTCTGGTTCACAGGAAGGGTGTGTAGGCCACCCTGACTTTCGGCAAATTAGGGGCAAGGGAGCTTATTTTGGACAGTGTCTTGGTCTGCGCCCCTCATGGAAACCTCCAGCGAGAGGTTATGATGAGTGTCTATATGGAAAAACATGAGGGCCATGTGGGAGTGTTTTGGTTTCAATTGTGGTCATTTGTGTGGCAGTTGGAAAAGATGACTGTGTCCACCTGGGTTTCAACTCTTGTGGGATTTCCCTTGGAGACTGAGTTCTGGAACTGACCTTAGAGAAGTATTGCCATGAATTGTGTTGGGATTTTCGGAGGCCACACATGAGAGTCACCCTTGGAAACTGAGATCTAGGCCCAGGGTGGCTTTCCACAGAGCACTGGGAATCTCAGCGAGGATATCACTTGATTATATTCTGAAAGACTTGGAAGCAATAGTTGAGAGTCAAAACACACATGGACCTCACATTGTAGACCTCAATGTGGCTGGCTTTATGTGACATTGGGCCACTCTTTGGGAAGACTTGCCTGTGAGAGTTCTCTAGAGCTTCCATTGAAATGAGCTTCCTCAACATTTAATGGTTCCTGAATGAATTGAAACCCACAGTACCTCCAACTTCATCCTTGAAAAATGGCTAGAAAATACCATGAAATTTTTGAAATTTCCATGACCAGCTGGCACTGGAAAACCATTTGATGTCCTGGTGCTTATCATGAGTATACAAGACAGTGTCTGGTTTGACTGAGTTTCATGATAATGGTGTAGAAAAGAGATGCCAGTAAGTTGGAGCCTGCTGAGTAGTGGGCCAAGAGCAGTAGAGTGTAGGTGTTTGAAAAAACATCTGTGGTGCGGCCACGTGGATCTGCCATTGGCTTAGAAATGGTTTGTGACTGACATGTGAAGCTAGCAGACCTTTGGATGTAAAGGCATCTTGTTGAATGGAGAGGTTTCAGGGCAATGTTCAGAATCATATTGCTATGGTCAAGGGGGCAACTATGTGTGATAGAAGCCTGCTTGGTACATTCTCCTGCCGATCCTGGCCACAACACGTGACTGAACTCCCTGCAGCACTGTATCGCAGTTAAACTCCTTTATTTCGTAAAGTAAATACCAAACTTTCAGTGCAGCATCAAATAACATGACGAAATGTGAAGGATGATCAAATGGCTTCACAGTCCACACGGGGAGACACTTAGCCCCCAGTAGCCCCAGTTTGCCTACAAAGAGAGAATTCAGCACTGCTGCCTCGTGTTTATAGGAAAATAAAAAACCATGTTCTTCAGGTCACATAGATGCAGACTCAGCTTTGATGGTCTCACTACAAAGGAAGCTAAAGCTCCTGACAACAACATATATTTCAAGTGCCCAACCTCAGAGGCATTTTCTCAAGAAGTCTTAAGGCCGACACAGCTCCATGTTTGTGGTATTTACCCTGTCCCTTACTTTTGGAAACTCCTCTACCACCTTCAAGGTTGTGAACTCCTGAGCATTTTCCATTCCAGATATTTATTATGAACTCAAACAACAACAAGTGCTGGTGAGGATGTGGAGAAAAGGGTAAACTTGTACATTGCTGGTGGGACTGCAAATTGGTGCAGCCAAATTGGAAAGCAGTATGGAGATTTCTTGTAGAACTGGGAATGGAACCACCATTTGACCCAGGTATTCCCCTTCTCAGTCTATTCCCTAAAGACCTAAAAAAAATGCTACAGGGACACTGCTACATTGATGTTCATAGCAGCACAATTTACAATAGCAAGACTGTGGAACCAACCTAGATGCACTTCCATAGATGAATGGATAAAAAATGTGGCATTTCTACACAATGGAATATTACTCTGCATTAAAAAATGACAAAATGATATAATTTGCAGAGAAATGGATGGCATTAGAGCAGATTATGCTAAGTGAAGCTAGCCAATCCGTAAAACCAAATGCCAAATGTCTTTATTGATATAAAGAGAGTAACTAAGAACAGAGTAGGGACGAATTGAATGAGAAGAAAATTAACATTAAACAGGGATGAGAGGATGAAGGGAAAGGGAGAGAGAAGGGAAATTGCATGGAAATAAAAGGAGACCCTCAGGGTTATATAAATTACATACAAGAGGAGGTGAGGGAAAGGAAAAAATTATACAAGGGGGAGAAATGAATTACAGTAAAGAGGTAGAGAGAGAAGAGGGGAGGGGAGGTAAGGGGAGGGGGATAATAGAGGTTAGGAAAGGCAGCAGAATACGACAGACACTAGTATGGCAATATGTAAATCAATGGATGTGTAACTGATGTGATTCTGCAATCTGTTTACGGGGTAAAAATGGGAGTTCATTACCTACTTGAATCACAGTGTGGAATATGATATATCAAGAACTATGTAATGTTTTGAACAAGCATAAATAAAAATTAAAAAAAAAGAAAACTAACTTTGGTGAATGGTGCAAAGAAATCCTAATATTTCTACAGTAACTGACACAGTTCAACATCAATGCGAGTAGATTCCTGTGGGACATGATGTGTATTTTGATGTTCATTTTTATTCAACACTGGTACATTACTATTTCTTCAGTTTATTCACATCATATTATAATATTTCATCCACAAGTAAGCAAATTAATCGTCATTTTTTTCAATTTCAATCACTTCCTTCTTCAGAACTCATGAATTCCTCGGTGTTCCTTGACTGGCCTTTTCATGAGACTTCTTTCCAAACACATTATTTTCGATTTCCATAATCACTTTTGAAGCAAAACTCACACAAACTTCATGATAAACCATAACCTAATATTAACATTAGGTGTATAACTGGTTGTCATGAATGATTGCATATCAATATAAGATTTCTTATATATTTTCAGATATCAATTCAATCCATTACTTAAAGTGGAACAAGTTATATTATTTATTGAAATTAAGGTCTATTCATGCATTATCTGTATATTCATAGAAACAGGGTACACCTCTTTTTACCCCCAATGCTAATTTATACGTCTTCAAAATACTGCTCCTAGAAATGGGGGAAGAAATAATCATGTCATCTGATCTACATACACATTTTATCACAGTAGTATTCTGGAAACAAAATGCAAAGGTCCCACTTAGGATTGTACCAAAGTCTAAATGGAAAGTGAACATGGATTACTAACAACATCCATGTCCATGTTGCCTAATGCTCTCAAATGTCAATCCTATTGGTGACCTACATATTTGTTTCTTCCTAAGATTAGATATTCAATCTCAACCCTGTTGAAAATGTCTTATCCTATCACTCAATTTATACTTTGCCTGATTTCCTAATGTCTCTATTGATATCTGCTTTTCTACAAATTTTCCCCAGTTCATCATTGTGTCTGATTTCTTCATATGTGCTGACATTTATATTCACTCACTGCCCGAAAAAAAATTGCTAAAGAACTTTTGTTACATATCCTATACTAACTCTACTTGCTAAACATAACGACTATCTTCTTTTTTTTTTAAATTTTTTTTATTGGTTGTTCAAAACATTACAAAGCTCATGGCATATCATCTTCCATACATTTGATTCAAATGGGTTATCAGCTCCCATTTTTACCCCAAATACAAGTTGCAGAATCACATCGGTTACACATCCACATTTTTACATAATACCATATTAATGACTGCGACTATCTTCTTAATCCTACCGACAATCCCTTTTGACTGGATGTTCTCTTCAGCATTCAATCATCCAAGGTTCAAGTTCCTCTGCCATTGTATATCGATTTATTTGAGACATGTGTGCAGATAGTAATTCAAAGCTAAATATCCCAATCAATGGCCCAATGCCCTTCTGGGATTCAAATCTTACTTTAATTTCTGTTTTCATACATATATTTAACCTCGATATTCTTATAAATATCACAGGTTCCCAATACCATTATTAATCCAGCAGAATGATTCCTAACCCAAATCGAACATGAAATTAACCCTAACCATACACTGTTCACTTAATCTAACTTTACAGAAGAGCAGAGACAGATTGTTCTTACAATACAGGAATGTAGGGGATGCTCTACCTGTTAAGAACCTCAAAGGTCCATGCAGAAATGATCCCTGGAGAAGATGTAGGCAGCAATGAAGGACCTGAGAGACAAAAAGTCATTTTACATGGCAAACAACCTGGTCAGGATGAAGGGTTTTGTCTGAATCAGCCTCTATCTTCTTACTGTAGAGAAGATGGACCAAACCAGGCCTGTGTGGAGAGCTGTTCCCAGGTGCCAATGGTTGATATACCATTCTAACTTGTGAAAGTGTCACAGGAGGTAGGGGCAGCCACCATCTCATGGGACCCTTGAAAGCAATTGTTAGGACAAAGTGGTTGCCACGGCAGTAACCTCATTCAGTTCCTGAATGAGGTGACCTACCTCTCTTCGTTGATGACGGATCTGTCTGAACTTGGGATCCAGGAAGCCAGGCACCCAGAGTCAGTCCCAGTTTCTTACCCAGTGGGCTCAGTTGTTTGGAATAACCAAGGACAGAGTAAGTCTTCCTTGGTACCTACTGATGTGAGGATTGCCAAATGCCAAGAGAGCTCTAAAAAGGGGAATTTCCTGAGAAAGCAGGTAGTGGCTCACCACTGGCTCCTGAAAACTTCACAGTGTTGGCCAAGGTGACCAGATCTGAGAAGGACAGGCCATTTCAAGGAAACATAGTATGGCCCATCAGTCAGAGTACATTCCAATTAGTCACAGACCTACTTGAATAAAGGAGGTGTCGTTGTGGGTGTGATTGTGATTTTGTGGTTATGTCTCATGTTCTGAGAATAGGTAAGAAAGGCGGTTTGTTTGCTTTAGAGTGGACTGTTTATAGTAAGTCATTTGACAAGGTGATTGTTTGTATGCCTGTGTATCCCACTGTGTCCGTGGTTGTAGACATTATAAAAGATAATGCATCAATGGATGTGTCCTGTCTAGTAGAAAGCTTGCCAACATTCATCCTGCCCAATTTATGAGTGGACTGCAGGTTGCTTTAGGGACGGGCAACACCTACTATCTTCCGAAGTTCCTGTTTTCTTCCTGAATTCTGGCCACTCTCCAGAGTAGGCTCATTGTTTTGTGTCCAAGATATGTACCACCTCCAAGCTCTGTGACATTGCCATATACTGGATAGCTGAAGGGAATAGCAAGCATCTCAGAAAACTCAGATATCAGTGTGACAAAGAAAGTCTCAGTAGAGAAACCCTGCTTTGGGCCTTTTGCTTACCTATTTTTCTGTTGCTCTGAGAGTAACGAAGGTCTCTGCCTCAGGCCACCAATTTGTGAAGCCTGAAGAAAACTGTTTTCAAATGGAAATGAATGGGCATCACCTGTGTATCTTTGCTTAATTGCTTTGGAAAGGGATGTGTCTGAATCAGCCACTTGGCCCTGTGTGAGGCAGTGGCTTAGATTCTCAGCACCTGATGGAACTAAAGAAAGATCCCATGTGTGCTTCCAAAACCAAAATGGCAAAAATATCAGTAATTGTGTATGAAGTATCTTGCCTTACTCTGATAGGTTTCTGATCTCCATCAAATGAGACTAGGGATCCTTTGGGTCAAATGAGTTCTTCAAAGCCCTGCAGAGGCTAGCCCATATGAACTTGGGTTTTTTCATTACTTTAAATCACATTAAGAATCTATACCTGACAGTCAGTAGGCCTCAAACTGGAGAAGCAGAGCAGTATTAAGGCCAGGCTTATTTTATCACTCCTGGTTCACAGGAATGGTGTCCAGGCCCAGCTGACTTTAAGCAAATAAGGGATAAGGGAGCTTGTTTTGGATACTGTCTTGTGCTGTGCCCCTCATGGAAACCTCCAGCCAGAGGTTATAATGAGTGTCTATATGGAAGAAGGTGAGGACCATGTTGGAGTGTTTTGGTTTTAATTGTGTTCATTTGTGTAGTGGTTGGAAGAAATGACTGGATCCACCAGGGCTAGAACTTTGGTATGATTCACCTTAGAGACTGAGTTCTGGAGCTGACCTCAGAGAAGTATTGTCATGAATTGTGTTGCGATTTTAGAAGGCCACGCATGAGAGTCGCCATTGGAAACTGAAATCTAGGCTAAGGGTGTCTTTCGACTGATCACTTGGAATCTCAGCCAGGATATCACATGATTTTATTCTGAAAGACTTGACAGGCATAGTTGAGAGTCAAAACACACATGGACCTCACATTGTAGACCTCAATGGGCTGGGCTTCATGTGACTATTTGGCTACTCTTTGGGAAGCCTTGCCTTTGAGAGTTCTCCAGAGCATTCATTGAAATGAGGTTCCTCAACATTAAGTGGTTCCTGAATGAATTAAAAACCACAGTTTCTCCAACTTCATCCTTGAAAAGTGGCTAGATCAATACCCTGAAATTTTTGAAACTCCCATGACCAGGTGGCACTGGAGAACCTTTGGATCTCCTGTTGCTGATCATGAGTGTACCAGACAGTGCCTTGATTGACTGGGTTTCATGATAATGGTGAAGAACAGAGATGCCAGTAAGTTGAGAATTCTGAGTAGTGGGCCCAGAGCAGTGGTGTGGAGGTGTGTGATAAAATATCTGAGGTGGGGCCGTGTGGATTTCCAATTGACTTCCAAATGCCTTTTGGCTTCCATGGTGCATCCAGCAGAACCTTACATGTAAAGGCATCTTATTATATGGAGAGGTTTCAAGGCAATGTTCAGAATCAGGTTGGTATGGTCAAGGAAAAAGCTGTGTGAAATAGAAGCCTGGTTGGTGCATTCTCCTGCAGTTCCTGACCCACCACACATGAAAGAACTCCCTCCAGCACTGTGTCCCAGTTGAACTCCTTGTATTTCGTGAAGCAAATACCAAACTCCCAGTGCAGCTCCAAGAAACACCACAAAAATGGAGGATGATCAAATGGCTTCACAGTCCACACGGGGAGACACTTAGCCCCCAGTGGCAACAGTTTACCTACCAAGAGAGAATTCAGCACTGCTGCCTCGTGTTCATTGGAAAATAAGAAACCATGCTCTCCATTTACATAGATGCAGACCCAGTCTCAATAAAAAAGAAGCTAAACCTTCTGACAACAAAATATATTTAAGGTACCCAACCTCAGCGGCAGTTTCTCAAGAAGTCTTTAGGCCGGCAGAGCTCTATGTTTGTGGAGTGTTTACCTCTTAGACCAGGATGTAAGAAAAGAACACTGACTCCAGTTAAAATCAAATTAAAGTAAGCTTATTATTTCCACTGGCTGGGCTGCCTCTCCCTCCAAAGATTGCGAGAGCAAGAGAGCAACCCCACCTTTACTACAGCCCAGGTTTGCAGCCCAGAAAGTTACACAAAAATGGGGTAACAGATAACAGAACTCTGACAAGCATCACACTAATGGGAGTTTACATTTTTTTTTTTGCTAGCCCCAACATCAAAATTTATGAGGACCATTAGAGCCTCAGAGAGGGTCATTGTCTGGCCACAGAAGGCCAATATTTATGAGGTGTGACAAAGTTTCAGAGAGGGCTGCTATCTGGTCAGAGAGCCATGCACGGGTGAGTTTAAGGCACGGGCAGTCATTCCAAGCAGGTTCAGAATTTGCAGTAATTTACAGTAAAGCCAAAATGATTTTTTCATGGCTTTGTTGCAAGATGGCTCCCAATTTTAATAAAAGATAAGGTTGGGTCTATCATTCCCCCCTTTTCTTATGTGTCCCTTTGTAATCCTTGATAGGTTAGTGGAAAAGCACTGAGGAAATTTTAATCCCTCAGTTAACAGTCTCCAAATTTTTAGAACTCACCGAAAACCAGTCTCCTTGATATTACCTGACTTAATTAATTACTTATATTGATAGTCTATTTATTTTGGGCTCCATTGGTGTAAGTGGAGAGTCGTCTCTCATTTTGCCTTCTTCTCAGCTGAGAGAGTGTGACATGAGTGTGAATGGCGTGAGAGACATGAGTTGCCTTATTGAAGTCAGTTGAGGAATATGAGTTGCCTTTTAGAAGTCAGTTCTTTTGAAGTCTTGTTGAGGAAGAACAGGTTGTAAAGTCATCTGGGGATGGGTTCTTCTATGAGAGAAACAAAAAACATGAGTATTGAATAAACGTTGCAGTAGCTGGATCATGTCACTGTATGAAGTACCCTCACCAGTCTTTAATATCCCCAATTATCAGGACTGTCAACTTAATATTTAACTTTTAGTGTTACAGTTGTCCCTCCCCATAATATACAGTTTAATAATTTAATGTCATCTGATTTTGCAAAATCCTTTCACTAGTATGACCTCTGTGTCTAATAGAGAAACATTTAATTCTGTTACTCAGGGCTGGATAATCGTACTAGCAAACACCAAGCCTACCTGTGTAGGTTAGGAATATCTGTAGGCCTTAAACTAAAAACTTCTGCCTCTGGCAGCTCCTCTTGATAGTCTTTGTAGCCAACAGTTTTACTTATTTTGGGAGGCTAACATAAAGTGTATACCTTAAAATATTATTATTATTATTATTATTATTATTATTATTATTATTATTATTATTTAAAATGCCCAGGAATGGCTGTATTTTGGTTTTAACTCTCTTTGCTAAGTGTTTAAGATGAAGCAGTCAAATGACTTTTGTTTCTATCTATTGTTAGCAGTCAGCTGAGCTTTTATGGGAGTCATTCCTTGGGAAACTTGAGAGCAGCTTCTCAGTTCTGCTAGTGCAATTTGAGCTAGGTGGGTTCAGGTCTTGCTTGACCATGTGGCTTCCCTCAGAAGCATCAGGGATGTCTCCCTTTCCTGATGACTCTCCTCTTTGTAGCAAATGCACTGATTGGCTTTCTGTTCTCCAGTGGTCTCATTAATCTCCCTGATCGGGAGGTTATGTGGCCCAGAGTTGCAAAGCTCATAGAGAAGTCCCCTGTTACCTGGATTCAGACTGACTCAAAGGGCAAGAGTCAAATATTGTGTTTTTTTTGGCCCTTTTCATTTAACTTTAATTTTCAATCCTAATCTGAAACAACCAGCAAATAAATTTTAACAGTCATATATTAAGAGTACTGCACTTTAATGTCTATAAGTTTATAATTATTTATATTTTATCAATTGGGATCTTATTATTCTGTCTGTCTTGTAGTTGATGACTTATTTTCTTAAATTAACCCATGTTGTGTTCTTAAAGCAACACTTCTGTAAAACACCAACAGGGAATCTTTAGATCACTTATAAAGAAATTAAAAAATAAAATTTTTTAACAAGAGTAAAAATACTTAGTTCATGTAATAGCTACCCTGAATTTTTTGGTGAGTTATATATTATATCACCTTTTTGAGATGCTAGTAATCTTGACAGAAAAAAAAATTGAACATAACTTTAAATGAAATAAAATCTGACCTACTGCTTTCGTAGTCATTCTCACATGTAGTAAGATGGGACACAGAGTCTTATCTCAGGTAAGCAGGGCTCCTTATAAATCTTAAATGCTTTAGTTCTCAAGCTGATCTTTTTTTAAAATATCATTTTACAAAGTTTACATAAATTGTTTGAGGTCACATGAACATTAGCTCACACCATATGATATCACATTTAAAACATGAATTAAAGTACGGCTGAAAGATTTTAACCTTTACATAGATTAGGGTCTCATTAACTTAAAAATATATTTAAATTGTTCCACAATGTAAAAAGTAACATAAAACTTTACATATATTATTGATAACAGGTAAATTAATCCCCAATATATATTTTATTTACCATACAACTTCAGAACACCTGCTTGATATAATGCTCTTTTACAGTTTCTACCTTATAGAGTTGTATAACTGGAAAATATGAGCACATTAATAGCATCACAATTGCATTGAAGTTTCTACATTAACCAAGTTTAGCTTTTAAAGAAATGGCAGTACAGTGCTCTAAAATAACAGTTCTTATTTAAACATTTGTTTAATTTTTATGGTTGCTTGCTCTAGAAAATTTAAATCTTAATAAACTTAATGTTATGGGTAAACTTATGTTTAAGAAATTTTTGTCTCTTTTACACATGACTGATTTTTACAATCTTATACAGACTTTAGTACAAACTTATACAGACCTTAGTATATCAATCAGATATCAAACAAAAGTACTCATGAATGAGTAATCCCATATCAAATTTACTTTACTTATTTATCAAAATATTAGACAAATTTTTTGAACACTGTAAACCATTTTCTTGATTGAAAGAAAAGTCCTGGAACAAAAGCATATTAGACCTTTTGTAAACATTAATAGTTTATTAGATTTTTGAACACCTAGAAAAACTTGTAAGCTTAAATTTAAAGACATTTATATTTATCTGTTTACCCAATTTAAATTGAAACATTTTAATCACGTGAATTAAAGATCTTTGGATCCACTTTTTAAAATTGTTTTTATGAGTTCTTTTTAATATGAGTGCTCCTTATATATGTTAATTTGTGTATCATATATATGATATATGGACATATGTAGATATATATATATATATATATATATATATATATATATATATATAGAGAGAGAGAGAGAGAGAGAGAGAGAGAGAGAGACATACAACACATAACAAATTGTGCACACATAATAAAAGTGAAGGCCTTGTAGCTTTTCACAGGTGAAATCTCCATTGCAATGATTTAAAAATTCCACAGTTGGTCAAAGATATTACTGATCAGAAAAACATTAACCTAGGTCTGTAGGAGCAAAATCATGAGCTCAAAAAATAAATAAAGAACCTAAGGAAAAAATTATGAGTCCTAGAAAAATGACTGGCCAGTAATTAGTAAATACCATACAATTTACCTTTTTTTTTTCCCTTAGGCCTCAAATAATTCTCCTACTAAGCTTACAGGCTTCTTTCATTTGCATTTCAAAATAAGTCCTGGCTGAGGTCTGGAAGAAGAAGGAAAAAAAGGCTATTCTGAGCAGAAACCTTAGGCCTAAGGTATTTTAACCATAATTTTCATGTTAGGATGTTGAAAATTATGATACAAGTTTAAGATACAATTCACAAAATTTTATATCTTTACAAGTTGTTTTGTCAACAGATATCATACTATGATTTAGTATCCTTGTCCAAATTAATGCACTGGTACACACAGTGACATTTTCCCAGGCTACCTAATTTAAAATTTGTGAAAAAAAGACTGAATGATTGGGAAGTTACTTGCCAACTTGGAAGTAGAGTTCTTTAGTTTTCCATCCTAAGTATTTAAGTTCTCTGGCATGAATTATCTGAAACCATGAACTAAACAAATACCTAAACCCGACTTTTAACTGCAAGATTGTGGAATGCTTCAAAAACCCATTCAGATACCAGATTGGTACAATGAAACATCATCATTTAGACACACATTAAGCTAAGATCATTTCCAAGAAACAATTTATAATATTAACACATTATTGCACATGTCTTAAAGGGCTAGAAAAAAGGCACAAGACAGACAGAAATGAACTCCAGACAATGGCTGACAGACAGAACCCTTTAAAACAGAGCAAATAAGAGAAAAATCTCCTTCTCCAGTGGCACCACAGATGTCCCCACAAGGGGACCAAATGTTTTCACAGAGGAGCAACCTGAAATATAAAATAAAGTGTCTCCATGACGACTTTACTGCATTTAGTGTCCCCTTTTTGTTTTTCTCTTTTTTTAAGAAGACAGAGGTGGCATTATCCTTGCAGTGCAGGGAACGAAGGAGGGAATTCCCTGAAGCAACAGGGCTTAGGCAGATGCTGGGAGATACTCAGTTCTTCATTCCCCAGCAGGCATTACCATCTGCACTGGGTGTGCTCCAGGCAGCCAGCTAGAGCCTTCTCTCATTCTGCTTAACAAATGGTGGTAAAGTTCATCACAGTTCCTTAAAACACAGTCCAAAGGGGTGTCAGGCTTACTTGCTTTGTTACCCATTTTCACGTTCAATATCCTTAAGATTTTATCACAGAAATCACAAAACAAAACGCACAAAAACAAACAAACAAAAAACATATAGAACACAGAACAAAACACACACACACACAAAAAAAAAAAAAAAAAAAAAACAGAATCCCGGTGCCAAAACAGAAAAACAGATGAGCAATTCAACGTATTGCTAAAGCTCTGGGGTAGGAGCGCATGCGTGTCCCTCGGCACCTCTCTAACCTTCCAGAGGAATTCCCTACAGAACGGAACAGAGGACAGAACGATTCTCATTACTATCCTGGACAGGAGTGAATGTGAGCCTCCCCAGGCCACCTCTCTGTCATTAGAAGAGATCTCCCTTAACCAGATATAAGATGTTATCAAGGTGCCACTTACCTATGGAGGCCTCCTCCACCAGGTACTTGCTAATAGTTTCAGTGCGGTGGTTCACTGCAGTGCTCCCCAGACCGACGGCTCACTCCAAGGCCTTGGAACATCTCAAGTTGTGCACCCCCTAGAGTGGCTCCCCAGCCCGTAGCCCTGGAGGGAAGGCCAGCTTCAGAATTTTCAGCAGTCTGGTCTTGTGATCTGGTCGGGCAGGGTCATCTCAATGGGGAACTCCAAAATGTTGGAATAGGATGCAAGAAAAGACCAGTGACTCCAATTAAAATCAAATTAAGGCAGGCTTATTATTAAAACTGGCCAGGCTGCCTCTCCCTCCAAAAATGGCGGGAACAAGACAGCAACACCACCTTTCCTACAGCCCAGCTATATAGCCCAGAAAGTTACACAAAAAGTGGGTTACAGATAACAGAACTTTGAAAGCATCACACTGATGGTAGTTTACATTTTTTTTGCTGGCCCCAACATCAGAAATTATGAGGACCATTAGAGACTCAGAGAGGGTTGTTGTCTGGCCTGGGAAGGCCAATATTTATTAGGTGTCACTAATGTTTCAGAGAGCACTGTTATCTGGTCAGAGAGCCAGGCATGGATGAGTTCAAGGCACGGACAGGCATTCCAAGCAGGTTCAGAATTTGCAGTAATTTATAGTAAAGCCCAAATTATCTTTTCATGGCTTTCTGGCAAGATGGCTCCCAATTCTAATAAAAGATCAGGTTGGGTCTATCAAGCCTGTCCTTTACTTTTGGAAACTCCTCTACAACCTGCAAGGTTGTGAACTCCTGACCATTTTACATTCCAGATATGTATTCACAGATTTTCTAACTCATGTCCTCCAACTGTGTCTTACTTGGGGTGAAGGTAATATCAAGGCATTGTTCTGGATGAGAGTGGGAAGAATTTTGTGTAGCACATATTTGCATACACATTTAGGAGATCACTCCTCCTAAACAGTGATTTGGAACAGAAAATTCAATCTATGGGGGAGCTTCCTAGCTGAACAACATTATACATAAATTCAAGTTCATTAAATAAATAGTTTTGGATCAGTGGATGATATATATTTCAAGATGGATTTAAATTGGCATATATATTGCTACATTTTAATGTCCATGTGACTTTTGTGTTTATAAAGTTTTGTGATTTATGTGGCTTTATAATCAAATTTTCACAAGATTATTCTCAGAAATATTCATCCAACTTAAATACATACGTTTTTCCTAGTACTGAAAAGTAACTTCAGTGAATGGTGCATAAAAATCCTAATATTTCTACAGTAACTGACCCAGATTAAGATCAATGCAACTAGATTCCTATGGGACATGATGTGTATTTTGATGTTCATTTTTATTCAACATTGGTACATTACTATTTCTGCAGTTTATGCACATTATATATAGTATGATATATAATGTCCAATCACTTCCTTCTTGAGAACACATGTATCCTTACAGGTTTCTTGACTATTCTTTTCATGAGACTTCGTTCCAAACACATTATTTTTGATTTCCATAATCACTTTTGAAACAAAACTCACACACCTTTCAGGATAAACCACAACCATAATATTACCATTAGATGTATAACTGGTTGCAGTGAATGATTGTATATCAATATGAGATTTCTTTTATATTTTCAGATATCAATTCAATCCATTATTTAAAGTAGAGCAAGTTATATTATTTACACACAGTATGGTTTATTCATGCATTATCTGCATATTCATAGACACAGGGTACACCTATTTGTACCCTCAATAGTAATTTATACGTCTACAAAATATTGCTACAGAAATGGTGGAAGAAATACTCAAGTCACCTGATCTACATATACATTTTATCACAATAATATTCTGGACACAAAATGCAAAGGTCACAATTATGATTTTACCAAAGCCTAAATAAAAAGTGAGCATGGATTAATAAAAACATCCATGTCCTGGTTACCTAATGCCCTCAAAAGTCAATCCAATTTGTGACAACATATTAGTTTCTGCCTAAGGTTATATATTCAGACTCAAACCGTTGAAAATGTCTAAACAAATTACACACTTCATACTTTTACTGACTTCCTAATGTCTCTATTTATATCTGCTTTCCTACATATTTTCCCCAATTCGTCATTGTGACTGACTCTTCACATGTGCTGACATTTACATTCACTCTCTACCCGAAACCTTATTTGTAAAGAACTTTTGGTACAAATCCTATACTCATTCTTCTTTCTAAACCTACTGACTATCTTGCTAATCCTACAGACTATCCCTTTTTTATTGGATATTCTGTATGTTATTCAATCATCTAGTGTATACGATCCTATTTCTTTGTATATCAATTTATCTGAGACATCTGTGCAGAATATAATTCAAAGCAAAGTATGCTACTCAAGGGCCCAAAGTCCTACTTGGCTTCAAGTCTTCCCTAGATTTCTGTTTCCATACTTATATTTCACCTATATATTCTTGTAAATATCTCAGGTTCCCAATA
Source organism: Callospermophilus lateralis (assembly GCF_048772815.1). Classification (NCBI taxonomy): domain Eukaryota; kingdom Metazoa; phylum Chordata; class Mammalia; order Rodentia; family Sciuridae; genus Callospermophilus; species Callospermophilus lateralis. The sequence continues at coordinate 5,568,638 of NW_027516587.1, read as the reverse complement.
CCGTTATTCATCCAGCAGAATGATTCCTAACGCAAATAGAACATGATATTAACATTAACCATACACTGTTCCCTCAATCTAACTTTACAGCAGTGCAGGGATAGAGTTGGTCTTACAATCCAGGAATATAGGGGATCTTCCACCTGCTGAGAATCTCAAAGATCCATGCAGAAATTATCCCTGAAGAAGATATAGAATGCTATGAAGGACCTGAGAGAGCAAAAGTCATTTTCCATGGCAAACAACCTGGTCAGGATGAAGAGATGTGTCTGAATAAGCCTCTCACATTTTAATGTAGACAAAATGGACCAAACCAACCCTGTGTGGAGATCTCTCCCCCAGTACCTATTGTTGATATACCATTCTAACTTGTGAAAGTGTCACAGGAAGTAGGGGCAGCCTCCATCTCATGGGACCTTAGGAAGAAACTGTTAGGACAAAGTGTTTTCCAAGGCTGTGAGCTCATTCAGTTCATGAAGGAAGTGACCTACCTCACTTCTTTGTGATGGAACTCTCTGAACTTGGGATCCCAGAAACCAGGCACCCAGGGTCAGGCCCAGTAACAGTCACAGAGATCTCACTTTTTTGGATTTATTATGGAAAGAGTCAGTCTTTCTTGGTACTTACAGATGTGAAGATGGTCAAATGCCAGAAAAAATTTGAAGAGGTGTCTTCCCTGAGAATGCAGGTAGTGGCGGCTCAAAGCTGGCTCCTGACAACTTCACAGAGTGGGCCAAGGAGTCCAGATTTGAGAACAGACAGGCCATTTCGGGTGAACAAAGAATGGCTCACCAGGCAGAGGACACTCCGGTTAGTAACAGACCTTCTTGGGGGAAGGAGGTGCATTTGTGGGAATGAGTGTGGGTTTGTGGTTTTGTCTCATGTTCTGAGAATAGGTAGGAAAGTTGGTTTGTTTGGTTTGGAGTGGACTGTTTCTATTAAGTCATTTGACAAGGCAAGTGTTTCTATGTCTGTGTATCCCACTGTGTCCGTGGGTGTAGACATTACAAAAGAAAATGCATCAATGGATGTGTCCTGTCTAGGAGAAAGCTTCCCAACATTCACGCTGCCCAATTTATAAAAGGACAGAGGGTTGCCTTATTTGTGGGCAAGACCTGAAATCTTCCTAAGTTCCTGTTTTCTTCCTGAATTCTGGCCACTCTCCAGAATAGGCTCATGATTTTGTGACCAAGATAGGTACCACCTCCAAGCTCTGTGACTTGGCCATGTACTGGATAGCTGAAGGGAATGGCGAGAATCTCAGAAAACTCAGATATCAATGTTACCAGGAAAGTCTCAGTAGAGAAACCCTGCTTTGGGACTTTTGCTTACCTATTGTTCTATAGCACTGAATGTCAGGAAGGTCTTTGCCTAAGGCCACCCCGTTGTGAAGCCTGAATAAAACAGTTCTCTAATGTAAATGAATGGGCATCACCTGTCCCTCTTTGAGTAATTGATTTCAAAAGGGATGTGTCTGAATCAGCCTGTTGGCCCTGTGTGAGGCTGTGGCTTAGATTCTCAGCACCTGATGGATCTAAAGAAAGATGCCATGTGTGCATCCAAAACCAAAATGGCCAAAAGAGTACTCATTATGGATGAAGTCTCTCACCTTCCTCTGTAAGTTTCCTGACCTCCATAAGGTGAGAATAGGAGTCCTTTGGGTCAAATGAGTTTTTCAAAGCCCTTCAGAGTCTAGCCCATTGGTGCTTGGGTTTTCTCATGACCCCAATCCACATGAAGAATCTAAACCCCATAGTCAGTAGGCCTCAAATTGGAGAAGTGGAACAGTAATAATGGTAGGCCTATTTGATCACTCCTGGTTCAGAGGAAGGGTTTCCAGGCCACCCTGACTTTAGGCAAATGACGGGCAAGTGAGCTTATTTTGGACACTGTCTTGTCCAGCGCCCCTCATAGAAACCTCCAGCTAGAGGTTATGATGAGTGTCTATGTGGAAAAGATGAGGGCCATATGGGAGTGTTTTCGTTTAAATTTTGGTCATTTGTGTGGCGATTGGAAGAAATCACTGGGTCCACCTGGGCTTGAACTCTAGTGTGAATCCCTATAGAGACTGAATTCTGGAACTGACCTCAGAGAAGTATTGCCATGAGCTTTGTTGGGATTTTAGGAGCCCACGCATGAGAGTAGCCCTTATAAACTTAGATCAAGGCCACAGAGCACTGGGAATCTCAGCCAAGATAATCCATGATTTTCTTCTTAAAGTCTTGGCAGCCATAGCTGAGAGTCAAAACACACATGTACCTCACATTGTAGACTTCAATTGGACTGGCTTCATGTGACCTTTTGACAACTCTTTGGGAAGCCTTGCCTATGAGAGTTCTCCAGAGTTTCATTGAAATGAGCTTCCTCAACATTTAATGGTTTTTGAAAACCACAGTTCCTCCAACTTCATCCTCAAAAAAATGGCTTGATAAACACCATGAAATTTTTGGAATTCCCATGACCAGGTGGCACTGGAGAATCTTTGGATGTCCTATTGCTGATCATGAGTGTATCAGACAGTGCCTTGACTGACTAGGTTTCATGAAAATTGTGTATAACAGAGATGCCAGTAATTTGGAGCCTGCAAATTAGTGGGCCTAGAGCAGTGGTGTGAAGGAGTGTGATAAAACGTGTGGTGGGGCCATGTGGATCTGCCACTGGCTTCCAAATGGCTTGTGAATGACATGGTCCAGCCAGCAGAACCTTCCATGTAAAGGCATCTTTTTGTATAGGGAGATTTCAAGGCAATGTTCAGAATCAGGTTGCTATGGACAAAGGGGCAACCCATGTGGGATAGAATCCTGGTTGGTGCATTCACATGCAGACCGTGACCTCCACACGTGACAGAACTCCCTCCAGCACTGTGTCCCAGTTGATCTCCTTGTATTTCATGAAGAAAATACCAAAGTCCCAGTGCAGTAGCAAGAACCACCACGAAAAGTGGAGGAGGACCAAATGGCTTCACAGTTCACACGGTGAGTCACTTAGCTCCCAGTGGCCATAGTTTAACTACAAAGAGAGTATTCGCACTGCTGCCTCATGTTCATTGGAAAATTAGAAACAATGTCCTCCAGGTCACATAGATGCAGACCCAGCTTTGATGGTCTCACTAGAAAGTAAGCTAAAGCTACTGACAACAACATATATTTCAAGTGCCCAACCTCAGAGGCAGTTTATCAAGAAGTCTTTAGGCCAGCAGAACTCCATGTTTGTGGAGTGTTTACCATGTGCCTTACTTTTGGAAACTGCTCTACCACTTCCAAGTTTGTGAAATCCTGAGTATATTCCATTCCACATATGCATTCACAGATTTTCTAACTCTTCTCCTCTAATTGTGTCTTACTTGGGGCGAAGTTAATGTCAAGGCATTGTTATGGATGAGAGTGGGAAGATTTTTGTGTAGCACATATATGCATACACATTGGATTCATTTTCCAATTTTCCATTCGAAATACTTAATCCCTGACACTAACTCATAAACTACTAGACTCTGACTGCTAATCCTAATATGATGGAGAAAACTAACCCAAACAGAATAGAAATACAAGCAGTTCAAAGTAGGCATGGTGTATACTTGGACTTGCCATTTGCATTATGAAGGGTAGGTGTTATAAATCTAGTTAATTTTTAATTGAAATAGTTCTCCTTGTGTTTTTAAAGTTAATAAATATATAAATTCCTGTCTCCCTTTCCCTGTAGCCTATTCAGAACATGTATTTTTATATGCACATATAGAATCCTACCTGGTATCACATGTACATTCTTGTGAGGTGGCTGACTTGGCAGATACAAATTATGAGAAGAGATCACTCCTCCTAAACCCTGTTGGATCTTAAAATTCAACCTATGGGTGAGCTTCCTAGTTGAACAACATTAAACATAAATCCATGTTCAGTAAAAGAAATATTTTTGCATCTGTGGATGATATATATTTCATGATAAATTTCGATTGGCATATATATTGGTAATTTAATGTCTCTGCATGTGTGTTTTTTGTATATATATATATATATATATATATATATATATATATATATATATATATTCTCCAGATTTTTCAAAATATGAAATATATGTGTCTTATATACACTCCCTAAATTCATTCATGTTCATGTGTATGGATTTATAATCAAGTATTCACAAGATTATTCTCAGAAATATTCATCCACCTGAAATACATATTTGTTACCAGTACTGAAAACTAACTTTAGTTAACGTTGCATACAAATACTAAATTTGTACAGTAACTGACCCAGTTTAACATCAATGCAAGTAGATTACTATGGGACATGATGTGTATTTTGACATTCATTTTTATTCAACACTGCTACATTACTATTTCTTCAATTTATGCACATCATGAGATATATATTTCATTCACAAGTTAGCAAACTTATAGGCATTTGTTTCACTTTCAATAACTTCCTGCTTCAGAACACATGGATTCCTCCAGGTTTCTTGTCTGGTCTTTTCATGAGACTTCTTTCCAAACACATTATTTTCAACTTCCATAATCAATTTTGAAGCAAAACTCACACACTCTTCATGATAAATCATAATCCTAATATAACGTTTAGATGTTTAACTGGTTGGAAGGAATGTATGTATATCAATATAAGATTTCCTGTATATTTTCAGATATCAATTGAATCCATTATTAAATTTGGAATCCATTATATTATTTATTCACAGTATTGTCTATTCATGCATTATCTCTATATTCATATCACAGGGTACACCTATTTGTACCCCCAATAATAATTTGTACATTTCGACACAGAAGCAATGGTCACACTTATTATTTTACCAATGTAAATGTCAGGCGAGCATCGGAGGAAGAGACTACCAGGGACTGTCTAATGCAACAGGTTGCCAGCGGAACCGGGTTGTATGCCCCCCTATTTGAAATTTAAATGATCCTGCCTCATGATAGAGCACTCGGGGAAACATCTGCACCATTACATAATTAATCACATCTGCTGATAATTTTATGAATAAACAATGTTTAAGTATATAGAATTATACTGTTGTAGGTATGGACAAGGCAAGGCACCTAAGATAGCACCAAAGACAGGGAAACAGTCCTATTTGGTTGCAACCAGATATAGAGGGCATTGCTTCTGTTGTAATCAATTAATCCCCTGAATCCCAAGTTTAGGTAGTTTCAGAATTTTGTACCCAACATGTAAGGGAAAAGACTCAGAAATTCACAGTCTGCAGAAGTTCACAAAAAGCAGTTTTTGGTTCTGTTTTTATTTTCCTCTTCTCTGGGAAAGATAACTTATTAAGGACACCTGGGAGGGGGAGAGCTTTTTTCTTCTCTTTTATTTTCTCCCTGCCAGCTGTTACCATGGAGCCCAGTTGGTAACTTCTTTATCTTGGAAATGTAGCCATCTCTGGAAGCCTCAGCTCAAGGCCAGAGGCCTTGTTCACATATTTTGTGAAAAACTAGTAAGGGGGTGTGTAGCTTAGAAGGGCTGATTTTTCCAGCCAGTGGCCAAGTATAACAGAGCAACACGAAAAGAGGAAGTTTATCTACACTGAACTCTTTTATAGGGACTTTGTTGCTGAAAGTCCAAAAGTCAGCCACGATGAAGACTTCTGGAGAAGGCCATTTAAAATTTTTCTGTGGGCCTGGTACAGAGGGGAAGTCGGGGAAGGCAGGGGGTGAGAGCAGTTCTGTGGTTCTGAGAATGAGGAAAAAGAGATATAAAAGAATAATGGGAAAAGAGTTTGGGATTTTCCTGGCAACAAAACTTGAGCAGTAGAACAGGTAGAGCAGATGGGAAGACGGGAATGAGTATCTAAAAAGCCTGTGAGGGACTTTAAATTCTTAGTAACCTGTTTTTAGTGATGACAAAGCAACTTTAAAGGCCATTTTCATTACATCTTGGATAGGCGTCTGAGGGCACTCCTCAGCTGGTTTGAGCTTTGGGTTAGCTGGTAAGAGGACCTGGTGGGACCCGGTGTGGGCACTGACAGGAGAAGAGAGGAGTGAGTGGGTGGAAGGGTACCTCAGTACCTGCTGCCTCAGCATGGGGGCAATGGTCTGAGAACCATCGGAGGTTTGGGGTTTTGATCTAGTAATTGGAGGGGAGAAATCAGGTTGTTGATGTGAGAGTGACAGCAGAGAATCTGGAGCAGTAGGATCTATTGGAGAAACATATTTTGTGATGTGAGCAAAGGAGGGAAAAGGCCTACACATAGGGGAATTTTCTTCAATCCTTTTGAGCACTTGCCGAAGTTGAAATAGTCACACAGAATTTGAGGATCTAGAGACTCCTCTGGGGGCCATCGGTTTTGGTTGTCTAATTGGTAATATGGCCAATGCTGTGAACTGAATTTGATGAGGAGTTTGGGTTCCACCAGGCAGCCCCTGTATGCTCACATCCCCATGACTTACGGAAGAAGATGGCTTTTCCCCCACACAGCCGTGGTTGTTTGTGGCTTTGATAGTCCACCGGGCAAACATAGTAATCTAGGCTAGCCAACCTGAATCAGGCTTGCGTGTCCCTACATCCATAATGTTTGTTTCCATTATCTATGGTACGGGAGAAATTTAATGGAATTTTAGTGGGATCCTCTTCATCAGAGATATCCCAATTGGAAAGACGTATACCCAGCTGACAAATATCTGGGTGGAGAGTTGGCCACCAGGTCCCTAAGGGGGCTGTATGTGAGACAGACCATACTTCTTGTCTAATAGGATTTGTGATCAGCCATCGCTGCTGAATGGGCTGATGATGGTTAGGACTAGTGGTGGCCAAGGGGAGAGTCTATAGCCTTATCCACATGGCAAATATGCAATTTGAAAGGGTTACCAGTCTTTTCCACTTTCAAGCCAGAGTCTGGACAGGGCACAGGCTTGAGATGAGAATTAGGATCCAGGAAGTGATTCCGTCTACCTTTACCACTGTAGGTTTTATAAGTAGCACCTGGTATGGTCCTGTCCAGCGGGGTTCCAGGGATGACACCTGATGTCATCTTATGTAGATGAAGTCTCTTTTTTGATATCGATGTGGAGTCTCCTCTTCACCAGGTTGGTAGGCAGTGGCAAGCTGTTTTGACAGGTATCCCTGAGTTCTTTCAATAGCTTTAAGTTTGTCAAGCAAGGGGGTGTGGAAGGGATCGGTAGGTCTTAGAGTTGTGGTTAGATCCTTACTGGAGGAGGGGCCCCATAGAGAATTTCATAGGAGGTGAGGTTACACAAAGAAACAGAGGGAGTATTTCTTGCATGAAACAGTGCATAAGGCAGGAGCATAGTCCAATCTTTGATGCCCTCTCTAAGCTTAATTTCGTTAAGGTCTCTTTAATGGTTCTATTAATTTTTTTAACCTGTCCTGAGCTCTGGGGTCCATAAGCACAATGTAACTTCCAATTTATCCCCAGGATCCTGGCTAACCCCTTACTTACCTGGGCCATGAACGCCGGTCCTTTATCAGACCCTATTACCTTAGGTAGGCCGTATCATAGAAAAATATCTTTCAGGATTTTCTACCACCATTTGTGCCTTTTTTTGTGGGGAAGGCTTCAATCCATCCTGAAAATATATCTACAAACACTAGGAGATATTGAAGTCCATACCTTGCTGGCTAAATTTCAGTAAAGTCCACTTCCCAGAATTTCCTGGTCTGGTTGCTCATAGGTGCTTTCCTGCAGGAAGCTTGGAAGGGTAATTGTTCTATTGACAGAACGGACAGGGTTTTGTTACCCGTTCAGTTATGTCCTTTCGCTGTGAGTCGGTTAGTGGAAAACTCTGTTCTTGATCCTTCAGGAATGCCTGCAGTTTCTTTGGACCAAGGTGTGTGAATTGATGTACATTTTTAACGTAGTGTAGGGCTTTCTGAAATTGCAGGCTTGGCTCAGTGAAGTTGAGGAGTTCAGTGCCAGTGTCGTAAGATGTTATCAAAAGCTTGCTGGTGCTCAGGGGTCCATTGGAATTGGGCATCTCCCTTTAACAGCGGGTATAAAGGAGAAGTTAAGGACGCAAACACAGGAATCCATAACCTGCAGAAACCAGTAGTCCCAAGAAACTCTTTGTGTTGTCTGCTGCTGGGGGCGGGGGGTACCTGCACAACCGTTTGTTTTCTGGGCTCAGTGAGCCAACGTTTACCATCTCTAAGGGAATAACCCAGGAAGACTACTTCTTGCTGGCAAATTTGGGGTTTTTTGGAAGAAGCTCTATACCCGAGTTGAGCAAGCTTACATAATAGTGCTTGGTTCCCAGACTCACAGTTTTCCTTGGTGTTGGCTGCAGTAGCAGGTCATCCACGTATTGAAGCTGGGTGACTTTGGGGTGCAGAGTTCTGAAGTTGTTGACATCTCTGTGGAGGGCTTCATCAAAGAGAGTGGGGGAGTTTTTGAACCCCTGTGAGAGTCTAGTCCATGTTAGTTTACCATACATTACGGTTTCTGGGTCTACCCACTCAAAAGCAAACAGAAACTGACTGTCTTTATGCAGAGGCATGCAAAAGATAGCATCTTTATGTCCATACCATTTCTACTCAGGGTTCAGAGTGATAAGCAGATTGTACAAATTATTTACCGTGGGGTGAATGTCCTGCACTCTGTTGTTGATCTCTCTTAGGTCTTGAATGGGGATAGTCCCCAGTTCCTGGATTTTTTACTGGTAGCAGGGGAGTGTTCCAGGCCGATTGACAGGGCCTTAGGACCCTAAAGCCAGATATTTCTGAATATGGGGCCTTAACCCATCTTTAGCATTTTTGCTCAGAGGATGTTGTTTGACATTGATTGGGGAGGCTGAGGTTTTTAACTCCACTGTTCTTGGAGGTTGTTTCATGGCTAGGCCTAACCCAACAATTTTTGCCCAGGCATCTGGGTAATCTGTTATCCATTTCTGGGGTAGCTTGCCTGTTTGATCATTCTTGGGGTGTGTGAAAAGTGGATGTTCATCTTCGACTGACATTTATAAAGCCATGACTATAGGAGTTTTTAATGAAGGATTTAGAAATTTCATTTTGGGGCCTTTGGGGTTAAAAGTTGTTTTGGCCCGGAGCTTACTGAGCAGATCTCTGCCCATCAATGGGGCCAGGCATTCTGGGATTACTAGGAAGGAATGTTGGATTTTTCCTTTCCCCATGTCCATGGTCCTCTTAGTTGACTAAGTCTGATATTTACTGCTGTTAGCCCTTTGAACTAGAGACCTTTTATTTGATAGAGGGCCCAGTGGGGCCTTAAGGGCTGAGTATACTGCTGCTGTATCCACTTCAAAGTTTATGGGGTCCCCTTCACTTCAAAAGTTACCCTGAGCTCGGGGAAGGGATCTGAGCCCCGACATTCTCAGTCAACCTACAGAGTCAGAAAGGCTGTCTGGCGTGGCTGTCTCTTTCTAGGGCACTTTTTGGCTCAGTGTCCTTTTTCTTTTCAGTAGGCACATTGATCTGAGGCCAAGGGTGGCCTCTGGTGGGGACCCAGGTATCGCTTCTTGTCTCCCTGTTTCTTAATTTCTGGCCTATTTATTGTTGTGACCAGGACCATCTGTCTTTTTCATCTGTCATCCTTCCTTTGCTCCCTTTCGTTCTCTCTGTTTCTCTCTTATAGGATACTTTCTCGGCTACCCTGAGTAAATCTCTCAAAGTCATATCTTGTAATCCATCTAAGTATTGTAACTTTCTTTTAATATCCAGATCTGCTTGCCCAATGAAGGCCATCATGACATATGTCTTTTGATCCTTTTCCTTGAAGATCGAAAGGAGTATATCTCCTATATGCCTCCATAATTCTCTCTAGAAACATAGAGGGATATTCATCAGGCCCTTGAATAATCTCTCTTACCTTGGCCAAATTATTTGGTTGGCTAGCAGCCGGTTGGAAACCCACTATTAGGGCCCGGCAATAAGTGGACAGATGCTCCCTACCTTCAAAGGTGTCGGGGTCCCAGTTGGGTCAGTTCAATTGTAAACCGGCTTTGATAATGTTGGGAAGTTGTGTTGGTCACCCATCTGGTCCGAGGATATTTTTTTCTAGCTTCCAGAAAGTTTCTCTCTCGTTCCTCTGTCATGAAGAGAATCCCTAGGATTTGTTGGCAGTCATCCCAAGTAGGCAGGTGTGAAAACGCCAGGGAGTTCTTTGAGTTCTTTTAGCCGGGCCAGCTTCCTCCAGGGAAGGAGGGGCTGTGTGTGTGACAAGGGGGAGTCATCTGGTGGGCGCTGGGCCGGCCTAGCTTTCTCCAATGGCGGAGAGGCTGAGTCAGCAGCAAAGAAATCACTTAGAGGTTGTTGGGGGTTGGTGGACGACGGCAGCGGATAAGAAGGGTAGGAGAGTCCAGTAGAGTCTTGAGACTCAGGGAGAACAGAGGTTGGAGGAGGAAGAGCAGAGGGTTTGTGAGATAGAATCATGGTGGAAGGAGTAGGAGTGGGCGCAGAGACAAAGAAAGGCTTCACCCATGTAGGAGGAGATTTGCAGAGGTCCTGCAAAGTTAAGATATATGGCTGTTGATCTGGATGTCTATGTGGCCCCGGTTGAAAGACAAAATCTCTGACGTTTCAAATTAGTGGGAAGTAGATGTTTCTAGGGGCTATCCAACTCCAAAGGTGGGTCATTCTGAGGCACAGAGGGTCTGCCAGGTCCAGCAATTTACTGAAAAAGAAAGATTCTGGGCCTTGCGCAGACTTTGGTCCAGTGATCAAGGGTCAGGAAGAGAGGTGTTGAAGTTCTCTGTCCCAAAATGAGAGATACACAAACAGTGAAAGCAATCACACACTACACTGACAAGACAAGACAATAAAGACAGGCAATGGACGTCCAATACTGAGGCCAGGACTGAGTAGCCGGCAAAACCTGATGGGCTGGCAATACTGAATCTGAAGCAAAATATCACTGAGTCAAGGAGACTGTTGTTCCTCGATTTCCTGAGTCCTCTGGGGCATCCCCCAGGGACGTGGCCTGTGGCTCTGTGACACGTATGTCAGCCTCTGTCAGAGAGAGCTCACGCTCATCACCAATAGCCATTTTGCCAAGCCCTAACCTGAAACCTAAAACCAAAAAGAGTTCCCTTACTTACCCTGAAAGGAGCCCCTTGGGGATCTTTCATCCGCCGCTGCCGGATCTTGCTCGTGCCTCCAGATGTAAAGGTCGGGCAAGCATCAGAGGAAGAGACCACCAGAGGAATGTCTCATGCAACAGTAAATGGTTTATTATGGGTCCAGCATTCTGGGGCTCAGAGCTCACTTGAATAGAGCAGAGAGCAATGAGAACAGCTTAAGCAGAGCTTATATGCTTTCCTTGGAGAGGGCAGGGAGGGAAGTTTATTGATGGGTCAGGGCAAGTGGGTGGTTTGCGTGCAAACGTGTGAGGGTATACATTTGCAGTTTGGCAGTTGGGGACAGCACATTCTGGAAACAAGATTAGCAAACAGTCCTCAAGACTTCAACAGTGTTTTGTTAAGCATACAGAAAAACAGTAAGTAACAAGTACCTATTTTATTAACCTTTCACCAAAGCCTAAATGGAAAGTGAGCATGGATTACTAAACACATCCATATCCAGGTTGCCTAACGCTCTCAAATCAATCCTATTGGTGACTACATATTTGTTTCTTCTTAAGATAATATATTCAACCTCAACCCTGTTGAAAATGACTAATCCTATCACTCACTTTATATTTTCCTGATTTCCTAATGTCTCTATTGATATCTGCTTTCCTACATATTTTCCCCAGTTCATCATTGTGACTGACTCTTCACATGTGCTGACATTTACATTCACTCTTTATCCGAAACCCTATTGCTAAAGAACTTTTGGTCCAAATCCTATACTCACTCTTTTTTCTAACATACCGACTATCTTCCTAATCCTAAAGACTATCCCTTTTTGACTGGATGATCTCTTCGACAAGCAATCATCCATGGTACAAGGTCCTATGCCATTGTATATTGATTTATCTGAGACATCTGTGCAGAACATAATTCAAAGCTAAGTATCCCAATCAACAGCCCAATGCCCTTCCTGGATTCAAATCTTATCTAGATTACTGTTTTCAAACTTATATTTCACCAATATATTCTTGTAAATATCGCAAGTTCCCAATACCATTATTCATCAAGCAGAATGATTATTAACTCAAATGAAACATGTTATTAAGCCTAACCATACATTGTTCCCTCAAACTAACTTTACAGAAGAGCCGAGACAGAGTTTATCTTACAATACAGTAATGTAGGGGATCTTCCACCTGCTGAGAACATCAAAGGACCATGCAGAAATTATACCCTGAAGAAGTTGCAGGCAGCTATGAAGGACCTAAGAGGGGAAAAGTCATATTCCATGGCAAACAACAGGGTCAGTATGAAGGGATGTGTCTGAATCAGCCTCTCCTTTCTTAATGTAGAGAACTGATGAAACCATGCCTGTGTGGAGAGCTGTTTACAGGTGACTATGGTTGATATACCATTCTAACTTGTGAAAGTGTCAAAGGAAGTAGGGGCAGCCTCCATTTCATGGGACCTTTCGAAGCAACTGTTAGGACAAAGTGGTGGCCAAGGTAGTGACCTCATTCAGTTCCTAAAGAAAGTGACCTCACCTCTCTTCCTTGGTGATCAAAAAATCTGAAATTGTGATGCAGGAAGCCAGGCACCCAGAGCCAGTCCCAGTCCCAGTCCCAGTGGTCTCACTTGTTTGGATTTACCAAGGACAGAGTCAGTCTTCCTTGGTACCGACTGATATGAGGATTGTCAAATGGCAGAAGAGCTCTGAAGAGGGGCCTTTCCTGAGAAAGCAGGTATTGGTTCACCGCTGGCTCCTGACAACTTCACAATGTTGGCCAAGGAGACCAGATCTGAGAAAGGACAGGCCATTTCAGGGGAACATAGTATGGCCCACCAGTTAGAGGACACTCCAGATAGTCACAGACCTACTTGGGTTAAGGAGGTGCCTTTGTGGGTGTTCAGTGAGTTTGTGCTTTTCTCTCATGTTCTGAGAATAGGTAGGAAAGGCAGTTTTTTGGGGTTGGAGTGGACTGTTTCTAGTAAGTCGTTTGACAAGGCTAGTGTTTCTAAGTCTGAGTATCCCACTGTGTCCGTGGTTGTAGACATTAGAAAAGAGAAGGCATCAAAGGATGTGTCCTGTATAGTAGAAAACTTCCCAGCATTCATCCTGCCTAATTGAAGAATGGACCTTGGTTTGCCTTATGGATGGGCAACACCTACTAAATTCCTAAGTTCCTGTTTTCTTCCTGAATTCTGGCCACTCTCCAGAATAGTCTCATGGTTTTGTTTCCAAGATATGTACCACCTCCAAGCTCTGAGACATGTCCATATACTTGATAGCTGTAGAGAATGGGAACATCTTAGAAAACTCAGATATCAGTGTGACCCGGAAATTCTCAGTGGAGAAACCCTGCTTTGGTTCATTTGCTTACCTATGGTTCTGTTGTCCTGAATGTTGGGAAGGTCTTTGCCTCAGGCCACCCCTTTGTGAAGCCTGAAGAAAACAGTTTTCAAATGGAAATGAATGGGCATCACCTGTGGCTCTTTGCTTAATTGCTTGTAAAAGGATGTGTCTAAATCAGCCTCTTGGCCCTGTATGAGGTTGTGGCTTAGATTCTCAGCACATGATGGATCTAAAGATAGATTCCATGTGTGCAATCAAAACCAAAATGGCCAAAAATCTGTCATTGTTGATGAGTCTCTTGCCTTCCTCTGTTAGGATTCTGACCTCTATCAAGTGAGAATAGGGATCCTTTAGGTCAAATGAGTTCTTTGAAGAACTGCAGAGGTGCTTGTGTTTTCTTGTGACTCCAAATCACTTAAAGAATCTATCCCTGAGAGTCAGTAGGCCTCAAATTGGAGAAGCAGGCCTATTGGATCACTCCAGGTTCACAGGAAGGGTGACCATGCCACCCTGACTTTAGGCAAATGAGGGGCAAGGAAGATTATTTCGGACACTCTCTTGGGATGCGTCCCACATGAAAAACTCCAGCCAGAGGTAATGATGAGTGTCTCTCTGGAAGAAGGTGAGGACCATGTGGAAGTGTTTTGGTATTAATTGTAGTCATTCGTGTGGCAGTTGGAAGAGATGACTGGATCCACCTGGGCTTGAACTCTGGTGTCATTCCCCTTAAACACTCAGTTCTGGATCAATCATCAAAGAAGTATTTCCATGAATTGTGTTAAGAATTTAGGAGGCCATGCATGAGAGTCTCCGTTGGAAACTGAGATCTAGTCCTAGGGTGGCTTTCCACAGAGCACTGGGAATCTCAGCCAGGATATCAAATTATTTTTTTCTGAAAGACTTGGAAGCCATATTTGCTAGTCAAAACACACATGGACCTCAATTGTAGACCTCGATGGGCCTGGATTCATGTGACTTTTAGGCCACTCTTTGGGAAGCCTTGCCTGTGAGAGTTCTTCAAATTTTTCATTGAAATGAGCTTCCTCACCATTGAATGATTCCTGAATGATTTGAAAGCCATAGTGCTTCCAACTTCATAATTGAAAATTGGCTAGATAAATACCATGAAATTTTTGAAATTCCAATGACCAGGTGGCAATGAAGAACATTTGGATGTCCTGTTGCTTATCACGAGTGTACCAGATAGTGCCTTGATTGACTGGTTTTGATGAAAATGGTGTAGAACAGAGATCTCAATAATTTGGATCCTGCTGAGTAGTGGGCCTAGAGCAGTGGTGAGCAAATGTGTGATTAAACATCTGAGGTGGGGCCATGTGGATCTGCCATTGGCTTCCAAATGGCTTGTGACTGACATGGTGCAGCCAGCAGACCCTTATATGTAAAGGCAACTTGTTATATGGAGAGGTTTCAGTGCAATGTTCAGAATCAGGTTGCTATGGTCAAGGGGGCATCCTATGTGGTATACAAGCCCTGTTGGTGCATTCTCCTGCAGACCCTGATCCACCACACGTGACAGAACTCGCGGCAACACTGTGTCCCAGTTGAACTCCTTGTATTTCGTGAAGCAAATACCAAACTCCGAGTGCAGCAGGAAGAAACATTAGGAAAAGTGGAGGATGATAAAATGGCTTCGCAGTCCATATGGGGAGACACTTATCCCCCAGTGGCCACAGTTTACATACAAGAGAGAATTCAGCACTGCTGCTTCATGTTTATTGGAAAATTATAAACCATGTCCTTCAGATCACAGAGATGAAGACGCAGCTTTGATGGTCTCACTAGAAAGGAAGCTAAAGATCCTCACAAAAACATATATTTCAAGTGCCCAACCTAGAGACAGTTTCTCCAGACGTCTTTAGGCAGGCAAATCTCCATGTTTGTAGAGTTTTTACACTGTCCCTTACTTTTGGAAACTCCTCTACAATCTCCAAGGTTGTGAACCCTAAGCATTTTCAATTTCAGATATGTATTCAAAGATTTTCTAACTCTTCTCCTCTAATTGTGTCTTACTTGGGGTGAAGGTAATGTCAAGGCATTGTTCTGAATGAGAGTGGGAAAATTTTTTTGTAGTACACATTTGCATACACATTGATCCATTTTCCAATTTTCCATTCGAAATACTGAATCCCTGACACTAACTCATACCCTACTAGACTCTGACTACTAATCCTAATATGATGGAGAAAAATAAACAAAAAAAATGAAAATACAAGCAGTTCAGAGGAGGCATGGTGAATAGTTGGACTTCCCTCTTGCATGATAAAGGGTCGGTTTTATAAATCTACTCAATTTTTAATTGAAATAGTCCTCCATGTGTTTTTTTTAAAGAGAGAGTTAGAGAGAAGAGAGAGAATTCTATAATATTTATTTTTTTAGTTATCGGCGGACACAACATCTTTGTTTGCACGTGGTGCTGAGAATCGAACCCATGCCGCACGCATGCAAGGCGAGCGCGCTACCACTTGAGCCACATCCCCAGCTCTCTCCATGCGTTTTTAAAGTTAACAAATATGTGAATTCCTGTCTCCCTTTCTCTGTAGCCTACTCAGCACATGTACTTTTTATATGCACATATAGATTCCTACTTGGTATCACACGTATATTTTTATGAGTTGGCTGACTTGGCAGAAACAAATTGTAAGAAGAGATCAGTCCTCCTAAACGCTGTTGGAACTGAAAATCCAAACTATGGGTGAGCTTCTTATTAGAACAATATTATACATAAACCCATGTTTAGTAAAATAAATATTTTGCATCTGAGGGTGATATATATTACATGATGAATTACGATTGGCATATATATATTGATACTTTTTAATGATTTTTTGTGTTTTTTTTTGTGTATATATATATATATATATATATATATATATATATATATACACATACACTCTACAGACTTTATAAAATATGAAATATATTTGTCTTATATACACTCGGTAAATTCATTCATGTTCATGTATGTGGATTTATAATCAACTTTTCACAAGATTATTCTCAGAAATAATCATCTACCTGAAATACATATTTGTTTCCCAGTGCTGAAAACTAACTTCAATCAATGGTGCTTACAAATCCTAATATTTCTACAGTAACTGACCCAGTTTAACATCAATGCAAGTATATTCCTATGGGACATGATGTCTATTTTGACATTCATTTTAATTCAACACTGGTACATTACAATTTCTTCAGTTTTTGCACATCATAGGATATATATTTCATTCACAAGTTCACAAATTTATAGGAATTTGTTTCACTTTTAATCACTTCCTGCTTCAGAACACATGTATTCCTCCATGTTACTTGACTGGTCTTTTCATGAGACTTCTTTCCAAACACATTATTTTCGATTTCCATAATCAATTTTGAAGCTAAACCCACACACTCTTCAAGATAAACCATAACATTAATATTACCATTAGATGTATAAGTGGTTGGAATGAATGTGTGAATATCAATATAAGATTTCCTGTACATTTTCACATTTCAATTCAATCCATTATTAAAGTTGGAACCAGGTATGCTATTTATTCACAGTATGGTCTATTAATGCATTATCTCTATATTCATAGACACAGTGTACACCTCTTTGTTCCCCCAATACTAATTTATACCTCTTCAAAACATTGCTCCCAAAAATGGTAGAAGAAATATTCATGTCACCTTATCTATCTATCTATCAATATATATATATATATTTCTTTTTTTTATCACAGTAATATTCTGGACACAAAAAACAAAGGTCATACTCATGATTGTATCAAAGCCTAAATGGAAAGTGAGCATGGATTACTAAAAACAACCATATCCAGGTTGCCTAATGCTCTCAAATGTAAATCCTATTGGTGACTACATATTTGTTTCTTTCTAAGATTATATATTCAACTTCAAGCCTGTTGAAAATGTCTAATCCTATCACTCAGTTTATACTTTGCCTGATTTCCTTATATCTCTATTGATATCTGCTTTCCTACATATATTCCCCAGTTCATCATTGTGTCTGACACTTCACATATGCTGACATTTACATTCAATGTCTACCCGAGACCCTATTGCTAAAGAAATTTTGGTCTAAATCCTATATTCACTCTTATTTCTAAACCTACTGACTATCTTCCTAATCCTACTGACTATTGCTTTTTGACTCGATGTTCTCTTCGACAATTAATCATCCAAGGTATAAAGTCCTAAACTATTGTATTTCAATTTGTCGGAGATATATATGCAGAACATAATTCAAACCTAAGAATCCCACTCAAGGACCCATGCCCTTCTGACTTCGAATCTTACCTAGATTTCTGTTTTCATACTTACATTTCACCTATATATTCTTGTAAATATCACAGGTTCCCAATACCATTATTCATGGGGCAGAGAGATTCCTAACCCAAATCAAACATGTTATTAACCCTAAACATACACTGTTCCCTCAATCTAACTTTACAAAAGAGGAGGGACAGAGTTGGTCTTACAATACAGGAATGTAGGGGATCTTCCACCTTCTGAGAACATCAAAGGTCCATGCAGAAATGATCCCTGGAGAAGATATAGGCAGCTATGAAGGACCTGAGAGAGGAAAAGTCATCTTTTATGGTAAACAACCTGGTCAAGATGAATGGATGTGTCTGAATCAACCTCTATCTTCTAAATGTAGAGAAGATGGACCAAATCAGGCCTGTGTGGAGAGCTCTTCCCAGGTGCCTATGGTTGATATACCATTCTAACTTGTGAAAGTGTGACATAAAGAAGGGACAGACTCCATCTCATGGGACCCTTAGAAGATACTGTTAGGACAAAGAGGTTGCCAAGGCAGTGACCTCATTCTGTTCCTGAAGGAAGTGACCTCACTTCACTTCCTTGGTGATGGAACTCTCTGAACTTGGGATTC
The DNA here is from genome assembly GCF_048772815.1 of Callospermophilus lateralis. Lineage (NCBI taxonomy): Eukaryota > Metazoa > Chordata > Mammalia > Rodentia > Sciuridae > Callospermophilus > Callospermophilus lateralis. Next base: position 5,550,377 of record NW_027516587.1, on the reverse strand, counting down.
AGGAAGAGAGGCACCCAGAGCCAGTCGCAGTCCCAGTCCCTGTGGTCTCACTTGTTTCAATTTACCAAGCACAGAGTCAGTCTTTCTTAGTACCAACAGATGTGAGGATGGCCAAATGCCAGGAAAGCTCTGAAGAAAGACCTTTCTGAGAAAGCAGGTATTGGTTCACCGCTGGCTCCTGACAACTGCACAGAGTTGGCCAAGGAGACCAGATTTGAGATACAACAGGCCATTTTGGGGGAATATAGTATGGCCCACCATTCAGAGGACACTCCACAAAGGAGGTGCCTTTGTGGATGTAGGTGTGTGTATGGTTTTTTCTCAAGTTCTGAGAAGATGTAAGAAAGGCTGTTTGTTTGAATTGGCGTGGACTGTTTCTAGTAAGTCCTTTGACAAGGTGAGTGCTTCTATGTCTGTGTATCCCACTCTGTCAGTGGTTGTAGACATTAGAAAAGAAAATGCATCAATGGATGTGTCCTGTCTAGGAGAAAGCTTCGCAACATTCATCCTGCCCGATTTATTAATGGACTGCAGCTTTCCTTATTGAAGGGAAACACCTGCTATCTTTCAAAGTTTCTGTTTACATCCTGAATTCTGGACACTCTCCAGAATTGCCTCATTGTTTTATGTCCAAGATATGTACTACCTACAAGCTATGTGATATGGCTATGTACTGGATAGCTGAAGGGAAAGGCGAGCATCTAGGAAAACTCAGCTATCAGTGTGACCAGGAAAGTCTCAGTGGAGAAACCCTGCTTTGTGCGTTTTGTTTACCTATTGTTCTGTTGCCCTGAATTTCAGGAAGGTTTTTGCCTCAGACCACTCCTTTGTGAATATCAATTCAATCCACTATTTAAAGTGGAACCAGCTATACTATTTATTCACAGTATGGTCTATTCATGCATTATCTGTATATTCATAGACACAGGGTACAGCTTTTTGTACAACCAATACTTATGTATATGTCTTCAAAATATTACTCGCAGAAATGGTGAAAGAAATACTCATGTCACCTAATCTACATATACATTTTATCACAGTAATATTCTGGACACAAAATGCAAAGTTCACACTTATTATTGTACTAAAGCCTAAATGGAAAGTGAACATGGATTACTTCCATGTTCAGGTTGCCTAATGCTCTCAAATATCAATCCTATTGGTGACTACATATTTGTTTCTTCCTAAGATTATATATTCAAAATCAACCCTGTTGCAAATATCTAATCATATCACTCACTTTATACTTTGCCTGATTTTGTAATATCTCTTTTTTTATTCTTACGATGAGCCAATTTAGTACTTTTTTAATTTTTATTTTTTTCATCTTTCATACATTTGATTCAAGTGAGTTATGCATTTCCATTTTTACCCCAAATACAGATTGCAGAATCACATCAGTTACACATTCACAATGTTTACATAATGCCATATTAGTGACTGTTGTATTCTGCTGACTTTCCTATCCCCTACTATCCACCCTCCCCTCCCCTTTCATCTTCCCTCTCTACCTCATCTGTTGTTATTCCGTTCTCTCCCTTCCCCCCCTTTCCCCTCACAACCTCGCATATGTGATTTCGTATAACGATGAGGGTTCTTTCCGTTTCCATGCAATTTCCCTTCTCTCTCCCTTTCCCTCCCATCACTTGTCTCAGTTTAATGTTAATATTTTCCTCATGCTCTTTCCCTCTGTTCAGTTCTTAATTGCTCTCCTTAAATCAAAGAAGACATTTGGCATTTGTTTTTTAAGGATTGGCTAGCTTCACTTAGCATAATCTGCTCTAATGCCATCCATTTCCCTGCAAATTCCATGAATTTGTCATCTTTTAGTGCTGCATAATACTCCATTGTGTATAGATGCCACATTATTTTTTATCCATTCATCTATTGAAGGGCATCTAGGTTGGTTCCACAGTCTGCCTATTGTGAATTGTGCTGCTATGATCATTGATGTGGCGGTATCCCTATAGCATGCTCTTTTATGGTCCTCAGGGAATAGTCCGAGGAGGGCGATAGCTGGGTCAAATGGTGGTTCCATTCCCAGCTTTCCCAAGAATCTCCATACTGCTTTCCATAATGGCCGCACCATTTTGCAGTCCCACCAGCAATGTACAAGTGTACCCTTTTCCCCACATCCTCGCTAGCACTTATTATTGTTTGACATCCTAATGGCTGCCGATCTTACTGGAGTGAGATGGTATCTTAGGGTGGTTTTGATTTGCATTTCTCTGACTGCTAGAGAAGGTGAGAATTTTTTCATGTACTTATTAATTGATTGTATGTCTTCTTCTGAGAAGTGTCTGTTCAGGTCCTTGGCCCATTTGTTGATTTTGTAGTATCTCTATTGATATCTGCTTTCCTACATATTTTCCACTGTTCATCATTGTGACTGACCCTTCAAGTGTGCTGATATTTACTTTCACACTTTAACCCAAACCCTATTGCTAAAGAACTTTTGTTCCAAATCCTATACTCACTCTTCTTTGTTAACCTACAGAATATCTATCTAATCCTACTTACTATCCCTTTTTGACTGGATGTTCTCTTCGAATTTTAATCATAAAAGGTACAAGGTCCTATGCCATTGTATATCGATTTATCTGAGATATCTGTGCACAACGTAAATCAAAGCTAAGTATCCCAATGAAGGGCCCATTGCCCCTCCGGGCTTCAAAATTACCTAGACTTTCTTTTTTCATTTATATATTTCACCTCTATATTTTTAAAAATATCGCAGGTTCCCAATACCATTATTCATCCAGCAGAATGATTTCTAACCCAAATCAAACATTTTATTAACCCTAACAATACACTGTTCCCTCAATGTAAATTTAAAGAAGAGCAGGAACAGAGTTGGTCTTACAATACAGGAATGTAGGGGATCTTTCACCTGTTGAGAACCACAAGTTCAATGCAGAAATGATCCCTGGAGAATATGTAGTCAGCTATGGAGGACCTGAGAAAGCAAAAGTAATCTTCCATGGCAAAATACCTGGTCAGGATGACGGGATGTGTCTGAATCAGAACCTCTCTTCTCAATGTAGAGGAGATGGACCAAACCAGGCCTGTGTGGAGAGCTATTACCGGGTTCCTATGGTTGATATACCATTCTAACTTGTGAATGTTTCACAGGAAGTAGGGGACGCCTCCATCTAATGAGACACTTGGAAGCAACTGTTAGGATAAAGTGGTTGCCAAGGCAGTGACCTCATTCAGTTCCTGAAGGAAGTGACCTCACCTTACTCCCTTCGTGATGAAACTCTCTGAACTTAGGATCCTGGAAGCCAGGCACACAGAGCCAGTCCCAGTACCAGTCCCAGTGGGTTCACTTGTTTGGAATTACCAAGGACAGAGTCAGTCTTTCTTTGTACCTACTGATGTTAGAATGGCCAAAAGCCAAGAGAGCTCTGAAGAGGGGCCTTTCCTGAAAAAGCAGATAGTGGCCCACCGCTGGCTCCTGACAACTTCATAGAGATGGCCAAGGAGACCATATCTGAGATAGGACAGGACATTTCGGGGGAACATTGTGTGGCCCACCAGTCAGAGGACACTCCATAGAGTCACAGACCTACTTAGGGTAAGGAGGTGCCTTTGTGGGTGTGGTTGTGAGTTTGTGATTTTGTCTCATGTTGTGAGAATAGGAAAAAAAGGTGGTTTGTTTGGTTTGGAGTGAACTGTTTCTCGTAAGTCGTTTGAAAAGGAGAGTGTTTCTATGTCTGTGTATCCCATGGTGTCCGTGGTTGTAGACATTAGAAAAGAGAGTGCATCAATGGATGTGTCCTGTCTAGTAGAAAGCTTCCCATTTCATCCTGCCCAATTTATGAATGGTTTGCGGCTTTACTTAAAGATGGGCATAACCTAATACATTCCTAATTTCCAGGTTTATTCATGAACTCTGTTCACTCTCCAGAATAGGATCATGGTTTTGTGTCCAACATATATACCACCTCCAAGCTCTGTGACATGGCCATGTACTGGATAGCTGAAGGGAATGGCGAGCATCTCAAAAAACTCAGATATCAGTGTGACCAGGAAAATCTCAGTGGAAAAACCCTGCTTTGGGCATTTTGCTTATATATTGTTGTGATGAACTGAATGTCAGGAAGTTCTTGCTCTGGCCACCCCTTTGTGAAGCCTGAAGTAAACAGTTTTCAAATGGAAATGATTGGGCATCACCTGTGGCTCTTTGCTTAATTGCTTTGGAAAGGGATGTGTCTGAATTAGCATCTTGGCCCTGTGTGAGGTTGTGGCTTAGATTCTCAGCACCAGATGGATCTAAAGAAAGATCCCATGTGTGCATCCAAAACCAAAATGGCAAATACACCAGTCATTGTGGATAAAGTCTCGCTTTCCTCTGTGAGGTTCCTGACCTCTATCAAGTGAGAATAGGGATCCTTTGTGTCAATTGAGTTCTTCAAAGCCCTGCAAAGGTGCTTGGGTTTTCTCAGGACTCTAATTTACATAAAGAATCTATACCTCTAACTCAGTAGGCCTCAAATTGAAGAAGCGGTGCAGTATTAACGGCATGCCTATTTGATCACTCCGGGTTCACAGGAAGTATGTCCAGGCCACCCTGACTTTAGGCAAATGAGGGGCAAGGGAGCTTATTTTGGACACTGTCTTGGAATGTGCCCCTCATGGAAACCTCCAGCCAGAGGTTATGATGAGTATCTATATGGAAAAAGATGAGGGCCATGTGGGAGTGTTTTGGTTTAATTGTGGTCATTGTGTGGCTGTTAAAGGAGATGCCTGGGTCCACATGGGCTTGAACTCTGGTGTGATTACACTTAGAGAGTGCATTCTGGATCTGATCTCAGAGAACTTGTGCCATGAATTGTGTTGGGATTCTAGGAGGGCACGCATGAGAGTCTCCCTTGGAAACTGAGATCAAGGCCCAGGGTGGCTTTCCACAGAGCACTGGGAATCTCAGCCAGGATACCACATGATTTTTTTTTTTCTGAAAGACTTGGTAGGCATAGGTGACAGTCAAAACACACATGGACCTCACATTGTAGACCTCAATGGGTCTGATTTCATGTGACTTTTTGGCCACTCCCTGGGAAGCCTTGTCTTTAACAGTTCTACAGAGCTTTCATTGAAATGAGGTTTCTCATCATTTAATGGTTCCTGTACAAATTGAAATCCACAGTGCCTCCATCTTCATCCGTGAAAAATGGCTAGATAAATACAATAAAATTATTGAAATTTCCATGACCAGGTGGCACTGGAGAAAATTTGGAAAACCGGTTGCTGATCATGAGTATACCAGACAGTGCCTTGATTGACTAGGTTTCATCAAAATGGTGTATAACAGAGATGCCAGTAAATTGGAGCATGCTGAGTAGTGGGCCTAGACCAGAGGAGGGGAGGTGTGTGATAAAACATCTGTGGTGGGGCCATGTTGATCTTCCATTGGCTTCCAAATGCCTTGTGACTGACATGGTGCAGCCAGCAGACCCTTATATGTAATGGTATCTAGTTATATAGAGAGGTTTCACGGCAATGTTGAGAATTATGTTGCTGTGGTCAAGGGGAAAAGCTATGTGGAATAGAAGCATTGTTGGTATATTCTCTTGCAGACCCTGACCCACCACACGTGACAGAACTCCCTCAAGCACTGTGTCCCAGGTGATCTTTTTTTTACTTCATAAGCAAATACCAAACTCCCAGTGCAGCAGCAAGAAACACCAGGAAAAGTGAAGGATGAACAAATGGCTTCACAGTCCACACGCGGAGACACTTAGGCCCCAGTGGACACAGTTTACCTACATAGAGAGAATTCAGCACTGCTGCCTCATGTTCATTGGAAAATATGAAACCATGTCCTCCAGGTCGCATAGATGCACACCCAGCTTTGATGGTCTCATTACAAAGAAAGCTCCTTACGAAAACATATATATCAAGTGCCCAACCTCAGAGGCAGTTTCTCAAGAAGTCTTTAGGGCAGCAGAGCTCCATGTTTGTGGAGTGCTTACCCTGTCCCATACTTTTGGAAACTCCTTTACGACATCCAAGGTTGTGAACTCATGAGAATATTCATTTCCAGATATGTATTCACAGAATTTTTAACTCTTATCCTCTAATTGTGTCTTACTTGGGACGAGGGTAATGTCTAGGCATTGTTCTGAATGAGAGTGGAAAGATTTTTGTGAATCCCTGACACTAACCCATTCCCTACTAGACTCTGACTACTAATCCTAATATGATGGAGAAACATAACCCAAACAGAATAGAAATACAAGCATTTCAGAGGAGGCATGGTGTATAGTTGGACATGCCTTTTGAAATATATAGGGTAGGAGTTATAAATCTAGTCAATTTTTAATTGAAATAGTTCTACATGTGTTTTTAAAGTTAACAAATATATGAATTACTGTCTTCCTTTCACAGTAACCTATTCAGCACATGTGTTTTAATATGCACATATAGAATCCTACCTGGTGTCACACGTACATTCTCGTGAGGTGGCTGACATGGCACATACAAATTTTGAGAAGTGATCACTCGTCCTAAACACTGTTGGAACTGAAAATTCAACCCATGGGTGAGCTTCCTATTTGAACAAACTTATATAAAAATCCATGTTCATTAAAATGAATATTTTTGGATATGATGATGATATATATTTCATGATGAATTTCAATTGGCATATATATTGCTATTTTTAATGTCTGTGATATATATATATATATATATATATATATATATATATATATATATATATATATATATAAAACATGTGTCTTATTATACACTCCCTAAATTCATTCATATTGATGTATTTGGATTTTTAATCAACTTTTCACAAGATTATTCTCAGTAATATTCATCCACCTGAAATACATATTTGTTTCCTAGTACTGAAAACTAACTTCTTTGAATGGTGCAAACATATCCTAACATTTCTACACTAACTGACCCTGTATAAAATCAATTCAAGTAGATTACTATGGGACATGATGTGTATTTTGATGTTCAATTTTATTCAACACTTCTACATTACTATTTATTCACTTTATGCACATCATGGAATATATATTTCATCCACAAGTTAGCAAATTTATAGGCATTTGTCTCACTTTCAATCACTTCATGCTTCAGAACACATGTATTCATCCATGTTTCTTGACTGACCTTTTCATGAGACTTCTTTCCAAACACATTATTTTCGATTTCCATAATCACTTTTGAAACACTTCAAAAGTTACCTTGAGCTTGGGGAGGGAAACTGAGCCCCGACTTTCTTAGTCATCCTCCAGAGTCAGTATGGCTGGCTGGTGTGGCTGTCGCTTTTTAGGGCAATTTTGGCCCAGTGTCCTTTTTTCTTTAGGGTAGGCACATTGATCTGAGGGCAGGGTGCCCTCTGGCATGGGCCAATGTTATCCCTTCTTGTCTACCTGTTTCTTAATTTCTGGCCTATTTGTTGTTGTGACCAGGACCTTAGTCAACGCCTTAGTCTGCCTTTTGTTTCTTTTATCCTCCCTTTGCTCCCTTCTCTTCCTCAGTTTCTCTCTTATAGTATACGTTCTTGACTTCTCTGACTAAATCTCTCAAAGTCATATCTTGTAATCAATCTAGCTTTGTAACTTTGTTTTAATATCCAGGCCAGTTTGCCCAATAAAGTCCATCGTGACAGATGCCTTTTGATTCTCTGCCTGAGGATCAAAAGGAGTATATCTCCTATATGCCTCTATAATTCTCTCTAGAAACATAGTGGGAGATTCATCAGGCCCTTGAATAATCTCTCTTACCTTGTCCAAATTAGTTTGTCGCTAGCGGCTGCTTGGAGACACACTATTAGAGCCCGGTGATAAGTGGACAGATGCTCCCTACCTTCAAAGATTTTGGGGTCTCAGTTGGGTGGGTTCAAGGGAAAGCTGCCTTTGATTATGTTGGGAAGTTGTGTCGGACGCACATCTTGTTTGAGGATATTTTTTTCTAGCTTCCTGGAGGATTCACTGTTGTTCCTCTGTCATGAAGAGAATCCCTAGGAGTTTTTGGCAGTCTTCTGAAGTAGGCTGGTGTGAAAACATCAATGACTCAACCAGACCTGAGAGCCAAGTAGGGTCCTCAGAAAAAGGGGGATTATAATTTTTTTAAGTTATTTAGGTCTGACGAGGAGAAAGGCTAATACTGGTAGGCTTGCATTTTTTCCCCGTTGCCATCGTCAATCATTGGCCCATAGGGATGGAGGGGGAGCATCCCGAGAGTTCCAGGGTTTTCAATCATTCACCGCCAGCGAGTTCCTTTAGATGGGTCAGCTTCCTCCAAGGGAAGAGTTGCTGTGTGTGCCACAAAGGAATTATCTGGAGGGCGCTGGGCCGGCATAGCTTCCTCCAATGGAGGAGAGGCTGAGTCAGCAGCAGGGGAATCACTTAGAGCGTGTTGGAGGTTGGGAAACAAGGTCAGGGGATAAGGAGGGGAAGGAGAGTCCAGTAGAGTGAAATCTGGTGACTCAAGGAGAACAGAGGGTGTAGGAGGAGGAGGAGCAGAGGATTTGAGAGTTCCTGGGGGATGGAGTCAGAGTGGGGGCAGGGGCAAGAAAGGCTTCACCCATGGAAAAGGAGATATGCAGAGTTCCCGCCGAGTTAAGATATATGGCTGTTGATCCAGATGGCTATGTGGCCCCGGCTAAAAGACAATATCTCTGACTTTTTTAAATTAGTGGGAAGTAGAAAGATCCTTCTAGGGGTAATCCAAATCCAAAGGTGGGCGATTCTGAAGCACAGAGAGTCTGCCACATGCGGGGCTTTACTGAAAAAGAAAGATTCTGAGCCCTTAAGCGGACTTTGGTCCAGTGATCAAGGATCAGGGAAAGAGGCATTGAAGTGCTCTGTCCCATAATGAAAGATACACAAACAGTTAAAGCAATGAAACATGACACAGACAAGACAAGGCAATGAAGACAGGCAATGGACGTCCAACACTGAGACCAGGACTGAGGAGCCGGCAAAACCCGATTGACTGGCAATACTCAATCCGAAAAAAAATATCACTGAGTCCAGAAGACTATCTCGTCCCCATAAATTTACGGGAAGATGATCCAATACATATGGCTGTAGAGTTCCTTCACATCCTTCAGGATCCTTCCAATCTAATACCATTGCACTTCTATGGGGATTAGACGCCACTCCTAGGCCTCGAAGCGTTTGAGTGGCTTGTTGTAACGGCCAATGTTTTGGCCATTCTTGATGAGAGATGATGCTAAGGTCTGCATCTGTATCCAGTAGCCCATTAAATTTATGCCCTTGAATATTTAGTTTTAGCATGGGGCCAGAATCTAAATTTAAAGAAAGCATAGGCCAATCTACACCTGTGGAGCCTAATCACTTGGAACCTCTTTCTACAGTACAACTGGAAAATTTTTCATGTAGGCTGGGTATTATTAGTAACTGCTATTCTATCTCCTGGTGAAATTACTGATATACCCTTTGGAGAACTGGCTATAATTTTTATTTCACCTTCATAGTCGAGATCAATTACCCCAGGACTTATCATAAGTCCTTTTAGAGTAGAAGAGCTGCGTCCCAATAATAAGCCTACTGTTCCTTTGGGAAGAGGTCCTTTTACCCATGTGGAAATGAATTGAACTCCCATCTCTGCAGTTAGTACTGCTCTGGCGGAGGCACAGATGTCCAACCCTGAGCTCCCTCTGGTTTGTCTGATGAGGGATCTGATGGACAATGTGTCCTGGGCACTACCCTGATGGGGTTGCTGGGTTTCTCCAGTGCTGCGTATATTTGTGGTTTTGGGCCCCGGAGCATTGAGCCCCCTTGTCCATTTTTGGCAATGGAGCTCCATGTCTTTGTCCACAATATTGTGGATAAACACCTGGTCCTTGTTCGTTTTTTAATAATGGTGTACCCTCTATGGTGGTTTGAGAACAGCATTCATTAGCCCAAATTCTCCCTCTACGGCATCGTGGACAAATACCTGGTATTCTACTCCTTTGATACCTAGTTTTGTTAAACCCTCCTCCTATGGGACAATTCCTTTTAAAATGTCCTGTTTCTTCACAATTGTAGCATGTTCTTGGCCTGGCATCTAAAGCCTGTTTTACTGCAACTGCCACAATTTGCCCTTGTTCATTAATGTCTCTGGCATCTAAAGCTTGTTTTACTGCAGCTTCCACGACTTGCTCTTGTTCTTTAATGTCTCTACATAATTTAATATATGTGTTTAAATCTTCATGTTTCCATGGTCTAATGATATCATTGCACCAAAGATTCGCTTGCTCATAAGCCACTTGTTTTAGTAATGGCATTGCTTGTTGTGTATTTCCAAAAACTCTGGTAGCTGTTTGAATAAGCCTATCTACAAATTCAGCATAAGGTTCATTAGCTCATTGTATTACCTTAGATAATTAACCTTGTAAACCTCCATGTCCTTGTAAAGTCTTCCATGCCTTAATTGCATCTAACAATTTACTGAACACTCTTTCAGTTTTTTTTTTTTTTTAATAATTTCTGATTCCGCATTTCTACTATAATACAACCCAACAAGATGACACCAAACAAAACAGCTCCTCAGAAATAGCCGTCAGAGCCCAACTGCCACCACAGGCTTCCCACAAGCCTCTCCCTCAAACACAAGTCTCCTCCTCTTGAGGCCGATTGGCTGGGTCGCATGGGCGGAGCCAAAAAAGTCCCCCAATGAGCAGTTCCGTGGTCTGAAAGGGCAGGGAACCAGCCCAATGTGCATCACCACAGAGGAGCCAATCAGCTAGATGTTGCTGGGGCCGCTGTGAGCCAATCATCCGCTGGCAGTCTGAAAGGTCGGGGAAACCGCTCATTGAGCATCTCCAATGAGCATCACCACAGAGAAGCAAATCAGCTAGATGATGCTGGGGCCGCTGTGAGCCAATCATCAGCCGGCAGATGGAAGTTTGCTGGCAGCTGCAAGTTTACTGGGGCTCCTTTGGCTGTGGCTCTCAACAGATTATTCTCAGAAATATTTAACCACCTAAAATACATATTTGTTTCCTAGTACTGAAAACTAACTTCAGTGAATGGTCCTTATATATCCTAATATTTCTATAGTAACTGACCAAGTTTAACATCAATGCAGTTAGATTCCTATGGGACATGAAATGTATTTTGAAGTTCATTTTTATTCCACACTGGTACATTACTATTTCTTAAGTTTATGGACATCATAGGATATAACCTTTCATCCACAATTTCACAAACTTATAGGCATGTGGTTCACTTTCAATCACTTCCTCTTTCAGAAAACATGTATTCCTCTATGATTCTTTAGTGGTCTTTTCAATAGACTTCTTTCTAAAAACATTATTTTCGATTCTATACTCATTTTTGAAGCAAAACTCACACACTCTTCATGATAAACCGTAACCCTAATATTACCATTAGATGTATAACTGGTTGGAATGAATGTATATATATCAATATAAGATTTCCTATATATTTTCAAATATAATTTCAATGCATTATTTAAAGTTGGAACCAGTTATATAATTAATTCACAATATGGTCTATTCATGCATCATCTCTTATTCATCAACACAGGGTACGCCTATTTATCCGCAATACTAATTTATAAGTTTTCAAAATATTGCTCCTCATATTGGTGGAAGAAATACTCATGTAATCTGATCTAAATATATATTTTACCACAGTAATATTCTTGACACAAAATGCAAAGGTCACACTTATGATTGTACTAAAGCCTAAATTTAAAGTGAGCATGGATTACTAAAAACCTCCATGTCAAGGTTCCCTAATGCGCTCAAATGTCAATCCTATTGGTGACTAAATAATTGTTTCTTCCTAAGATTATATATTCAACCTCAACCCTGTTGAAAATGTCTAATCCTATCACTCACTTTAGACGTTGCCTGATTTCCTAATGTGTCTATTGATACATATTTACTCTCTTTCCTACATATTTTCCCCAGTTCATCATTGTGACTGACTCTTCACATGTGCTGACATTTACATTCACTCTCTAACTAAAACCCTATTGCTAAAGAACTTTTGGTCCAACTCCTAGACTCACTCTTCTTCCTAATCCTACTGACAATCTTCCTAATCCTTTGGACTATCCCTTTTGGACTGGATGATCTCTTCTAAATTCAGTCATCTGAGGTACAGCATCCTATGCCATTGTAAATGAATTTATCTGAGACCTCGGTACAGAACATAATTCAAGCTTAGTATGCCAATCAATTGCCAAATGCCCTTCTGGGCTTCAAATCTTACCTAGATTTCTGTTTTTGTACTTATATTTCAAGTCTATATTCTTATAAGTATCACAGGTTCCCAAACCATTATTCATCCAGCAGAATGATTCCTAACCAAAATCGAACATGCTATTAACCCTAACCATACAATATTCCGTCAATCTAACTTTACAGAAGAGCAGGGACTGAGTTGGTCTTACAATACAGGAATGTAGGGGATCTTCCATCTGCTGAAAACCTCAAAGGTCCATGCAGAAATGATCCATGGAGAAGATTTAGGCAGCTATTTAGGACCTGAGAGAGCAAAAGTCATCTTCCATGGCAAACAACCTAATCAGGATGAAGGGATGTTTCTGAATCAGCCTCTCTCTTCTTAATGTAGAGAAGTCGGACCAAACCAGGCCTTTGTGGAGAGCTGTTCCCAGGTGCCTGTGGTTTCTATACCATTCTAATTTGTGAATGTGTCACAGGAAATAGGGGCAGCCTCCATCTTATGAGAACCTAGGAAGCAACTGTTAGGACATATTGGTGGCCAAGTCAGTGACCTCATTCAGTTCCTGAAGGAAGTGACCTCACATACTTCCTTGGTGATGGAATTCTCTGAATTTGGGATCCAGGAAGCCAGGCACCCAGAGCCATTACCCGTCCAAGTCCCAGTGGTCTCACTTGTTTGGATTTACCAAGGATAGAATCAGTCTTTCTAGGAACCTATTCATGTGAAGGTGGCCAAATTCCAAAAAAGCTCTGAAGAGGGGCCTTTACTGACAAGACTGGAATTGGCTCACCACTGCCTCCTGACAACTTCACAGAGTTGGTGAATGACACCAGATCTGAGACAGGAAAGGCCATTTCGGAGGAACATCGTATGGCCTACCAGTCAGATGACACTCAGAAGAGTCACAGACCTACTTGGGGGAAGGAGGTGCCTGGGTGTGTGGATGTCAGTTTGTGGTTTTGTCTCATGTTCTGAGAATAGGTAAAAAAACGTGATTTATTTCTTTTGGAATGGACTGTTTCTAATAAGTCATTTGACATGGTGAGTGTTTCTATTTCTGTGTATCCCACTGTGTCCGTGGTTGTACA